>NC_091442.1:32443245-32781794 GCF_964237555.1 Oryctolagus cuniculus
TGAGCACAAGCCATGTTTTTGCTACTGTAACTCATGCCTGCTCCTAATAAAAAAAATTAACCCTCTACCAAAAAAAATAGCAAAAGAAAAAATATGAAAGAGTCTTGGCTGCTGTTATTTACTCAGTTTCAAAATTTGATAGGAAGTGACTTCACAGAAAATACTTTTTTACAGATTTATTTTATTTATTTGAAAGACAGGTACAGAGAGAGGAAGAGACAGAGAGAAAGGCCTTCCATCCAATGGTTCACTCCTCAGATAGTCGCAATGGCTGGAGCTGTGCTGACCTGAAGCCAAGAGCTCCTTCCGGGTCTCCCACATGGGTGCAGGACCCCAAGGACTTGGGACATCTTCTACTGCTTTCCCAGGCCATAGCAGAGAGCTGGATTGGAAGTGGAGCAGCCGGGACTAGAACCAGTGCCCATATGGGATGACGGTGCTTTAGGCTAGGGCTTTAACCTGCTGTGCCACAGCACTGGCCCCCACAGAAAATATTTTAAAATATCTTATGTTCTCTATTCAAATATATTCCCATGTAAATGCTAGCTTTCATTTCCTAGGAATTCTTCCTGAGCAACTTCACTCCCAGGAAGAATAAATTTTAGTTATACTACACTCACTTGACATGCTTCCAGATTTCCTTTTATCTATATTTACAAACTTATGGTAAATATAAACTTGTAAGCTTCATAAGTGATAACTTTTGTCTTAAATACTTCTGTATACCAATCACTCTGTCCCATTATTTTTAAAAATTTAGAATACACCTACATTTACCAAATGAAATGTATATCTATACATGAAATATATACATGTATGTGTGTATATATATGTATATATATTTATGTATGGGGGCTGGCATTGTGACATAACAGAGTAAGCTGCTACCTACTACACCACTGACTTCCCATATGGGTGCTGGTTTATGTCCCAGCTGTTCCACTTCTGATCCATCTCCCTGCTAATGGCCTGGGAAATGAATGGAAGATCACCCAAGTGCTTGTGTCTCACCATCCATGTGGGAACCCTGGAAGAAGTTCCTGGCTTGGGCCTGGCCCAGCCTTTCCATCAGTTATCTAAGGAGTGAACCAGCAGATAGAGTCTCTCTCCCTCTCTCTCTCTCTCTCTCTCTCTCTCTCTCTCTCTCTTCCCTCCCCCCTTTTCTCTCTTCCCTCCTCTCTCTCCCTGTAACTCTGCTTTTCAAATAAATAAATCTTTAAAATATTATGTAGATAATATTGTGAATTCCTTCTGTGGTATATATGTAAAAATTCTCGTAGTTCCCCACAATGAAAATTTTTAAATGAACAGTATCACTCCAGCCTTTGGAATACATGAATGAGTACACATGAGCCTATGAAAATGTTCTTTGTAAAATGTTTAGGTGGATATGAGATGGAGTGACTTTGAGAGAAAGCATCTCCCACTGAAACTGTGTTTCTGCCAAGATCAAGTTTGATGAGTAGCATGATGAAAATAGAAATCCAAGGTCTTCTCTCTTCTTACCAACCATATAAATTTACTTTCCTAGGCCCTTTCTTCACACAATTAGGATTCCAGTATCCTTGTGAAACCCAACGGCTAAGAGGTAACCAGCTCACTCTCAGTATGTTTTCTGTTAATGCCTCACTGGTGTCCTTTATTTGAACTGAGATTGTGAACACAGACAGATTCCAAATGGAAGGGGATTTCACCAGTTTTACTGATTTGGCCAAAGTTCTTAGCACCAGTCTTTCACTTTATGGCATTATGGTTCAGTTCCCATAGAAACCAAAGATGAAAATCCCATCATTACTTAAGATGAAAATTCAGCTGTACACAGAGTCCATATTTTCAGCGAGCTATTTAGATGAACTAGAGCCAACGTACACACTAAAATCTTCTTACAAGTTACCCCATCACCTTATTCAGAGAAATGGTTTCATCTCTGGGACAGAAAAAATAGATTTTGCAGAAGAATAGGGAATGTTAGGGAGCAAATGCATTCTACAGGAGGACTATAGAAATGACGAGTCTATAAAATGATTTTTAAAATAAGTCTTACTAAGGAAAGGAATGATAGAACATTCTTTCTTCATCATGACATTGAACGATTGGATCAGGGAATTAGACTTTCTGGACAAAGGCAAAAAACTGTATCTACCTCACCTGCTCCATCTACCTCTGTATTGACAACTGTGTATTTGTCTATCACAGGAAAAACAAAGGCTCTTTGAGCAAAGTTTCCTCAGTGTTTAACTGAGAGCGTTTTAGTAGTGTTTATCCCATGATCCATGCACTTCATATTATTAACTTAGTCAATGATCACATGGGAACTAGCTGAATCATGAAGAAAGAGATCTAGGGGTGTTATAAACTGACAGATTTTGGGGGGAATATTAGCTACTATGCTTTTCCTCACTTCCTGGTTGCATCTGACCAACACTAACTTTGTTGGACATTGCCTTCAAATGCCCCACAAAGAACGACAAAAGAGAAAAAAGCATTATCAACCCCTTTGTAGGTTAATCAGGTTCGAAGCAGGAAATATATCTTTGAAAGAGTTTTATCTTACAACTAATTACAGATTTCTTAGTATGAGTAAGGAAACCAACAAGGGATATGAAGGAATCAGAAACAACTATGACATCTTATGAGTCATGTGCATGTTACCCCTCTAAGCAAGAGTAGTGAGTGGAGTTACTAGAACCTAGAAAGTGCTGTGCTTGGGTAGAGAAATTAATTTACCGCTAGAACTGTGGCCTGGTGGGGAGGGAGTGAAAAAAATAATGCTGATACATAATATATTTCTTTTATGACCTCCAGTCTTTCACACATGCATTCTATGGCTGAACACAGTGGGAATCCACAGCACATGGAACCACAGGTGATGCATTTTGTAGGGGGTAACTTTCTGGAGCAAAGATCTACACAGATATTTTTCAGGAAGAGAAAACAGAGAATAAAATATGTTTGTCTTTGTGGTTCTGCATTTTTTTAAAAAAATAATTCAGACTCCATATTCTAGGAAAGGGAAAGAGAAAGCTTTTTCCCATTCATCAGTCCAGTTTTAAAGCTGGACATGATAGATGATTACATGGTTAGAGGATAGATAGACATTAATAAGACAACTCTGAATGGTGAGGAAAAGAAAGTAAACTATCTATTGAGGTAAGGACACAATAAAAGGCATGAAAATGAATGTTTTGGATATTCTTTTGGCTAACACAACCTAAATTTGAGTTGATGTTAGAGGCAACCCAGATTGGAAGGAAAATGAGGTCATTTACCTTTAAATTATGTGTTCCTTCACTACAATATAAAACACTGTGAGGGATAGAAATGTGAACACTGAAGCCACAGAATGCAGGCATCTTCTAGACACCAGGACAACTGTGAGTGGGGAGGGAAAGCAGGCATCAAGTCTACTTCCTCTTCTACAAAGATGGAAGCGGTCCTTTCAGAAACAAAATTATTAAGAAAGAAACAGGGCCTGGTGCTGTGGCAAAACAGGTTAATGCCCCAGCCTGCAGCGCTGGTATCCCATACGGGTGCCGGTTCAAGTCCTGGCTGCTCCACTTCCAATCCAGCTTCCTGCTAATGTGCCTGGGAAAGCAGCAGAGGATGGCTCAAGTGCTTGGGCCCCTAAACACACGTGGGAGACGGGGAAGAAGCTCCTGGCTCCTGGCTTTGGATCAGCTGAGCTCTAGCCGTCGCAGCCATTTGGGAGTGAACCAGCAGGCGGAAGACCTCTTTCTATGTCTACCTTTCTCTGTAACTCTGTCTTCCAAATAAATAAGATAAATTAAAAAAAAATAGAAAAAAAGAATAAGAAAGAAGCAGATTGCTGGAATAGCTAGACCCTACATCCTGATAAAGACAATTATTTTATATTCTACTCCTTCATGAACTGCATAGTCCAAAGAGCAAGATATTGCCATGTAACACTGAAAAGGACAGCCCTTGTCCTGACTGTTGATGTACAACTTAATACTTTATCCCTTTTAGTATTTTTTTTGTTATACTTAATACTATTGGCTTAACTCTGTAATTAACGCACAATTATTCTTAGGTGTTTAAATTTAACTGAAAAGTGATCTCTGTTAAATATAAGACTGGGAATAAGAGAGGGAGGAGATGTACAATTTGGGACACGCTCAAACTGACTTGCCCCAAATGGTAGAGTTAGAAATGTGCCAGGGGATTCCAATACAATCCCATCAAGGTGGCATGTACCAATGCCATCTCACTAATCAAAGTGATCAATTTCAGTTCACAATTGATCATACTGATAGGTCTAAGAGTCAAAGGGATCATATAAACAAGACTAGTGTCTGCTAATATTAACTGATAGAATAAAAAAGGGAGAGAATGATCCAACATGGGAAGCGGGATACACAGCAGACTCATAGAATGGCAGATGTCCTAAACAGCACTCTGGCCTCAGAATCAGCCCTTACAGCATTTGGATCTGGTTGAAGAAGCCATGAGAGTATTTTAGGCATGGAAAGCCAAGACACTCTAGCACAAAAAAAAAAAAAAAAAAAAAAAAAAAAAAAGACCTAAATGAAAGATCTCTGTGAGTGAGATCCCAGTAGAAAGAATGGGCCATCAAAGAAGGAGGTACCTTTCTCTGAAGGGAGGAGAGAACTTCCACTTTGACTATGACCTTGTCTAAATAAGATTGATGTCCACGAACTCAAAAGGCTCCCATAGCCTTAGCAATTCATGACAAGAGCCTGGGGTGATTACTGATGCCATCAACAAGAGTGTCAATTGTTAAGTCAACAATAGTAGTCACTGTGCACTTACTCCTCATGTAGGATCTCTGTCCTTAATGTATTGTTCAATGTGAATTAATGCTATAACTAGTACTCAAACAGTATTTACACTTTATGTTTCTGTATAGATGCAAACTGTTGAACTTTTTACTTAATATACACTAAATTGATCTTCTGTATATAAAGAGAATTGAAAATGAATCTTGATGTGAATGGAATGGGAGAAGGAGCGGGAGTTGGGAGGGTTGGGGGTGGGAGGGAAATTATGGGGGGGAGCCATTGTAATCCATAAACTGTACTTTGGAAATTTATATTTACTGAATAAAAGTTAAAAAAAAAGAAAAAGAAATATTCAAACTAGTGTCTATTGCCTGAACTATCTCAAACTGATGACTTCATACAACACAATGTCAAGACCTCTCCCTCCATCCCTCCCTCCCTCCCTCCCTCCCTCTCTCTCTCTCTCTCTGCCTCTCCTCTCTCTGGCCTGGCCACACAAGCCAGACAGATGTAGTGATAACTTCAGATGAATTTCCTAACTTAAACAGATTCCCAGAGATAAGCTTTCAGTTTCCAGACCTTGTGCTAAGAATGTACCTCTCAGTTTTTTCTATCCTCGCTGGATTTCTCAGTAAGGTGATGTATCCCAGCCTCCATGCGACATGGATCACCGTTTCCAAATTTAGTCTTTGGAAGCCATGGCCAAAGAAAGCTTCTTATACTCTCCTCTTCTCTAACAGTCACCAAGATCCGAAAGTTTTTAGAACAAATACCACACAATTTTAAGTGATACAAGAAAGCAAAAAAAGTTTCCCCACTGCCTGCTATCATGAGGAAAGGGAGTTTCAGAACTTCTCCATATGCATTTCCCCTGCTTTGATCTTTGCTTTTTTCTGGCTGTGGCGAGTCACCCTCTAAGATCTTCTTCACCAGGCTTTCCAAATGAGACAACGGTAACAACAAATGTGTATGCTGGTTTGCTCACACTAGCAGTTCCCCTCTGGCAGAGAATATGATGAGAAGCTTCTTTGTGGACACACATTCTCCAACTCCTCTACCCTTCTGAGGCTCCTCCCTTCACCCCAGGAGGGATTATTCTAAATGTGTTTTTAATGGTGGGTCTCTGGGATTAACAGTGCTTCCTCCCAGAGTATGTTTATAAGGGGCTTCAGTATCAACTACGAATTTACATCCTAATATTCACTATTTATTTCACTTTGCACTTTTTAATTTTCATTTATCTTCTCCAATGCAATGTATTGTCCAGATTGAATCAACTGGCAGAAAAGAAGTATAAATGGATGGGATGTGAAATAAAACTTTACAATATATAATGTTGTCACAATGATAACAGTTCCATATACTTTCAAGTCACTTACAAGGGCAGACTTTTTACACAACTTGTATACGTTGCTTAAAACCTGACAGCCAAGTGCCTATTGATCTCTCTTGATTTTGATCTCTGACCTGAATTTCTTTGTTTTCAATTAAAAGAAGGAAGTTGTTGAATGCATTTGAAGTGAAACATAAATTAACAGATTGTTGATTGTTAACGAATGGGGAGATTAATGATGAAATTGGTTGGCTCTTTCTTTTTGCTTTGCAATTTCCAGGAAGTAAAAAGTTTAATTGAAAATTATGCTTCTTTCAAGAAATAGATAAGTCATAAAGGACTTACCAGAATAAGGAAAGACAACAATTTGTAAATTGTTGCCTTTTTTCCCCATTCTTGGTCATTTTCTCTTCAAATATTTATTTTGTTCCATTTTACTGTTTTCTCTGTCTTTATATAGTCACAACTTATAAGGAAGAGAAAAAATAACTATTCACTATATTCCAGGAGAATTATCTACTTTTTTCTGTATTCTGTATTTTATGCTATCTTGAACATAATAATATTTGATATTTTAAAATTCTTGTCAGTAAATAACTATATCTGGATCATCTCTAGATTTGTTCCTATTCATTTTTCTGTGGCTTCTGGCCATAAATTCTGTTTTAATATGTTTGAAAAAGTAGAGAAAAAAGACAAATAATAAGAAAGTCAAGATGGGGTATTTTATAATAATGTTGGAATCTATAAAATTGAAATTGAAATTCTAGCTCTGGTTTATGCAATATACAAAATTTAAAAATCAATGCAGGCCGGCACCACGGCTCACTAGGCTAATCCTCTGCCTTGTGGCACTGGCACACCGGGTTCTAGTCCCAGTCGGGGCGCCGGATTCTGTCCTGATTGCCCCTCTTCCAGGCCAGCTCTCTGCTGTGGCCAGGGAGTGCAGTGGAGGATGGCCCAAGTGCTTGGGCCCTGCACCCCATGGGTACCTGGCTCCTGCCATCGGATCACCGTGGTGCGCTGGCCGCAGCGCGCTGGCCACAGTGGCCATTGGAGGGTGAACCAACAGCAAAGGAAGACTTTTCTCTCTGTCTCTCTCTCTCTCACTGTCCACTCTGCCTGTCAAAAAATAAAAAATAAAAAAAAATCAATGCAAGGATATAGCAAAAGATTACACATATCTAAGGGTACCAGGAACAGAGCAGAAAAAGGGGGTTTTCTGCTCTGTTCCTGGTACCCTTAGATATGTAGATCAAAGAAAATAAAATAAAAATGAATATACTTACTCTGGTGGGAAATATGCTGGAAATGTTAAAATATAAGGATCTAGCAAAATCTGAAATGCATATGATAGAAAAAAATTTCTGTGTCTGAAGGTTGAGCACAAAAATAAACAAATAAAGAATCTTAGCAAATAAAACTCAAATGAAATAAAAGAAAATAATGAGTAAGATAGGAGGGAAAATCAATAAAACATATATAAATACAGCAAAATTAAAGAGACAAAATTAACAAATCCAAAAATCATTCCTCTGGGAAGACTAGAAAGAGAATAAAAAAGAGAGAAAATGGTAGAGGTCTTAAAGGCCACAACAACATAATTATGGATATTAAAAACAACTCTATGCCAAAAATTAGAAAGTTAACATCACAACTACCAAATTATGAAAACTTACTGAAATTGATAAAATTAAAAAGGTATTTTAATCTGACTGTGCCTGTCACTATATAAAACAGAATTCCTTATCCAAAATCTTGTACTGGGACAGGCATTTGGTGCAGTAGTTAAGATATGACTTGGGATGTCCACATTCCATATCAGAGTGAACCTAGATTTTAATCCTGGTTCTACTTTTGATTATTCATACCCTGGAAAGCAGAAAATGATGGCTAAAATAATAAGGTCCCTGTCACACATGTGGGAGATCCAGAGTGAGCTCCTGGTTCCTGGGTTAATCCTGACCCAACCCTAGCTGTTGTGCATTTGGGAAGTGACCAGCAGAGGAAAGATCTCTTCATCTTTCTCTCTGAATCCCTTTTCTCTGTCTCTCTGCCTTTGCAATAAATAAAATAAAACAAATCTTATATAAAGAAATTTCACACCCAGATGGATTGACTGGTGAATTTTGTGAAACATTTAAGGATAAAATAATATCAGTCTTTTACAAGCACTTCCAGAAGGAAGTAAAGTAAGAAACACATCCCAACCCATTTTAAGACACTAACATAGGTCGGCGCCTCGGCTCAATAGGTTAATCCCCCGCATGCAGCACCGGCACACTGGGTTCTAGTCCTGGTCGGGGCTCTAGATTCTGTCCCAGTTGCTCCTCTTCCAGGCCAGCTCTCTGCTGTGGCCAGGGAGTGCAGTGGAGGATGGCCCAAATGCTTGGGCCCTACACCCACATGGGAGACCAGGAGAGGCACCTGGCTCCTGGCTTTGGATCAGCGCAGTGCGCCGGCCACAGCGCACTGGCCGCGGCAGCCACAGGAGGGTGAACCAATGGCAAAAGGAAGACCTTTCTCTCGTTCTCTCTCTCTCACTGTCCACTCTGCTTGTCAAAAAAAAAAAAAAAAAGACACTAACATAATCTTGATGCTAAAATTTGATCTTAGGTAACAACAATGGAAATCTATGGATCAATTTCTCACAAAAACATTGCAGGATAAGATACAAATAGATGCACAAATTAGCGCGCTATATCCAGTCGTTTGTGTGTGTACATATGTGTAATAATCATGATCACATGGGAGCAACATTCAGAAATCAAATATAGTTTTAGGAATAAGAAATAAAATAATATTTTGCAACATTAATAGAAAAAGATTCAACTGCTCCTGGGATTAGCATTTGGCATAGTGGTTAACTTGTGGCTTAGCATGCACACAACCCATCTTGCAGGACCTGGGCTCAAGTCCTGGCTCCACTTCTTATTCAGAACCCTGCTAATGTGCACCCTGAGAGACAGTAGGTGATGGCTCAAGTACATGGGACCCTACAACTCATAAGGGAGACCCAGATTTTGTCCCATCCTCTCAGCTTCTGCCTGGTCCAGTCCTGACTGTTGCAGGCATTTGAGGAGTAAATGAACCAATGAAAGATTTCTCTTGGCCTGTCTGTTTATCTCTGTCTCTCTGCCATTCAAAATAAATAAAAAAATTAAAACTTACATGAAAATTCAACATCTAAGTTTTAAATTTAAATAATTGCTTGATATCTAGGACTAGAATATCCAAATGTGATAAAATATATTTATAGGAAGCTCATATTAAACATGAGTGAATTATTTAAAACATTTTAGGTTAGAAGAAAGAAAAAATTACTACTATCATGATGATTTTCCACCTTGCATTACTGATACTAGCCAATGAAACAAGGTATATGATAGATGGATGGATTCAGAGATAGATGGATAATTAGTCACCTCTCCATTACTGTGAAATATCTGAGAGAAGGATGGTGTGACAGTGCAAGGGGTGAGGAGGATGTTTTCAGTAACTCATGCTGAATCAATAGCCAAGTGAGAAACACAAGACTTGACACTACCTCATATCTCACACAAAAATCAACCTAGATTTATTATACAAGTAAATGTAATCTGATAATATCTTAGGAGAAAACAGGGAGAACCAACCCAGGATTTTGGTAAAGACAAAATTTTCCAAAGACAGTGAATCACTAATCATGAAGGGAAAATGGATGAGCTAGAGTCTTTGAAAAGAAAGATCTGCTTATCACAACAGAATTGAGGGCATGACAAAGAAAGGCTAGAAATGGGAAGATAATTCAATGCATTTAATCTATAATAAGTTTACCTCCAGAATATATTAAATACTTCTATAAATCAATAGGAAAAACGCAGAAACTGCATTAGGGTAAACATGCAAATATATCTCACAGAAGAAAGTATGCAAATAGAGCCAGTATTGTGGTACAGCAGGTTAAGCTTCTACTTGTAATTCCATATTGGAACATTGATTTCAGTCCCAGTTTCAGTCCCAGATCCTCTGCTCTGCTTCCAATCCATTTTCCTGCTAACGTGCCTGGGAAGGCATCAGTAGATGGCTCAAGTCCTTGAGTCCCTGCACCGCTGTGAAAGCCCAGATGGAGTTCCTGGCTCCTGGCTTCAGCCTGACTGAACTCTGGCTGTTGGGGAATGAACCAGTGAATAGAAGATTCTCTCTCTCTCTCTCTCTCTCTCTCTCTCTCTCATTCTGCCTTTCCAATAAATAAATAAATATTTTTTAAAAAATAAGAGAAACCAGCGTTGTGGTATAGCAGGTAGTTTGTTAATTAGCTAATTGAATCATTCTACAGCGTACACCTTAAAACATTACACATTACCCCATAACTATACAAAATTTCCATTTTTTGATTAAAATTAAATTAAAGGGGTCCAGCACTGTGGCATGGATAGTTAATCTACCACCTGGGATATTGGCATCCCATACAGGCACCAGTTCATGTCCCAGCTGCTCCATTTCCAATACAGCTCCCTGCTAATGCACCCAGGAAAGCATTGGAAGATGGCCTGGGTACTTAGGTCCTTCCACCCACATGGAAGACCCAGAGGAAGCTCCTGGTTCCTGGGAGGAGCCTGCTCAGTCTGTTGTGGTCATTTGGGAAGTGAACTAGCAGATGGAAGACATCTGTCTCTCCATCCCTGTCTGTAACTCTGCCTTGCAAATAATTAAATAAATCTTTAAAAACTAAGTTAACAGGAATGGACATTTGGCCTAGCAGTTAAGACCTTGGTTAAGACAACTGGGTCTTAATGCAGACCTTGAGATGCAGCAGGTGATGGGGAGACTCAGATTGGGTTTCTGATTCCTGGCTTGGCTTCCTGCCCACCACAGCCATTATAGGTATTTGAGGAGTGAACCAAAGACAGGAGTTCTCTCTCTGTGCATTCATTTGCCTCTTAAATAATAAATATGTAATAAAAATAAAAGATGAAAATAATCAAACATTAAATTAGACAAACTGTGGTTTATTTCCACAATGGAATGAAAGGAATAAATGCATCACATAACATAATGTTGAGTTTAGAAAAGACACAAAAGGACTTCTATTCTTTATTCCATTTATGTTAATTATTAAAATGAGGACAGCAGTTATCTTGAGGAGAATGAGTGGGGATGGTGACTAGAAGAAAGCACCAGGTGGGCTTATGAAGGTCTGTTTCTTTGTCCATGCAACGGTTATATTCTGTGACATTTCATCAATGTGTACACTTATGCATCAATGTGTACATGCTTGTATCCACAAATGTAAATTTTAAAATTCCTATGAACATTCTGTCTATCCACACATTCTCCTTTGTTTATCTGTTTGTTCAACAAACATAAAAGTGCCTGCATATATCAGGCAGTGTGCTGGTTGTTGTTAATGGTGAGTACATGAAGCATTCATTGAACAATTAAGGTAAAATTAAATTAAGAGAAATTAAATTTACATTTAAAACTTTATTTTAAATACTAAATTAGTTAATTTTACTCTTAAATTAAATTAAGAGGTTAAATTAAATGAAGAAGGAAACCAACTCTAATGAGTTATAGGAAGGAAAGTCTTATGATGTTTTAAATACGAATATCAGGAAGAAATGCTCCAAGAAAGTGACAAAGTACAATCCGACAAATGAGGATGTGGTAATAGGTGGAAGGGAAAGAGCAATATTCTATGCCAAGGGATCAGCATTAAAATTTGAATAAAAGGAGTGTGAAACTATGGGAGAAATTGGTGCATTGTGGGATTGGAGAGAAAGGCAGGGGTTAGGTCATTTGAAGTTTGCTGAAGGATTTTGATCTTATTCCTGACAGTTATGGGGAGCCAAGGAAGACACTGAAGAAGAGTTATTTCACCTGACTTGCACTTCCAATAAATTCCTCTACTGCTCTGAAGGAGAGAGAGCTGAGGGCAGATGGGATAAGCCCTATCAAGAGGCTGTTGCCCTGGACAGGATTCATGGCTCAGTGGGTTGAAATAGGGTGGGGGTGTTAGGAGTGGCTAGGAATGGAAGGCTTTGAGATCTATTTGGGAGGTAACATTGACAGGATTTGTTGATATATTGAATGTAGGGGGTGATGGGGTGGAGGTGCCAAAGATGAGTCCCAGATTTCTGACAAGTAGAAATAGGAGCTTTGGGATTTAAGTAACTCGGGGAGATACAGAGAGAGCGAGAGAGAGAGGGAGAGAGAGTGCACGTTGAAATATGATCTACTTCTGAGGATCAATCATTAATTTCCTTGGGGACATGTTCAGTTTGTGATGCCTTTCATAGATGTCCAGAGGTCAACTGTGTTTGGAAATTTAGAACTCAAATAAATCTTTCAATAATAAAACTAAAATCTAATATAATTTAATGCTTTTTTGTTAACTTGCCAAGCACTGTTCTGTGATCTTTACATATCTGAACCTTAGTATTTTGATATTACTATTACTTTGGATTTCCACATTGCGGAACAGAAGTACGGGTTACCTAAAAGGTACACAGCTACTACCTGGCTACATACTGTCTGGCAACAGAAACTGCACTGAATCAGTAACTGTGTTTGTTGTCTCGAGCACCCAAAAATATAGAAAATGTCTCCTTTGTGTTATAACAAACCCTGACTGTGTGTAGTATTATTAAAAACAAAACAAACAAACAAACAAACAAAAACTGGCACCATGGCTTAGTAGGTTAAGCCTCTACTTGTGGTGCCAGCATAATCCCATATGGGTGCTGGTTTGTGTCCTCTTCCAATTCATCTCTCTGTTATATCCTGCGAAAGCAGTAAAAGATGGCCCAAGTGCGTGGGCTCCTGCACCCACATGCATGAGAGACCTGGAAGAAGCTCCTGGTTCCTGGCTTCAGATCTGCCCAGCTCTGGCCATTGTGTCCATTTGGGGAGTGAACCAGTAGATGAAAGACGTTTCTCTCCCTGTCTCTCTCTCTCTCTACAACTGTACCTCTGAAATAAATAAATATCTTAAAAAAAAAAAAAAAAACTCAATACATGGAACATTGTTCCTCAAACTATTCCACTCTTCAAGGTGTCTTGTCTCTCAGCTCTGCTAGATAGACTGGTTTCATTTTTATGGAAAGTGTTTTCATTTATTATCTTTATAACTCGTGTTCTTAGTATATCCCTCATTCAGGTTCTATCTGCATTCCATCCATACAGAATCCATTAATACCTGCAGGTAACTACTGAATTGTTTTTTTTATCTCTTTGCTGATTTGCATTACTATGGATTTTATCCATTTCAAGTCTGCTGATTCAATGGAATCTAGAGATATTAATGAATTTTCTGAACTAGCTTGAATCATTGTAATGTCTTAACATTTCATGGTGGAGAATTTGTAAATTGAGCTGCAAAGTCATTATTCTGATGGTTTCTAATCTCTGCACTCTAAATCCAAAAGTTTTGTAACCACAGACAAAATGTGAGGAATACTTATCATTCTATTGAAGTGGGAAGATTAATTTTAAGAACCATTAGGGCTTGTATTGTGGCATAGCTGGCAAGATTGCCACCTGTGATGCTAGCATCCCAAGTGGACACCAGTTCATGTCCTGGCTGCTCCACTTCCTATCCTGCTCTCTGCTAATGTGCCTGGGAAAAGCAACAGAACATGGCCCAAGTGCTGGGTCCCTACCACCCAAATGAAAGAACTGGAGGAAACTCCTGGCTCCTGGTTTCAGCCTAGCCTAGCCTGGCCACTGTAGTCATCCAGAGAATGAACCAGAAGATGGAAGATCTCTCTCTCCTCCTCACTCTTTCTATGGCTCTTTCAAATAAATAAATAAATCTTTTAAAAATCATTCTTGAGTATATCGAGTTATTTTCTTGTGATTCTTATTTTCCATCCCATTTCAGATGGATACTAATGAGCATTTCCCCCATGTTCAGTACCACTTGGAGCCACAGAAAATTAAAATAACAAAAAGAAAGCTCATTAATGTGGCAGATTCCTTATAATACTTAAATTAGGCACACATAATTTCTCAAAGTATTAATACTACATGAAATCTGCATATATAACACTTTTTCTGTGTGTGTGTTAATTATTTTGCTGCAAGAAATAATTATCTGTAACTTATCAAAGCTCTCATTTTATGAGGGAAAGGGCATACATGTACAGATTTCCATTATCAAGTTACGCTAGCACAGCCACATCAGCAGAGAAGGTGAACGTGGAATCCAGACCCCCATGAATTTTCAATGGTTAATGCATTTTAGGTATCAAATCCAAAACTCCTGGACTAGCCTCGGAAGGAAATTTGATCAGGGGCTTCACAAAATTTCATATGTTAGTTTGAGTTTCCCCCAAGCAGACCTGTAGACAAACATGTGTGTGCAAATCAATTACATTTTAAAGTCCAAAAACACATGGATATGAGAGTAGGGATGTGACTCGAAGAACAGAAGGCAGTGAGTATCAGATGGTGACTGGAACTCATCTCACAGAGAAACTTTCTCTCCCTTTACATCAAGAGACAAAACAGAAAATTAGGTATTTGTGCCAACTGTAAGTTACTGGTTCTTGACTGTTCTAGTGAATGTTAACTCTCTAGCACTATTTAGGATTTTATTTATTGACTGGAAAGGCTGACAAACAGAGACAGAAACATAGAGATTGAAATCTACCATCACTAGTTCACTCTCAAAGTGTTCACAATATTTGGAACTGAGCAAGATTGAAACTGGCAGCCAGGAACTCGATCTAAGTCTCTCATGTGGGTGTCAGGAAACTGGAATCAAGAGTGGGATGAGAACCAGAGCCCAGGTGTTCCAATAGCGAATGCAGGCGTCCCAAGCAGCATCTTGATGGTTATGCCAAATGACCATCCCCCAGCAGTAAATTTGACTTTTGCCCAGATTTTTACTGGCTGATGGAACTAAGCTTCTTGCTTTAGGGTCTACTCTAGATAGTCAACATTGTTTTTAAAACTTTCCTAAAACTC
The DNA here is from genome assembly GCF_964237555.1 of Oryctolagus cuniculus. Lineage (NCBI taxonomy): Eukaryota > Metazoa > Chordata > Mammalia > Lagomorpha > Leporidae > Oryctolagus > Oryctolagus cuniculus. Next base: position 32,458,291 of record NC_091442.1, read on the forward strand.
TTACTAAAGAGATGTGTAGCACAAGGACTGCTTAAGAGCAGCCCAACTTACAAATCACAGCCCAGAAATCTGTGAGTTACTTCGATTTGTTCTTTCAACAAGTTGACAGTAACTAATAAGACAAATTAACAGGTACACACATAAACACATTGGTAAAGGAATTACAGGGGGTGATATAAAATGAAAAATTGTGGTCTTACTTTTATAATATATTGTTTGGTTACTAACCTAAATATAGAACCTTCATCCTCCAACTCTATTGAGATACAATTGATCAGTGTAGGACTTTTAAAAATTGTATTATTTTAAGAAACAACTTTCCGGCCAGCGCCGCGGCTCAATAGGCTAATCTTCTGCCTGCGGCGCCAGCATACCAAGTTCTAGTCCCAGTAGGGGTGCCAGATTCTGTCCTGGTTGCTCCTCTTCCAGTCCAGCTCTCTGCTATGGCCCAGGAATGCAGTGGAGGATGGCCCAAGTCCTTGTGCCCTGCACCCGCATGGGAGACCAGGAGAAGCACCCGGCTCCTGGCTTCGGATCGGTGCGGTGGAGCGGACATTGTGGGGTGAACCAAGGGAAAAAGAAGACCTTTTTCTCTCTCTCTCTCACTGTCCACTCTGCCTGTCAAAAATAAATACATAAATAAAAGAAACAACTTTTCTTCTCTCCATTTAGTGAGTCCCTTCTCCCTCCACTAGAGCACTTTCCATGATCTACCATGAATGTTAATTTTCAAACAGCTCAGTATCCATTCATGAGAAGCACCTGCAGTTTTTGGCTTGAGGTATTGTGTCATGAAAATGGTTTTTCTTCTCTTTCACAACACAATCACTCAACACTCCCTTCTGACACAAGATTCTCCCGTGAACACTGACTAAGCATCTTATAATTTCTCTCAGTTCTGACAATACCTGGAAAGCATTAGATCTCAGGTTGAGGGCTCCATCCTCCAAGACTGTCTCCCACTCCAATTGCTAATTGTAAGCCCCAATGGCGACCTTTATCTCTCACTGTATGGCTGCAATTTAATATCCCCAACTCTTTTTCTTTGAGTTATGTTAATTCACTAGTGTCCAGTAAAATTCAGAAAAACACTGTACTTATGTTTACAGGATATCGCAAAAAATACAGATGAACATCTGGGTGGGAGGATGCATAGGTGAAGTATACAGGGTGGAAAGCTCCTGTGTCCTTTCTGGACACACTGAATCTTCTCCTTTGGGGGTTTTATGGAGGCCTCATTACATAGGCATGACTGATTAAATCATTGACTACTGCTGGGAAACTCAGCCTTCCTAAAGGCAATGAAATAAAATGATCAGAGGGGGCACACACACCGCCATCATGCACCAGATGCCACCACACTTCTGATATTTCCTAGGAAGGGCATGGAAAATGGGTGGTGCTCGAGCTGCACCCCAGATTTCCCCTTTTTTGAATATTCAATTGGACTTCACCATGGAAATTCCCCCCTCTGCCTCTGAAGCCTATAAAACGAACACCTAACCTTATTCAGGATCCTTTTTTTATGATTGAGAGACTTTTTTTCCCTTTGTTGAGGTCTTTTTCACTGTTGGATGTTTTAGTGTTGGGAATTTTTCCTTGATGAGGGGTCTTACATTGAAGTTTTTCTTTTTTTCATTTTTGAGGTTTTATTGCTGTTGTTGTTGTTGAAGAGATATTTTATTTATTTGAAAGGCACAGTGACAGAGAGAGAGGAATAAACAGAGAAAGCGATCTTAGATCCATCATTTCACTCTCCAAATGGCTGTGATGACCGAGCTTGGGCCAGGCCAAAGCCAGAAGCCGTAAGAGTGACAGGGACCTAAGGAGTTGATCTGTCTGCTGCTTCCTTCCCAGGAATACTACTGGGAAGCTGAATCTGAGACGGAGCAGCCAGGACTTCAACTAGTACTCTGATACGTGAGGTTGGGGTTCTGGCTTAACCCACTGCAACACAGCACTGCCCCCACCCACTGCACTGCACCACAACACTGGCCCCCTTTATGCCTTTTTTCACTGTTTATGCATTACTTGGTTCCTGTATTTGTTGTTGTTGTTGTTTGTTTGTTTGTTTTTTTGCTTTCAATGAATTCTGCCTTCCTGTACATTTTATGCCTCCACTTTTGAATTCTTTCATGGGTGGATGGAAGAACATAAAATTAGCCTAGCCAGAAATCCAGAAGCCCAAAACAGCTCTAGATTCCTGAGAAGCCAGGTCTGCAAATTTTTTTTCATAAAAATATTTTACAGAAAAAACAATCCCTTACTTGACATTGAACAAATAAGCTGTCTTCATTTGCAACTAACCCCTGACTGGCATCTCTCTCCAAACCACATTGAGATTTCCGAAGTAATCAGTTCAGAAGGCAACAGCTGCCCATGATTTCCCAGGACTTTGTCTCCCTTGGGGTTTCTACATAATGGCTGCCATCTTGGATTAGATCCCAGAGGCACAGTTTCAGATGGGCTTCCATTAGGAAAAAGGAAATACTCCAATTTAACTCCATATCTTGCATTGGTGATAGCTGAAGCAAAACTTCTTTCTGAATTCAAAATGAAGTCCATTAGTCACTCACTTCAACCTGACTTGAGTCTTTCAAATTTTTATATTAATTTGAAACACATTGCTGAAAGTTACTGATATTCCGTTCATGTTTTGAATTCTATATAAGGTTATGAAAGCCAAAACTGCTATGAAGCATTGCTTCTTCTGAGAGACGCATCTGAAAGGCAGGCAAGGGTCAGGGGAATGGATTTCACGGATTCTTTTCTGCAGGATTTCAAGACAGATTCTTCTTTCACATATCTAAGAAGTTGGAGGATATTTCAGTCTGAATGGAATCAATGCATGTGTCATAAAACAATAGTCAAACTTTCTATAAAATCCTGATGAGAAAAATATGGCATAGTCTATTTTGTAAATCTTTATAAAAATCACCTTAGAGATAGGTTGTGCTGTGTATCTGATATCATAAATAATGATGAAATTTTTAAATAGAATTTTTAAAAAGGCATAAGCTGGTGGGCAGCATAGAGGAAAATTAGATTAAGGGAAAGTTGGTGTGTTTTATAGATTGTTTTATATATATAAACTATATATATACTATATATATACTAATATATATACTATATGTATACTGATACAATATTTAATAATAGGGGAAGCTAAGTGTGGCATTTATGGGAGCTCTTTGTACAACTCCACAATTTTTGTTTTGTGAATTTCAAACTATTCTGAAATAAAAAGTTAAAAAGGTCTGCACAATATTTTACCTGAATGTGCTACTGACATTGCAAATACAACTTTGAAGTAAAATTAACAATTCTCCCTACAAGCATATTGTTTATTGCTCCCACCAATAAAGTAGTACATCTGCGCACCTGTATAATTAACTAAGAGATCAACATCTTTCAAAATACCCCTGACATTCTCAGTCAGGAGTATTTTGTGCTTCTTCCCTTTCTTGGGTCCCACTGCTGAAGGAAATCACGATCCCACAATTCTAGCTTACATTCGTTTCCATAATATGTTTCTCTCATTCACTCCATGACTACTACAAGAATTTGGGTATTAACTATCTCCTAGTAATTACAGTGGCATATATTATTATACTTGATATTTTACATAATTGTAATATTTTAATTAATTATTTATGTTTTGGGGTCTTCTATGTGGATAAACATATCACAGAGTAAAAGGGAAACATTCAGGAAAAGGCTTATAAATGAAAAATTGAATATTCCATTGCCTATAGAGGACAAATAATAACATAGACAAGTGAATAGATTGAACATCAGAAGATAAGAGGCATAAGAACAAAATGAAGACTGAGTGTCCTTTCAGAGGTGCAACCAATATTCAGCTCCACCCAAACACCCTAATATTATTATGTAATCTTGATACACTCAGCCTTTCTATGTTTGGAGAGAGTTCAGTACTACCACAATTTCATGCAAAAAAATTCTGAATTTCAATTATGCATGTAATGATTAAAATTCTTTTTAAAGATTTATTTATGGCCGGTGCCGCGGCTCACTAGGCTAATCCTCCGCCTTGCAGCGCCGGCACACTGTGTTCTAGTCCAGGTCGGGGCACTGGATTCTGTCCCGGTTGCCCCTCTTCCAGGCCAGCTCTCTGCTGTGGCCAGGGAGTTGCAGTGGAGGATGGCCCAAGTCCTTGGGCCCTGCACCCCATAGGAGACCAGGATAAGTACCTGGCTCCTGCCATCGCATCAGCAGGGTGCGCCGGCCGCAGCGTGCCAGCCGTGGCGGCCATTGGAGGGTGAACCAATGGCAAAGGAAGACCTTTCTCTCTGTCTCTCTCTCTCTCACTGTCCACTCTGCCTGTCAAAAAAAAAAAAAAGATTTATTTATTTGAAAGAGTTACACAGAGTGAGAAGGAAAGGCAGAGAGAGAGAGAGAGAGAGAGAGAGAGGGAGGGAGGGAGAGAGGTCTTCCATCTGCTGATTCACTCCCCAATTGACCACAATGGCCAGAGCTACACTGGTACAAAGCCAGGAGCCAGGAGCTTCTTCTGGGTCTCCCACGCGGGTGCAGGGCCCCAAGGACTTGGGCCATCTTCTACTGCTTTCCCAGGCCTTAGCAGAGAGCTGGATCGGAAGTGGAGCAGATGGGACAAGAACAGGCACCCACATGGGATGCTGGCACTGTAGGTGGTGGCTTTACCCACTGCACCACAGCGCTGTCCCCATGATTCAAATTTAAAGTAAGTGAGTATACAAACACTGGAAAGGACACCTAATGAACCTAATTTGGCTTAGCTTATGAGTATGATTTAATGTCATTCTTACCATTAGACATACTATGAACTTATCCAAGGAGGTTTAAAATAGCATCAATGTCTCCCATACCCTAAGCACTTTTGTAAGCTAAAACCTCAACACAGTGTCCCTCCAGAGTACCATGAGACACTGTATTGTTTATGCATGCAATTCAAAAGTACATGGAAAGCAGAATTAAAAGATGATTTTATTTTGTTTCAAAATTTTTGAAACCCATGAATATTTTTCATAGTACATATTTTCCATGCACTTTTGACAGTCCCTCATATTCCTATCAACTCTTACTATAGAAGGATTTTAAACTCTAGCGTTCAATCTTTTTTAGAAAACATAGTTTTATTTGTTTATTTCTTTGAAAGGCAGAGTTAGAGAAAGAGATCTAGAGATCTTCCATCTGCTGGCTCACTCTCCAGATGGTAGCAACAGCCAGGTCTAGGAGACAGGCAGAGGCCAAGAGCTTGAATTCCATCTTGATCTTTCACATAAGTGGCAGCACCCCAAGCACTGAGGCTACCTACTACTGCTTTTTCATTCATATTGGAGGGGAGCTGGATCAGAAATGAAACAGCCAGGACTCAAACTGATGCTCATATGAGATGCCACCATTACAAGAGGTAGCTTAATACAGTGTGCCACAATGCTGGATCCTAGTCTGCAGTCTCGAGTGTTATGCTGTTACTCTGCCCTGGCACTACTTCATGTCTGCCACTACTAGCACTGTTTCATAACTTCATAGCATTCTCTTTAATTAGTTAACTTTCTGGCCCAATGAGTTATAAATATTGGCAAGAGAAGTAAACAGGCTGAAAGAGGGATCCACTGATAAAAACATTTAAATATATTTATTTTTTTTTTGTAATAGTGACAAGATGACAACCCAAGTTGTACAACCGAAGAGAAACGGATATGGTGATTTCCGCATAGAGCAGGGACAGTAATATTAAGGTTCCTAACAAATAAGACCTGTCATAGCTGTGGATTCTCCTCAATAAACTCAAACAGAAGAGAGAGAAATACTGAATCTAAAGAGCTAATACCAAAATCAAAAGATTTTCATGGAAATGGGTGGTTGTCTCAAAAAGATGTGTGTATGTGTGTGGGTTGGAGGTATGGGAGGTAGCGGGTGAACCACAATGAGAAACCAGCTTAACAGAGCCTTCAAATTCTGCTGCTGCTCTTTCCCATCTCAACTTTTCAGGACTACTGTCTGATCCCAAACCCTAACAAAGAAATCAGCAGAAATAGCTTTCTGAGATGAAGAGCTAATGAGGATTGACCAGCTTTCTTCAGATTTGAATCCTTTCCTCCATTCATTCTCAAAGAGTGGTGAATTATATTTTAAGAAAATTATCACATTGAAAGTAGCACTCTCCGAATACTCTCTGTGCTCTGCCTATTCCCCTTGCCCCATCCCCTTGCAACCTCTGATCTTACTCTCTCAATAGCTTTGCCTCTTATAGAAAGCTGTATTGTTGGAATCACAGCATGTCAACTTTCAGCCTCATTTCTGTTATAGGGAAATATGCATTTCAGTTTCCTTCATATCTTTGGGTAGCATAATAGCTCATTTCCTTTTCATTTTGAATAGCATTTCATTGTAGTAATGCATTGCAGTTTGTTGTATATTTATATTCAGATCTTAAAAAAATTATTTTTATGTACTAACCTTGTACCCTCTAACTTTGCTATAATCACTTATTAGTTCCAAGACTTTTATTGATTGGGGCTTTTTACATAGACAATCAACTCATCAACAACCAATGATAATTTTATTTCCTCATTCTTAAAGTATATACATCCTATTTCTTTACTTGTGCTACTATATTAGCAGAAATTTCCAATACAATATAGAATAGAAGAGATGAAAGGGAACATCCTTGCCTTGTTTCTGGCTTTTAAGGTAAAACAACTAGTTACCCATTAGTAAGTATATTACCTGGAGACTTTTTGTAGATATTTTTATTAAGTTGTTGAACTTCCTTTCCAATCCCAGTTTACTGAGAGCTTTTACTATGAATGAATTTTGGATTACTGCATCTATTGATATGGTCATAGATTTCCTATACTTTGCTGATATGAAGGATTATGAGAATATGTTTCTCATGTTGATCAGCCTTGTATAACTAGAATTAACCCTACTTATCAAGGCATATAATTATTTTTACACATTGTTATATATTCTTGAGAACTTTGGCATCTATGCTCCTAAAAGATACTAATTTGTCATTTTAGTTTCTCATAATGACTTTGGGCTTGATATTAGGATAATATTGACTCAAAGAATGAGCTAGTAAGTATTATCTATGATTCTATTTTCTGAAAGAGATTTTTAGGAAATGAATAACTTCTTCATTAAATAGGTGAAACAATTCACCAGTTAACCCATCTAGACATAGTATATTCTGTTGAGAATTGATTTAATTTTAACAGCTACGGAGCTATTCAGATATTATTCCTTGTGTAAGTTTGACATTTTTTTTTAAAAAAGGTCCATTTCATCTAAATTAGCAAATAGATGTTCATAAATTTCCTTTAATATATTTGTAAATGCTTGACATCCATAGAGAATTCCCCTCTTTCATTTCTTTTGATAGTAATTTGTATGATCTCTATTTCATTCTTGTTTATAGTGGCTAGAAATTTATCAATTTTGTTGATCTCTTCAATAAACAATCCCTTGGCTTTGGTCAATTTCTCTACTGTTTTTCTGGTTTCAATTTCACTGATTTTTGCTTTCCTTTAATTTTCATCCTTTGTTTTCTTTGGCTTGTTGGATCTTTATTTTATTTTTCTCATTTTCATTTCTAAAATAGAAAATTTGACTTAATGATTTTAGATCCTTTACTTTTCTAATATATTTGTTCAATGCTACAAATTTCCCACATGACACTACTTTTACTGTATGTCACAGATTTTGATAGGATGTATTCCCATTCTTATTTGATTCAAAATATTTTAAAATTTTCTTGAGACTTATTCTTTGACTTAGGTGTTACTTAGAAATACGCTGTTTAAGTTCCAAGACTTTTAAGGATTTTCCAACAATCTTTTTCTTATTGATTTCTGTTATAAATCTGTAGTGATTTTAAAGAATGCTTTATATGACTTTTATCTTCTTTAATTTGTGAATGTTTATGGAACAGAATGCTGTCTCTTTTGATGTGTGTTTCATGTGAGCTTGATAAAATCTATATTATGTTGTTAGTATATGAAGTATTCTACAAATATCCACTATACATATCTACATACTAAAGACAATACAAGATACCCCAATAAATATTATATTTATACTCTATTATGATATATAGTAGTTGATGATGACTATAATATGCAATTAAAAGGACCATCAAGTAAAAAGGAATATTCATAGAGCTTTATTTTGAATGCTTTAAGAAAGCAAAATATTTGTTTTTTGTGATAGGGTTATTATGAATCCACAACAAAGTTATAATTTGTAGACATATTGACAGACCAAATAAGACCTAAAATACAAACAGGAAACAATTAGAAAAGGAGGATGGGAAGAACGCTTCAGTCAAAGCCAGGAAAGTCTGGGAAAACTGTGAAGCAACAGCAAGCATGGTAACGACAAGAAGCCTAAAGGAGGTCCCTGTGGCTGGGGTCTGGAAGGCAGTAGAGATATGGAGCTATGTCATTTTGTGTGATGGGAAGCTGTGTATGGATTAAAGTGCAGAATTTGCACATTCAGGTTTATGTTTAAGAGGATAATTCTGACCCCTGATGACACTGATTGGAGGTAAGGATGAACAGGGCTTAAGGAAATCAGCTAAGTGATTCTTTCTACAGTTCAAGAAAGACATGGTGATGATCTGGACCAGGTGATGGTGGCCAAGGAAATAGGCTTCCCAGTCACATCTTCTTGCTTTTTCACCATTCTCTATGGCTGTGGCAGTTTCTATTTTCCAAAGATGGTCGCAACCATATATCCCATGCTTGACCTTTTTCAATGTGGCTTCATCCTTCCCTCTTCAAGAGGCAGAGTCCATTCCCCCTTTAGTCAGCTCTAGGTTGGCCTTAATGACTTGCTTTGGTGAACAGAATGGAACAGAAGGTACTTCTTGACTATACACAGCCAGCTCTTAAGGAGCCTCATAGCTTCTGGCTATACCTTGGAAAGGCTTGCTCTTGAATACTCCCTCTGAAAACCCAGACTTGCTGTCAGAATCCCAAATCACATGGAGAGGTTGCTTCAGCAGCCCTTGGGACAGCTACAGCTAAAACCCTGACCAATTGTCAGGGGCAACTGCCAATCATGTGTTGGCCAGCTTGAATATTCAGTCTGTCTGAGGCCATGCTTGCATCTGACTATATGGCATGAAAGACACAGTGAATTGTAGTCCAGAAAATCTTAGTTAACTCACAGAATTTTGAAAGATAATTATTAAATAATAAGGCTTAGGACTTGGGATGCTTTGTTTCACATCAGTGAATAACTCAAAATGTCTTCAACATTTACTGTAAGTAGGTCCTACCTCCTTGCTATACATTTCTATTCAGTCAATAGCTGATCAATCATAACTGACTTAATCTGGGTAAACAATTATTCTTGAAGTTTCAGTGGAAAACTCTGCAGATCTCCCAAGGGAGATTTTTTCTCATGAACTATGGTAGAAAAGAAAATTCATGTCTGAGAAAACAAACGAAAAGGAGTGAATTTATTAATTATGTGTCCCTGCTATATATCTTTAGTTCTCAGAATAAATTATTTGGTTACTTTATCTTGATTTACTTGTAATATTAATTAGACGGCAAGAGTCAGCTAAATTAGAAATACAAAGATAAGTACAGGAAATCTCACCAGGAATGAACTAAATTACAATGAAAACAAAACCTTTGAAGCTTAATATTCCACAAGTTAAGGCCAGTTTCTTTATTTACTTGATTTTCCATTTAACATTCCAATTGAGTGAAGTGCTGAACTATGTCCAATACATATTATATATTCTTCATCTAATTATAGCTTGGTATCTAACATTACTGGCAAAATTCAATGCTAGTGTTGGGGTTTTTTTCATCATTATTGTTGTTAAATGAAAAATAATTTTGAGTAAGAGTCATGGCTATAAAATGTAAGCACAAATTTGCATAACCAATTGGGGCATGAAGGAAACTAGTTAACAATTGCAATTGCTGCAATAGTCCAAGTAAGACATGCACACTGTAAGAACTTTGTCCCTGTAATTGAAAAACATGTGGTCTAGGAAGAGATAGACATATTTAGCAATAACGCAATAAGGCGAAGCTAAGTACAAAACTGAGCACAATGGAAACCCAGAGAAGAAAATAATCAGCTCCAACTTTGGAACTGATTGGGAATAGGTGGAGCATTGGCTGTATTTTACAAGGTTAGGAGAAGGAAGCACAGGCATTCTAGGAAAGAGAACTGCCGAGGCAAAGGCAAGGAGTTGTGAATGGGTACAATAGGGACTTCAAAAACAAAATGGAAAATGGAATTGAAAAATAAGTGTATTTTAATGTAAAGATAAACTGAAGATCATGCATTCTTTTCTATAATATTCATTTTCCATGAACATTTGGAAGATCCTGAGAATTTAGGTTCTCCTGAAACTTGAATTGTGCAGTTATGGGAATAGTCAGAAATGAGACTGTGAAGGTAGGTTTGGGCAGACCATTTGACATGCTAAGTGTTTTGAGTTGTGTCTTGTACTTAACTGTAGCTAATGAGGAGCCAAAAGAACATTTCCTTAGAATAGCAATGGTGCAATCTGATTAAGAGTTTAAAAATAAAATTCTAGCATCATTTAGGAGACAGAAGCTTGTACCAGAATATGTGAATGAATGGTATACTGCACTCTTTTCCAATCCCAACAGCTTTCAAAACTCACTAAATGAAAATAAAGAACACTTCATAAGTTTATGGAAAATGAAATTAAAATATGTTTATTTTAGTGCAAAAAATGAAATTTTGAATAGTTTTATCACACTATACTTCTTAAACATTTTATTTATATAAAGGAAACAAATTTCATATATATATATATATATATAAAGAGCATAATGATACTGTCCACCTATCCCTCCCTCTCTCCTTCACTTCCCCCTCCATCTTCTTTCCTTTTGTATTTTTCTTTTAATTTTTACAACGACATAGTTTCAACTTGCTTTATAATCACAAGCTAACCCTCCCCTACCAAATAAAGAATTCAACAAGAAGCAGAAAAAACAACACTGTCCTCAAGAGTATATATCATGAACTTTTTGAAGAGACCTATATGCATGGATTTCAAATATTTTGCATTGAAATGAACCTATCTTTTAACTCTATTTTTCCATTAACTTTTGAAAAAGAAGTGAGAGTAGGGGAGTGAAGTAGGGCTATCTTCTTAGAACTGTATCTATGAAATACATGGAATCTGTTATCTTTATATTAACAAAAATAAAAAGAAAGTCATAGTTCATGTATTTTTCTCTCCTCTAATTTATTACTGATATTCACTTCTAGATGATAATTCTGTTTGACACTGAACAGAGAAAATAAGAGGACTGAGTAGAACCTCCTCAAGATCTACTCCCTACCTATACTCCACATCTTCCCTTCTATTTCTACTCAGAAATGATGCACAATCATAACATACACCAGACCTTCTACTGGTGCTCTATAATCCCTTCCCGCTGCCCCATTCCAGTTCCTCTCCCTTTCAGCATAGTCAAATCTTCCTTTCCATTGAGTATTTTCCATCAACCCCCAAATGTTATCATTTCTCTCTTTTTAGAATACAAAAATCCTTTGTCCAGACTTCTTCCTGATTTCCCTCCTTCTTCTTACAAAACTTTCCTCAAAAGAGTTATTTATACTCACTGCCTCCGATTTCTCTTCTCTCTCATAAATGTGGTCCATGAGATTTTTTTAAACCATAATACTTACATGAAACTCTCTTAGTGATGTCATTTGTTCCAATCACATTTCTTTGTTCAATGTTCAATGATTTTTCCTCATTCTGCTTCTTAGCATCATATCACTTGATCATTCATAAATAATTGAATCACTTTCTAAACTTGGATTCTAGGGCTCCTGTCTTTCATAATTTTACTCCTTAATCATTGTGCTGCTTCTTAGACTTACTAGTAGTTTTTCTTCCTATGAATGACTTCTGAAATGTGAAGTTCTTCATGATTCAGTCCTTGAATATTTTGTGCTTTTTCCATTTATAGTCATTCCCCTAGTGTTATCATTCAGTGTCATGGTGACAAAGCTTCTCTACATGCTGATGACACCCAAGTTCAAAATTCTGAATAAAAACATAGCCATATTTCCAACAGGCTATGCCAGATACCTGACAAAAATTTCCAATATAACAGGTACAAAATTGGAAACATTGATCATTCCCCTAAAATCTACAGACATAACTTTCCTCAAATCACCTGAAGGCTACTCCATACAGTTTCTCAGGTTCCAAAATTTTAAAAAAAGCTATTCATAGCCTAAGCTTGTCTCTTAACTTCACATCCCATATTCAGTTCATCAGTGACTACTGATACTTTCACAATACACGCATAATCTAATCATGATCACCACCTCCACTGCTGATATATTGCTAGCATCCATCAGCAATAGATCCAATCTCCACTCATATGAGCTGAGATCATTCTAATGTCTTGTCTAATTCCCAAAATGCTATTCTCAAACTAGCAACCAGAGTTGTATATTTAAAATACAGTCATCTGCTCACAAACTTTCAAAGGCCTCCTATTTTAGGTACACACCAAAGTCCTATAGAGGCTAACAAGGACTTACATTGTGAGGTTTTGCTCCAAACCCCTACCCCTCAGACCTCATATTTTATTGAATTCTTCCTTAAAAATCTGTGCCATCTCCACAGCATTTCATCTATTCCTCAAGATTTCAGGGGTGCTTTTCTAGGATCTTTGCATTTGATGTTTCCTCTACCTTGAAGTCAGTACCAATAGGCTTACTCTCAGTTTAATTATTCACTTTCTTTAAGGCTTCAATCAAAGATTGCTTGCTCTAAGAAACATTCATTGGGAATTAAGTCTTAAAAAATTAGAATTTGTACCTTAATCTCTTTACTGCTTTAATTATGTTAATAATATTTACCAACACCCACAATTCTACTTACCTTGTTTGCTTCATATCATTTGTTTTTCTACCCAACAGCTGCAATATAAGCTCTATGAAGGCAGTAATTTTTGTATATTTTGAACATTACTTTGTTTCAATTCCTTGAGTGGTTATATACAAATAATGAAACCTTAACACCTGATTTTGATTGAGAGAATAGAAAAGTAAACACAAAAGAATTTAAGAAAATATATAAAGGGAAAATATCTTGTGGGGAAGAAATTAACCTTAGTCATATTAAAGAGCTCTTTAAGTCATTAAAGCCAATACACAGATAGGAAAACAAATGCATATAGCCTGAAAATAGAAAAATACAAATCACTAGTAACCAAAACATACAGAGTAAAACAATAATTACCCACATCTTCACATTGGTTAAAATGTGAAAGAAATGTATTATTGAGGCATATGAAACTAAGAATTATGCAATTTCTCTAACTGCAGAGAGAAAAGAGAAATTAACTAAAATTAGGAACAAGTGGAAATATTAATAAAAATTTTAGAAGAGCTATACCCTTATGCAGTGAAACACTTTTTGAAACTTATTTTTCAATTATTTACTCAAATGCAAAATATGTGGGCATAATAGAGCGCAAATATAAGACTCCCTTGTCCTTTGATTCTCATGTCTTAGTGGTCAGACAGCATTAATCAATTGTCATAGAACCAATGTAAGATAATATCTGAAAAATTGTTAGAAAAGAGACACTGATAAATGATGTAAGCATATACAATTAGGGATTTGACCCACTTTAGACGTCAGAGAACACTTTCATGAAGAAATTATTTTACACCAAAAAATCTCATGGTGAACACAGCTAGACGTTAAGCAAGAGATGAGGGTGACCAGTCCTGCCTCTATGATCACCTACCAGTGTCAGGCACTGTGCCAACAACAGGAGCCAATGGAAAACAAGGCAGGTAGGTCCTAGCCATCATGGATTCCATATCTGTTGGAGAATGATTATGGTTTGGGCAGCATATAGGTGTTGATACAAAGAGAAGAGGATAGATTCAAAGGCAAGAATCCTAAATAACTTTCATAATTTTAAGTTAAATACAAAAAGAAAAAGAAAAAGGAAGGCAATTAGAGATGTGAAGCAAAGAGAAGAGCACAGCAGTGAGAAGTGTGAAGGGGAAGAGAGGGAAAGGAGACCAGCAGAGAGAATTAAAGAGAGAGAACTAATAAGGCTCAGGATGAAGTCATGCATTCGATGTCTGGCCAGCAGAAATGGGATCAGTAAAGCAGAGAGAAAATGAATGGGTGGAGTGAAATAATGTGAGAGCTCAGTCTCTCCATTTTCAAAGTAATAATCAAGAAGATAGGCCTAAGTGAGTGTGTGTGTGTGTGTGAGAGAGAGAGAGAGAGAGAGAGAGAAAGAGAGAGGGAGAGAGAGTAGCAGAGATAGTTTCTGCTTGCTAGTGGAAATCACTTGGATGGGACTGCCTCTGATGGCTACCATATTTTCTATGACATACAAGTATCTGTCATCTGCTGAGTATGTGAAGAGAGGGGTTGGGGAAATTCGCAGCTTCAAGAAACATAATGATTTAAAATAATTAATGCATAGCTAAATAGGATAAATAGGATAGCCAAACAGAAAAGTTTAAAAGCCATCCTGTCATGCAATTTTTCACTAATAAACTTCATCTACAATCAAGAATGAGAAATAAGAAATAGCTGGATTAAGTAATGTTGGATTTCTGGCATTTGAAAGTAATGAACAATACAGAGACTCAAACAGAGTTACTTAAACTTATTTATTTTCATTTTATTTGAAATGCAGAGAAATACGCGGGAGTTTTGAGAATGAAAGGAGAGAGATCTTCCACCCACTGGTTTATTCTCCAAATGCATGAAACAGTCAGGGCTGGTCCTGGCTGAAGCCAGGAAGTCAGAATTCTATTTATGTTTCCTCAATGGGTGACAGGGACTCAGCTACTGGAAACATCACCTGCTGCCTCCTATAGTATGTCTTAGCAAGAAGCTGGAATCAGAAGAACAAGCAAGACTTGAACCCAGTCACTCTGATATGATATACAAAATTTCCCAAGTGCATCTTAATTGTTGTCCCAAACATTTGTTCCCCACAGGAGTCATTTGTTGACAAGAATTATATTGCTTTATGGGCTAAGTGCATGAAGAATTATATGTGTTTTTAAGATAAAAAATTAACATGATAGAAATATTGATTAATATACTTAGAAACATAGTATAAAAGATTAATACACAGCAATTTAAATGATAATCTTTTAATTTACTGACATAGAAAGGTAGTATTTAGACTATATAGCTAAGTAGGAAATGTAAGCTCCTAAAGTCCACATAGAATATTATTTACTTAATTTTATTTTAATTAATTCATTTCTTTTGTTCCATGCATACTCCATGCCCCTCAACTGTCCAGGCTCATCTTGCAGCATGCTCTCCCAACTTCCTCTGTTATTTTAAAACAATTGTTTGATATCAAACATTGGTAAGGAAGTAGAACAACCAGAAATCTCTTATATCACCAATGAAAGTGTAAATTATTATAATTATTCTGGAAAACTCATTAACAGAGTTGTTACAGAAATTACCATACAGACACCCTTAGAAACCACCAATTTTACTCCTATATAAACATCAAACCGAAGTAAATATCAAACAGAAATATGTCCATAGCTGTCACAAAAAGGCATGCACTGTAATGACATACTCAGTATTTCTAGTAGCCCCAGACTTGAAGAGTCAAATAGCAAAATAGTTGAAGTGCAGCATCCTTTCATAATGTAATTCCTATGATATATAACAATATGAATACATCCTGTAATCCTAATATTATACAAAATAAACCAAGATAAAAGAGTACAAAAAGTGTGATTCCACTTATTAAAAATTCAGACACAGAAAGAACTCATCTATGTCAAAAACCAAGGCAGTTTGCGGTGGGCAGTTAGCTTAATGGTAAAGCTGCTGGTTGAAATGCCTGCTAAGACACCATGTCCTATACCAGGGCACCCGAATCTGGTACTCAGCTCTTGCTCCTGACTTTATCTTCCTGCTAATGAAGACCTAGGCAGGCAAAATTGATGGCTCAAGTAAGTGGGAGCCTGCCACCCATGTGGGAGACCTGAACTGCATTATTGGATCTTGGCTTCAACCCAGGACCAATCCATTTGGAGTAAACCAGTGAATGGGAATGCCTCCCGACACACACACACACACACACACACACACACACCTTCTTCTAATACGTTAGAAAAAAACAGGTTTTTTTGTTTTTAAAGTTGAGGAAGTTTAGTCTTGATGGGGACAGTCAGTAGCAGAGAGTTCCTGGAATTGTAGCGATGATCTGTCTCTAGAATAGTTACTATTTGTTGACTTTCTATGTATATTCTGTGATTTAATAGCAATTACATGAAGACAATCCTCATGCATAGGAAAATGTCTAAACAGAAAGATATAAATATGTTAATAGGTATGATATCTGTATGCTAAATCTATTGGTATTTGCCAGTTTATATGCTATGTTTTGTTTCATGTGGGTTTTACATTGTATTACTCTTCCAAACAGAAAAAGGAATCACTTTGCTTTTTTAAAAAAGTGCAAAATATGGTTTTTAAAATAACCACTCCAAAACTCTGGAGTTCACTTTTCATCTTCAGAAATAAAAAGAAAAGAAACCCTCAACATACTTCAAACACTTCTGGAATACTGGAAAAATGAATTAACATCAATTCTTATTATTTTAGTTAGCTGTCAGCTTTGGCTTTCATAATTTACTTTCTTACATTTTGAAAATTGAGCCTAATACTAAAACAAATTGTTGGCCTATTTCTGGCATTAACTCTTGAATGGAATAGGGACCATCTATTAAAACTGAGTTAATCTCCTTAAATTCTTTACTGTGAACTCACTTTCTTAAACACCTACTTCTATTTCACCACTAATGGAATGGGAGAGGATACTGCAGAAAATCCTCAATTATGGTTAATCCTCTCTTTTCCCATGCAAGTCATATCAATCTTGTTAAGTGTTTCCCCCTTTTTCCCCCTCACAGTGCAATGGTCTATTTAACAAAATGCATGTGGTTAAGTTTGTTGCTCTAATAAAACTCAAGAGGCGGAATTAAATTTGTTTAGGGTAATTATTTATAATTATATATTTTAATGGAAACTGAATAGATCATAAGTTATTCTAAAAACTTACTCGCTTAAATCCATTGCTCCACCAGTGACTCCCCACTCCCCTTCTTCACATGGAAACAAAAAAACTGCTTTCCAGCTCTCAAGGCAGTGTTCCATCTGCTCAGAAAATAACCCAAGGCACATTTAGAAACACTTTGTAAACAGTCATTGGTCATTCAACTAAAGAACAACTAACAAAAGGCTGGAAATTTAGTTGATGCAAAGATAATTATTCTTTGAATTTCCAAGAGAAGGCTGGGAAGGAAAGTCAATGTTGAAGTAAATGCGACTTATACTTAAAAAGTACAGGGAAGTGGAAAAGGACAGCAGAAGACACAAAACCTCTTGGAGGACAAACTGTGGTTGTCTGGTTAGTCACACACCTGGATGTGACACTCACTTGAAAATTCATTAGGTGTCTGTCCATACTGTGGCTGGGCCGAAATGCTACCCCCAGGTACTGGCCCAGCTCTGTGAGGGTACCTTGTGAACCACAGAGCTCTATAGCATTTAGTGGGCCTGTCAAGGAAAACACATGTGTTTTGAATTAAGTAAATCTTCACACCAAGAGGGTGGAAGAGATAGCCAAGGACATGAGCAGCCAACACTCCAATAAAATCACCAGGACTTCGATTTTTATCTTTCCCCTCTCAAAACAGCAAAGAGGTTAACTTCTCCAATTGACAGATGTGTAAAAGGTTAGTGCAAGAAGATACCTGACATACTTTACAATGCTCCATAGCAGAGGAATGTTTTCATCTCTACCATGTGAAAAATGTCAGTTTAAATGACTTCCACATGGAGGATTTTGTGTTGTACCACGTGAGCGCCTGGCTTTTGTCTCTCCATGCCACTGCTCCCTGAATTAGATTTGTTCATTTGGTTAAACTCTTGTTGTGAATTCCACATAAGAGATTCCTCTTGATCCCAATACAACAGAAGTTTTGATTAAACAGCTCCAGTTCAAGAAAAGAAATAGGTTTCAAAACAGAACATCTTGGCATTCTGTTTCAGACCTGAGAGTTTCTGTGACTGGACTTGTTTAAATATCTTCTGACATTAGGCAGCAGGGACAGGAAAAAGAGAGAGAGAGAGAGAGAGAGAGAGCAAGAGCGTTTTGATAATATTAGCATATTGATAATATGGGCCATAGCTGATTTTCTTTTTGACTTAGTATGTAAAATTTGTGCTATATCCACTGTCTCTAAAGGACAAATCAAACTGCAAATGAGGACAGACTTAATATATATTTACATTCCAAGTACATATCAACCAACCACTTTTTGGAGAAAGTGACCAATCAAGACACTTTCAATACATTTTGATACAGACACTAATTGATATAAGAATTTCTTACACTGCCATAAAATAACTGGGCCCTGATATTTTACAAACTTCTCATGAAATCTTTGACACTACTTCTGTCCAAATAAAATGTCATTGTGCCCTACCTTTAAATTATGCCCTAAATTGGTGATGCATTTGTAATTAATATACTACAGCTGTAGTAAAGAGCTAACTATTTTTACTGCAAGACCAGGAACAAGATAAGGGTGTCCCTGCTCACATTATTTCAATTCAAAATATTATTGTAAGTATTAGCCAAAATAACTATTAGGCGAAGAAAATGAATAAATGACATCCCCATAAGAAAGGAACATGTAAAATTGTCCCTCTTTGCAGATTACAACATCTTATATGTGAAGAACATTAAAGAGTCTCCCAAAAGAAATACTGTAAAAACTAAAAAAAAGTCAATAAATTTGCAGGATACAAAATGTAATACAACAATCACTAGTATTTCTAAATAGCAAAAATGAACTATCTGAATGTACATTAATTAGATTGTCCTAATTAAACTGATAAAACTACTTAGGAGTAAATTTTTTTCACTTTTATTTAATAAATATAAATTTCCAAAGTACACTTTATGGATACAATGGCTTTTTCCACCCTATAACTTCCCTCCCACCCGCAACCCTGCAACCCTCCCATCTCCTGCTCCCTCTCCCATTCCATTCACATCAAGATTCATTTTCAATTATCTTTATATACAGAAGATCAATTTAGTATATATTAAGTAGAGATTTCAACAGTTTGCACCCACACAGAACATAAAGTGTAAAATACTGTTTGAGTACTAGTTATAGCATTAATTCACATTGAACAATACATTAAGGACAGAGATCCTACATGAGGAGTAAGTGCACAGTGACTCCTGTTGTTGACTTAACAATTGACACTCTTGTTTATGGCATAGGTAATCTCCCTAGGCTCTTGTCATGAGTTGCCAAGGCTATGGAAGCCTTTTAAGTTTGCCAACTCCAATCTTATTTAGACAAGGTCATAGTCAAAGTGGAAGTTCTCTCCTCCCTTCAGAGAAAGGTACCTCCTTCTTTGATGGCCCATTCTTTCCACTGGAATCTCAAGGAGTAAATTTTTTTTAAAGATGTATTTATTTATTTTGAAAGTCAAAGTTACACACAGAGAGCAAGAGACAAAGGACCGGCCTCTCAAAATAAATTTAACACATGAAAAATCTGCATGCTGAAAACTATAACCTTGTTGAAAGAAATTAAAATGGCAGAAACAAATATAAAATTATCTTATGTTCCTGATTTAAGAAATTATATTGATAAGATGGGCATCCTACCAAAAATCATTTCATTTCTAAATTCATTGCAATCTCTATCAAAATTTATTTTTAAAGATTTATTTATTTATTTGGAAGTCACAGTCACAGAGGGAAAGAGAAAGATATTCCATCCACTGTTTACTCGGCAGATGGCCACAATGGATGGGGATAAGCCAGGCTGAATCCAGGAGCCAGGAGCGTCTTCAGAGTCTCCCATGTGAGTAGCAGAGTTCTAAATACTTGGGCCAGCCTCTGCTGCTTTTCCAAGCTATCAGCAGGCAGTTGGATAGGAAATGGAGCAGTGGGAACACAAACAGGCTCCCCTAAGGGATGCTGGCGCTGCAGCCTGGGCTTTACTGTCTACACCACAACACCAGCCTTTCTTATCAAAATTCAATGTCATTTTTTTTTTTTTTGCAGAAGTAGAAGAAACAATTCTTACTCTCCTAGAGAGGAAAAGACCCAGATTAGCCAAAGTAATTTTGAGAAGGAAAAACCAAAACCGGAAGCATCACACTACCAGATTTGAAAATACACTGCAAAGCTATAGTAAACAAAACAAAATGACATTGGCATAAATAAATGGATATATGGGTCAATGACATAAAATAGAGTGTCCAGAAATTATCTCATGAATACACAGTCAACTAACTTTTGCAAAAGTGCCAAGAACATACAATAGGAAAAGGATAGCTCTTCAGTAAATGGTGTAGAGAAAAGTGGATCTCAGCATGCAGAAGAATAAAATTGGACCCTTATCACATTATATGCAACTATCAACCAAAATGGATTAATTACAAATGAAATTTGAAAGTAACAAGCCGATAGAAGAAACAGGATAAAAGCTTAACAGGTAAATATATTTTTATAAATTTTTTATAATTTATATATCCCAGGTAAATATATTTATATATATTATATATACACAATTTAATATATAATATATTTTATTAAATTGAATAGAACAGATACTACACTTGATCTTAGCCAAAAGGCTGAAAAATGACAATATATTATATTATTATAATATATTATAATGTAATAATATAATAGATTATATATAATCTCTAGGGCAATTAGAGCGATATCAAAAATAGACATTAAGGCTGGCGATGTGGCTCAATAGGCTAATCCTCTGCCTTGCAGCGCCGGCACACCGGGTTCTAGTCCCAGTCGGGGCGCCAGATTCTGTCCCGGTTGCCCCTCTTCCAGGCCGGCTCTCTGCTATGGCCCGGGAGTGCAGTGGAGGATGGCCCAAGTGCTTGGGCCCTGCACCCACATGGGAGACCAGGAAAAGCACCTGGCTCCTGGATTCGGATCAGCAAGGTGCGCCGGCCGTAGAGCACTGGCCGAGGCAGCCATTGGAGGGTGAACCAACGGAAAAGGAAGACCTTTCTCTCTGTCTCTCTCTCTCACTGTCCACTCTGCCTGTCAAAAAAAAAAAAAAAAATAGACATTAAATGAGATTGCATTAAACTGAAGTATTTCTGAATTGCAAAGAAAAAAATAAGACAGTGAAGAGACTACCAGGATGAGTTCTAGGTTCCTGGCTTTGGCCTTGCCCATCTCCAGTGAATCAGAAGATGGGAAATTTCACTTTGCCTCCATCTTTCTCTCTCTCTCTCCCTACCCCAGACTTTCAAACAAGTAAAAAATTTGAAAGAAATACACTATATATCCATAGCTGATCTATTTTTGTAGAAATATTGTATCCAAGAAATATAGGTCTTTATACAGAGTATCTATTCCAATAGGGGCAACAAACTTTCCCTTCCATGATAGAAGCATTCTAAACAATCAGTGGGCACCAGGCAGTAGGATGAGCACCCTGGGAAATAATGCCATATCTAAAAGACAATTCTGATTGTTGCTATTGGCAGCTAGAACACTCAGTGGTGTCCATATCCAAGTGAGCCCGGGAAGAGTGGCAGTCCATACTACTGTGTCCTTGCAATACCACCATCTCTGCCACCAATGACCACTATTTTTGTGACCTCATTTGGTCATGACAGGGTCATGGGAGAAAAGGCAGACTGGTATCCACACAAGGGATCACTGTATCCATTCAGTTATTAAAATTCTCATCTGTTGATGTCACTTTTTGGAGCAATAGCATGAGGAAAAAATAACTCATGTTTTTGTTTATCCAGGGAAATCTATCCACATGTCTCTTCCATAGATTTCCTGTTCATCAATTTTCTTTTTCTTTTTTTTTTTTTTAAGAAGAGGCTCATGGTTTCTCTCTCTCTCTCTCTCTCTCTCTCTCTCTCTCTAAAGATTTATTTAATTTACTTGAAAGACAGAGTTACAGAGAGGAAGAGACAGAGAAAGGAGAGGCGAAAGAGAGAGAGAGAGAGAGAGAGAGAGAGAATGGCTCTTCCATTCTCTGATTCACTCTCCAAATGGCCACAATGCCCAGGATCTGGGTCAATCTGAAGCCAATACCACGAGCTTCTTTCAGATCTTCCACACGTGTGCAGGGGCCCAAGTACTTGGGCCATCTTCTAGTGTTTTCCTAGGCACATTAGCAGGGAGCTTGATCAGAAATGGAGCAACCAGAACCCAAACCGGCACCTATATGGGATGCCAGCACTGTAGGCAGTGGCTTAACTTTCTACCCCACAGTGCTGGCTGTCATCAATTTTCTAATCATGTTCTTTTTGGGTCCTGATCATCCAAGCAAACTATGAGCAATACACTATGAATCAGTGTGTATTCACATATAAAAACACTTTATTTTTTCCATAATATAAATGATCAGTGGCAGTGTTATAATTCTACCTCCGAGAGGATTTGTCTTTACCAGTTTTCTTCAAGAATGTCCCAGAACATGACTATAGTACTGTAGCCATCTACTTTCCGGTGGTTCCTGTGTACAGTTCAGACATACTTGTAAACTAGCCATGAATCTTCTCATTTTATATCAATTGATTGTATAAAACTCCCCAAGTGGCTACAGTTGCATGTTGGGAAAGATACAGTAGTGTAACAAGAATAGGCACTGTGGAAATTTGGTGACTTCTTCACGTAACTTACCCAAGTCTTCAGTAATCCATCTGGCCTGGTATCACATACCACTTACATTTCAACAGGCAGGGCTACTCTGCACATTCACCTTCATTACTTGGTGGAGTCAGATATTGTTCAGCTCATCATGGGCAGTACACATTGTAAGGTATTCTTATGGCTCATGATGATGCATTCATTCTCTATTGAGATCCTGTAGCAGGTCTATAGCTGTTTCTCAAAAGATAGATCACTTATCTGCAGATATGGCAATGCTTTGTTTAAAATACCAAGGACCTTTGCTGTAATTCACTTATAGGTATCTGCCAAAAAAATCCAAACATCTCTGCCTGCCATGACATTTCATGAAAAATTGAACTTAGTGGATCATATAGCCCAAGTGGCAAGACAGTTTGTAGAAGTGCTGGGCTCTGTAGCAGAACTTTCTCCTTTTTTGAACACACTCAAAAATCAGCAGCATTTTTAGCTACTTGGTACATGGACCAGAACAACACACTCAGATGAGGAATGCATTGCCTCCACAACCCAGAGAGGCCTTCCAGACATTGTGCCCATTTTTTGTTTGTAGGAGGGAATCAGGTGCAACAGAAGATATCTTCACCTGCCACCACGTGCCACCCAACTCTTGATCCTTAGAAACTTCCCTGAGCTTACCCTGGGTTTTTGTTGGATTCATTTCCTACCATCTGAAATGCAAACATCCTACCAACAAGTCTAGAATAGTAACTACTTCTTGCTCACCAGATCCAATAAGCAAATACCAGTAGTGTGATCTACTATTGTGGTATCTTGTGAATGACCAAGGTTATCAATATCCCTGCAAACTAAATGATGGCATAGGGCTGGAATACTGACATGCCCCTAAAGGATGACAGTGAGGGTGTATTTCTGGCCTTACCAACTGACAGGAAACTGCTTCTGGTGGTCCTTATGGACAGGGAGGAAGAAAAAAGAATGTGTCAGATCAGTAAGTGCATGCCAGGTATGGGGGAACATATTAATTGCCTCAAGCAATGAAATTACATTTGGTACAGCAATTACAATTGCAGTCACCACCTGGCAATCTTAAGATAGCTCACATTCATTCTTCATGATCCATCTGACTTTTTCATAGGCAAACTGGGTGGGGATGTAGTAGGAATCACCAGTCCTGAATTTTTCAAATGCCTGTTGATGGCACCAAGCATTGGAATCCTTCAACAAAGGCAGCATTGCTATTTGTTTACTATTTTCCCAAGTAGAAGCATTTCTATTGGATTCCTCTTCATGATATCCCTTACTCCAGAGTCAAGGAACCAATGTGGGATGAGCTTTTTTGGCTCTCAGAATTAGTATCAATGCAGAGTGAGTGTCTTGTAGTCCCTGACGATATGTTTATTTCATTTTCTCAAAGGTAGAGTTACCTTAATACAAGGTTGTTTGGAGGAAGGCTGGTAAAAAACTTAACAGCATTAGTTTTAGTAGTGTATTGGGGCTTTCCTCAAGTAGACATGACTTCCCCTTCATTCAAGTTTTGGTCTGTACATTGGCTCAAGTCTAGCAACTGATGGAGGGGCCATGACTCTTCATTTTTAGATTCAAGTTTGACTTTTATTCACTTGACCTAGAACTTTTCTGTTTATGCAGATCAAATAAGAATTTAATAATCTCCTTATCTATTTCATTATAGGGGCATCATGAACAACTAATCCACACCATGGGTCTGCATGAGTCAGTCTAATCTGATTTCTGCTTCCACTCCAAAAGCAATTCCATCTAGCTTTTGGCAGTTGAGTGCCACCCCTTAATCATTGCCAGTAAGGGGTCCAATTACAGTCATGTGCTCCATAAAGACATTTTTGTCAAGGATCATCACATATGCAATCTTGGTCTCATGAGATCATAATAGAGCTGAAAAATTCCTATCACTTATTCATATTATTGCCCTCATCACAGTACAATGCATTATGTACTCACATGTTAGTTAGGTATGTCTGTAAATAAACATACAAGGCTGCTAGTTTTGTAAAAGTATAACATACATAATTTTATACAGAACACTATACTTGACAATGCTCATGGAAGGTGATTGTTCTGATTTATGTACTGACCTTTTTATTATTAATTTTGAGTGCACTCTCTTCCTATGAAAATTGTTTACTCTGAAAAGTATGCCATGTCATGCCAGCAGAGCAGTCTCATACACATGCTCACATTTCTTGATTGTGTCAAGAGGCCACACACAGTGACTGAACCATACCATCTTAGTTTGCATAAGTACACCCTCTGACCTTCGCACAACAATGATATTAACTGTATCCCTGTCATTAAGAAGCACATGGCTGTACTCATATTGCCTTTAGGTTTCCCAATTCAGTGACAGCAATTACCACTGTAAGGTATTGCCTACAGGGAAGAGCAACCACAGAACTCTTTAAGGACGCCATGTTTCCTTTCACAAATTTATTATCACAGTACTGGCAAGAAATTTGCCTTCTGGTTCCTCACAGTGTGTATGAGCTGGTTTTACAATTTTTCAAGAGGCTGATGGAGAGGCAGACAGAGCTCCTATCCACTGGATTAGTGCCCAAATGTCCACAATGGCGAGCCAAAGTGAAGAGCAAGTGGGTGGCAGGAACTCAACTATGTTAGCCATCTTCTTCCAAAAATCTACTTCTTCCAAGAGTCTGAATTGCAGGGAGGTTAGAATTAAGAGCTGGGATTTGGACCCAGCCCCTCTGATATAGAATGCCAAAGGACCACACCAATGAGTTAGTTTTAAATGACAAATCTACTTTAACATTCTAATCTCCCCATATATTTTTTTTTTGAGATTTAAAAGTATTTATTAGAATCAAGGGCCTCCAGCCAGAGCAGTGTGGAGGGGGGCTTCCAAGAGGGGAAAACCCAAAGAGGACTGGTGGCAGTCTACTTTAAGTACAATTTCGAAGGAAAAAAAATTTTTTAAAAACTTGAGGATCAGATTGGCATTCAGTTACCAGGCCAGGACAAAAACCATCAAAAGACCTCATTTACAATTCTCCATCCTGTCTGGTCTGCTAAAGGTGGGGTAGATAACTTGTTTTGACAATAAGCTGTGAGCTCTGGTGGAGCTCCTTTGCAATTCTCAAGGTAAATTTGAAGATTCTGAAGGAAGGAGGATGGCCTGTTTGCTCTTGCTAAAGATAAAGTTTTGTTCCCCATATATTTGAATCTCTCCCTTCAAAATAAGTCAAGTCAGCTCCTAAAATACTGTCAGTCACTTTCAATCTGTGTTTCAGCCACCTACCCAACCATTTAGGACATTTTTTTTTCTCCTTGTAAGCATTAAATGCATAATCTCCTTTGTAGGTCCATTGACAAATTTGGTCTCATCTAGGTTAGTGATCCATCTGTTATCACTCCACATCTTTATATAAATATATATATATATATATACACACATATATTCACACAAATATTCCCCCAATTTTCTTTCTGTATATTTAGAAATCAAGTAGATCTCTTGAGTGCAGCATAATTCCTCATGGGTTACATTTTGTACTTCACATTTATGGGCCTACTAGAACTACCATGGGTGTGGAAGCAAAGTCAGGTAGTATGGGTGCATTGACTTGTATAGCAAATTCTAAACAGGAAGCCATTACCATTTTCTTGGGCAAAACAGAGTTGGTATTCATATAAGAGAGTGGAGATGCCACTCCCAATGGGGTTGGGGGGTCCCCTTCACTGGCAAAGATTTCAGTAGCCCCAGTTCAATGAAGATCCTCCCACATGTTCCTATTCCAACTTTCTTTCTTATTCAATGTCATTCCCCTCTCCCAATCAATACCCTCATTTCAACAGTCTGAGAGCTCAATTTGTATTGTAATTAGAGATGAAACTCTAGGTTTCATTTTTGGGATCTACAGCCTTATACATACAGGAGATAAGAGTCTCCATCAGGGCACACAGAGAACTGTCAGATCATGTATGTAGTATTTGAGCTGGGTATTCAAATCCACGAGCTAATCCTTTTCTTTCCTCACTTTGACCAACAATATTAAGAGCAACCTGCTGATCTCATTATTTTGCAAAAAGATTAGAAAGCATTATATATGTATAATTGCCTGGCTACTTGATTCTTATGATCTGACTGCCAATATTCAGTGGTAACAACATCTCTGTATCTTTATTGCTAGATCATGTTATGAACGATCAGTGCTCCCTTTACTCCTAGAAATACTAACACTGGTATCTTTAAACCAAACCACATAGGAAGCTAAACTGTAGAAATGTCAGAACCTATTCAGAAAACTCATCCTTAAAATTTTGTTTTTCTAAACCAAAATCTTTATGTCAGGACTAACAATTAAGGCATCTACATTACTCAGTCTACTGATTCAAATGTTAATATCATCCCAAAACTTCCTCATAAACACACCAAGAATAATATTTGACTAAATATGTGGGCATTCCATCATCCAGTTGACTTGTCACATAAAATTAATCCTCACAAATATCCATATAAAGCATTTATGGACAGAGTAAATACAATTATGGATGCAAGTGCCTAGTTAAAATCTGGTATAAAATATGGTATTTACAAATGTTAGTTATTATTAGAATTAGTTATTTCTATCAAGTTAAGGTGGAAAATGTGTTTAGTATTGGCCTGGGTATTGCAAAATTGAACCTAAAGCTACACCAATACTTAACCAAATTCTGGAAACCAAGGTCAAAAAATGATTTTTTTAAGTTATGCTAATACCATATTCTTCTTAGGAGTAAAGAACTTAACACTTATCACTGACCTCTCTGGAAATTTCATCTCTTGATTTTGAGAAGTTGAAGTCAAATCTTAAAAAGTCTTGTTACTAAACTCAGTTATTTTAATGGAGGAAAGGAGATAATGAAGAAAGATGCCTCGAGTAAAATTAGATCCCATGCCAATTTCTAAAAGTAAGTCACATAATTTGACTTAGTTCCTGAATATAGATAGTCCCCAACTTATCAGTGATTAACATTATTTTTATTTTATGATTATGTAAAAGCAGTATATATTTAGTAGAAACTATATTGCGCATTCTGGATTCTAATCTGTTCCAAGGCTAGTGATATGCTGTATGGTACTCTCTCCTAATGCTGGACAGCAGGAGTGAGCTGCAGTTGCCAACAAGCCACATATCATGTTTATGCTATGTTTATAGTGATAAATAATAGATACCCTATGATGCAGTTTATTGCTAAATTATAATGTCCAGGATGCTTGGCATCCTAAAGGCATTTTTGACTCATGACACTTTTAACTTATGGTGAATCTTTGCGGACATTAGTCAAAAAACATCTATATAATTGATGTGAAGTCTCTTTTGCTTCTTCCTAGTTAGAATGATGTCATAGTTTTTATAGTGAAACATGGATACTAATGGATGGGTTTCTCAGCATACCAGTTTTCAATAGTGATATCACTAGTAAGGAACTTGTATGTTACCATACTTGATTACAGCTCTTGCCATCAGAATTCCTGCACAGAGGTTATTCTATATTGCCACATCTTTGCTCCTATAATTAATCTTCTCAGTTTTAAACAGTGTAATAAAAACACATATGCACATGCTCTTATCATACATACACAGCTCATCAATGTCCTGTAACCAGCAGCCAAATCAAGAAATCCCCACATGACATTAATTGTTATTTTCCTGCTCCTTCAACAACACAGCCTGTTAACTCCTAGAATTAAAGCAAACAGCATTCCATGTTTAATAGTGCAGGGTTAGAATCCTGATCCAGTGCAGATTCCTACCACTGGCTAACCCTTTTCTGCCTGAACTTTCTCATTTATAAAGTGGGCATACTAATGTATCTAACTCATAGGAATATTAAATGAATTAATATAGGTGAAGAGCTTAGAAATATTTGGTTTTAATATGGTCTCAATAAACACAAGTCATTTTTATTACTTATTTCATTTCCCCTTATACTACCTGCTACCAGATGGTACCTGAAGGGTTGTGAAGTGCTTGTTGAATGAATAGGAAGGAAAAGTAGGAGTCCTTTACTTAACAGAATATAAAGTTTCAATGAAATTACACCATTCAGGGAAAGCAATTTGTCCTGTTTTTGTAGAAGACAAACAGGGAACTGGACCTTGACTTCTCACAGTGTGAATGGAAGATGGCTTTGCTGCCGTGACCCATATTCACATTCAATAACAAGACCAGAAAGGAACAGCTTTTAGGAGCCCAACAGGAATAGTCACCTTAGAGTCACTGTTTGACTAAACAGCCACTCTATTCTTTTCTTCTACGCAACTGTTCCTTACACCTTTCAACTGTTTGGCAGTACGACCCTCCTGAGATTGAGAAATAGTGTGTCAGATTCCATTGATCCTTAACATAACAGAGGAGTGGTGGCCACAGTACACCAGAAAGTGTGCTTTCATTGATCTGGAGCACTCGGTTTCCATTACAGGGTATAATATTCTTACAACCAGAGTGCTAAAGACTGAATGGCCAAGTAAAACGTTGTGCAAGGTGAAGTCATCCACATATCCAGAAAGAGTCTCAATTTAGCAAAAGAGAAAAAGTCATGATCAAGGCCATCACTAATAATTTGCCATGAGTACCAACCTCTCTGTTTCGTTAAGTGTTAGCAAAACACTGAATGCCAATCTTTTCATCAATTTAAGCAAATCTGAAGAACTACCACCATTTCCAACTAGAGAAATCTGTAGTTTATTAAGCTGTTTTGAACTAAACCTGTTAAACTTTTAAGTCTCTGGAGTTATGAATTCAATAAGCAAGTGTCCCTAGGCAAGAATCTTGTGAATTATGATGTGTGTACAAGGATAATTTGCTGATGTGTTGACACGGTATGGCTACTGTAGTCAGCCAGAGGTCTTGCTGTTGTCTTTTTATCATTTAATTATTATTCAAGAAATACTTTTTTCATAAATAAATTAGGTGGATGAACACTTAAGAAATTCTTTGATTTCTTCTTTTGGACATTACCAAGATTATTCAGAAAAATAAGCAAACAAAACATTCAATAGTCTTGTTTTCCTGTTCTCCCACTGAACAGGTGTTTATTCTTTGAAACTATAACATGGAAATCATGATATTTATTACATCATAATTTAGTATTGAATATTGACCAAAAGACATTGAAGACATTTGTATGGTTCTTCAAACACATGTGATACAAATTAACCATCATGTCACTAGAGAATTGAAATGCAAAAAAAAGAAAGAAAAATCTTAGCATTTAGTGAGCGCATATAAACTTTAATCATTGTTATGGTTATTTTTTCCAAGTATATTTGTTCTCAGATTCTCATGAAGATTAGATTAGACACTGTTATGTTTTTGTTTATTAAACCAAGTTCATTTTTAACATTTAAACAGTCTTCAAGTCTCTCGAAGGCAAACTACATAATTTTTTGGCAGAAAGCAGAACATAAGAATTGAAGCAATAGATTTTACATAAGGTACACTCTGTACTTCCTCCTCAGAATTAGAATAGTTTCCATCCCAAACTCCAAAATCTTCCATGATTTTGATGACAGTAGCAGTAAAAAAATAATTTTATATGTACCAAAATGAGCAACAATAAATCTTGTCTCTTTTCACAGCTTTGGTGATCTTAATTGACAAAATTGAGAAACTGCTTAGTGGGAGTATTTGGAAATTAAGACAGTTAACTTGAATTTGCCTTTATTCTTCCATGCTGAATTCGTTTCTAGAAGCATCATTACAACAGATGGATAGCAGCTGTGTAAAAGAATACTGATAACAAAACTGTCTTTGTGTTTGTTGTGTTTGTGTGTGTGTGTTTGTGTGTGTAAATATACATATGCACGTTCACAAGCTACTTATTACTCTCCAACTATAAAGGTCCTGCCTCAGCTACCATTAGTTGGGTGGCTCATGTGGTTGATGTGAGTCAACAGCTCCTCTAGCTACCCCTGGATGCCCTAGTTGGCTGTTTCAAATTATGAGTCAGGAACTGTGCAACTCTGTGGAAAGTGGTTCCAATTTCATCACTGTCAAGGTTGGAAGCACCTGGTAAATAGATGTGTACTCCCAGTTTGTTCTTATGGGTTCTGGTTTCTTACTTAAATCAATCCTTTATTCCATACCACTTATAAGGATTATGCTTTCCTTATCTAATGCTTTTGATACCTATAGAATTTTTCAGTGCTAATGATTAAGCGACAAAATGGCTATCATAAAGAAATGTAAAAGGAAAATTAAAAAATGAAGGAAGAAATTTAAAGGTAGGCAGGCTGGTAAGAAATCAGAAAGTGTTTTCAATATACTGTTAATAGCTGTCTCCCAGAGTCTGGCATTGTGGTTCAGTGAGCTAACCTGCTGCCTGCAATGCAGGAATTCCATATTGGAGCATTGATTTGAGTCCTGGCTTCTCCACTTCCAATCCAGCTTCCTGCTAAAGCACCTAGGAAGGCAGAAAAAGATGGCCCAGGTACTTGAACCCCTTCCATACACATTGGAGACCTTGATTGAGCTTTTGGATCCTGGCTTCAGTCTAAATCAGTCCTAGACATTGTAGCAATTGGGGGGGAGTGAACCAGTGGCTGGAAGATCTGTTTGTGTATTTATGTATGTGTGTGTGTGTGTCTGTCTGTCTCTGTTTTTCTCTCTCTTCTTCTCTGTATGCTCCTCCCTCCCTGCCACTATGCCTTTCAAAATAAATATTTGTGGTGCAGCAGGTTAACACCCTGGCCTGAAGCGCCGGAATCCCACATGGGCGCTGGTTCGAGTCCCAGCTGCTCTTCTTCCAATCCAGCTCTCTGCTATGGCCTGGGAAAGCAGTGGAAGATGGCCCAAGTCCTTGGGTCCCTGCAACCACATGGGAGACCTGGAGGAAGCTCCTGGCTCCTGGCTTTGGATCGGCTCAACTCTGGCCGTTGTGGTCATCTGGGGAGTGAACCAACGGATGGAAGACCTCTCCTTCTGTCTCTACCTCTCTCTGTAAATCTGTCTTTCAAATAAATAAAATAAATCTTTTTTAAAAAATCTAGCAATCTAGTATTCTATAGATATGTAGTACCTCACAAATTCATACCAGGTAAAAAGTTGAGACTACAAAAAAGGAAGCAATCGAATTAAGGAAGAATAATCTATTCTACAAAGCATTGCACTGTCCAATAGTGCTGGCTTCATTTTTCTAAAATTTGCTATCTAATAATATTTGGGGGACGTATTGCATACTTTAGCCCCATTTTGAAAATAAATTATATGCTAGGAAATTTATCAAAAATCTGGTATTTAAGCAATATTTTTAACCATATGTAACCAAGTACTTTCTAATTAAGGATCACTCATATGTATATGAGATATATATATTTCTATTTAAAATGAGAACAGATATGTTTTGGAAATTCCCTGCTAGATAAAAATAATGAAGTACTGACTATAAACCCTCCAAGCTTTTAAAAGAAATGGATGCAAACATGAATTCCAGTAATCCTGGAGGACTTCATAAAGAAAGTAGAGTTTATACTGGGAATAAGATGAAGAGTATTTAGATGAGAAGAAAATAGAAGGAGTAGCATTTTAAAAGTCATGAGTGATATAATTGAATAGAATTTGTCATATGGGAAAAGAGCTAATTCTTCGTGAAGAGTTGACTAGTGGGTCATATTTCAAATGCCTTTGAAACCCAGACTAAGGAATTTAGGGTTTAATTGATAGGAGTTAGAAACAGTTACATATTTTTTAATCATTAAGAGTTACAAAAAATATATTTTCCCCAGCATCATTTTGCTAGCAGATGATAGCATTGAGGTTCAAACTCAGGAACTCTGGCTCAGAAGCCTGTTATTTTAGCCTCTAATATTGGGTCTCCTTGGCAGGTCCTCTGAATGGTAAGGACATTTGGTCAAAAATGGATTCATAAACAGTTAGAATTTGGATGGTACATTCCTTCACAGTGGCTTACACCTGCAGGAATATGGAAGCTTGGACATGGGTATTTTAGAAACAATGCTGATAGAAACTTACAAACCTGTGTCCTGGCCATATTTGAGGAAGTTCCATTAGCTCACTGAGGTCATAGACTTGACATTGGAGGAATTAATCCAGTTGAAATAAAAAACAGAAACTACGGAATTAGCACCAAAAGACTGAAATGTAACCAAGTCCGGAGATTTCCTGGCAAGAATGAAAGGTTATGGAAAACTCATCTCCTGCTTGTCTGGTCTAGTAAAATCTGACTGAATTATTAGAGAAAGGTAAAAAATTAAAACAAAACAATCCATCTGCAGGATTCCTACCAGGGGACCATTTTTGGGTTACATCCAAAAGCAGAGATGTGAAGTACAACTGATTCCAAAACAGTAGACAAGTTATGAAACCACTTGAACAGTTAAGAGCTTGCCATTGCAACTCTGTCTGGATCATAGACCAAGGTGTTCCCCCTCCCCCGCCTTGTTCAGTGCATGGAGAGTTCTCTAGTCCATCAGAGCATGCTCATGTGTCTGCAGATGAGGGGAGAGAAAAAACTAGACAGAGCATCTTGGCAATAGCTTGGTATTTGGTTAGTTTTCTAATTCTTTCCACTTTTTTCTTCTGTCTCTGTATTAGAAAAAACAAGCTTATTACCCTGAAGGAAATAGGATAGGGTAAGTTATTACTATAATTGCCAGCCTGTACACATTGGCCACTGCCTATACCAAACCCAACTGTGCCATTTGTGTGTAAAACAAATAAATGAGAAGGAGGGAGAGCTTGAGAGTTGCTAGTTGGAACTCACAATATACTTTGAATACATGTTTTTCACTTTGTACTTTAGTAAATAACCACATTTATTAAAAGGCAAATAAGTGAGAATGTTTTCCATTAATTTGGTATCAAAAATTGCAGAGTGACTATTTTTATTTACTACTTCTCTATCAAAAATTCTCACTGACACATGACTAAATTAATTAGAAATAAAATACATAAAAATCCTGGAAAATAAGAAAAGGTACCATCAAGAGATATGTAAATCTCAGAAACACCTAATTTTCTCTCATTACATGCTAAGAGTGACTGCCATTAATATCTTACACCAAAGTAAAGTCTCAAGCACTAGGGTCATTAAAAAGAAAAAAAATTTACCTAGAAAGAGCTCACCGTATGAGGATTGGGCCTTGATGATCAATTGGAGTCTGCATCAAGATTATAAAAAAAAAGAATACATAAGACAAGAATTTGTAGGAAGGAGAATTGCTTCATTGCTAGTGTCTTAGTGAAAAGACTGAATAATAATCAATAACATCAAAGATTACTAGTAATTTAGGAAAAAAACAGGTCAATTAAGTTTCACAAAATGAAGGACAATAATATGACTAGTTAGATCAGAGAGAAAGCTTAAAAGAATCAGAAGATGTGCACACCAAACATAGTATTCTCTTAATAGGAATTCAAGGAAGTAAAACAGCAAGAAAATAACAGAAAGCAGTATCAAAAATGGTGGAACCTGGCTTGCACCCTACTTTGAAACTAAGAAGTTAATGACACAATTTGAAAAATGCTGACAGAAGACGGAGGAGTCCTAGATGACAGATTAGAAACCCCTCATTATTAATGGCATAGCAAGCAGCATGAACACCAGTGTGTTTCTGTCAGTTTCCCTTTCCCCCAAATACTGAAGGATGCTGTGGATGGGTCCAGGTGGAAGATTAATCATAAAACTGGTTTCTTTACAAAAGAAAATCTTTAGGCTAAGTAACCCCAATCTTTCCTAAGTGCACTAAGCATATAGATCTTTATGCCAGAGGGAGTTACTGCCTCTCCCTTTCTATTCAAATTTGCCCTTTGCTCTAGATGGAGACACTAATATATTTCTAGGCTATTTGTTACACAGTCATTCCTGAGTGCCAGTTTATGTCCCGGCTGCTCCATTTCTAGTCCAGTTCTCTGCTAACAGCCTGGGAAAGGCAGTGGAGGATGGCCCAAGTGCTTGAACCCTTGCTACCCTCTCAGGAGACCTGGAAGAAGCTTCTGGCTCCCAGCTTCTGCCTGGCCCCAGCACAGCAATGGCTGTTACAGTCAGTAGGGGAGTGAACAAGTGGATGGAAGATTCTTTCTCTCTCTCTCTCTCTCCATAACTCTTCAAATAAATAGAAAGAAAGAAAGAGAGAGAAAAAGACTCACAGAGGTCTCAGATTTTGCAATTATCTGGTGTAGACTAAAAAATGGTGAAATAATAGAGTTGTCTTATTTTATTTCACTTACTGTTATCACAGATAAAAACCCCTCGATACTCATGGCATAAGTAAGCCATTGTCAGATAAATACTCACAGTTCAGCTACTACCAATAATTAGCTCTGGGAATTTGGCCAAATTTCTCCACTTTCATCTTCTACTTTATTCATGAAATATACTAACTTTGGGATACATATCTATTAGTTGACACTCTCTCTCTTACAAGGGAAGAACAATTTATTTACACTTAATTCCAACAGGAAATGTATTGGTCTAAGTAATAAAAGTATCCAAGAGTAAATTGGCTGTAGTTAGATCAAAACTTCAACTAGCAGATATGATCACTCTCTCATTTGTTTTTCTTTTCTTCATACACAAGTGAGAATTCTTCCATGCAGTAAGAAAGACAGGCCCACTAATTGCCAATATGATATTATTCTTAGCATCTATGATTTTTGAAGGGAAAAAAGTCCCTTTTATAAGAAATACATCAAAAGTCCTGAATTGATTGGATTGTATGTCCATAGTTCTGACTGATCAGACTTATCCCAGAAATGAGCAGAGAGAAAAGTCCCCATGAGCCACAGAGTGAGAAAGTGAATGAAGAGTGATGACTTCGCGGGGCACTGTGACGTAGTAGGCTAAGCCTCTGCCGGCGGTGTGAGCATCTCATATGGACTCCAGTTTGAGTCCCAGCTGCTCTTTTGATTGAGCTTTTTTTTTTTTTTTTTTTTTTTTTTTTTTTTTTTTTTTTTTTATGGTCTGGGAAAGCAGTAAAGGATGGTCCAAGTGCTTAGGCCCCTGAACCCATGTGGGAAACCTAGTGGAAGCTCCTGGCTTCCGGCTTCAAATCAGCCCAGCTCCTGTCATTCTGGCCCTTTGGGGAGTGACCACCAGATGGAAGATCTTTGTCGCTCTCTGTAACTCTGCCTCTCAAATAAATGAATAAAATCCTGGGCCTGTGCTGTGGTGCAGCAGGTTAACACCCTGGCCTAAAGTGCCAGCATCTGATATGGGCACCAATTTGAGACCCGGCTGCTCCACTTCCAATCCAGCTCTGTGCTATGGCCTGGGTAAGCAGTAGAAGGTGGCCCAAATCCTTGGGCCCCTGTACCCGCATGAGAGACTTGGAAGAAGCTCCTGGATCCTAGCTTCGGATTGGCGCAGCACCAGCCTTTGCGGCCAACTTGAGAGTAACCATCTGATGGAAGACCTCTCTCTGCCTCTCCTCTCTCTGTGTAACTCTGACTTTCAAATAAATAAATAAATCTTTTAAAAATTTTAAAAATAAATGAATAAAATCTTTAAAAAAAGTGATTACCTTAAAGGAAGACACTGGCCCTGCTTTCAGAAAAGAGATAAAAGCAATGAATAAAAATTAATATTTGTACAAACTATGATCTCAAATACATTCTTCAGCAGCCAGTACTTAATAGTATATGTATTTCTGGAATACTATATTTGATATTATATGTAGTATCTGAAATACAAATTTATACATTAAAGAAATGAAATGCTAATTGTGAGAATACACTTAAAATTTGTGCTAGAAAATTGGCACGTGGGCAAGTGTTGTGGCACAGCAGGCTAAGCATCTGCCTACGAGGTTAGATCCCATATCAGAGTGCCAGTTCAAGTCCCGACTGCTCCACTTCATGTCCAACTCCCTGCTAATGTGTGTGGGAAGGCAGCAGAGGATGGACCAAGTATTTGGACCCATGCCACTCATGTGGCAGACCTGGATGGAGTTCCTGGCTCCTGACTTTGGCCTATCTCAGATATGATCATCACAGCCATTTGAGGAGTGAACCGACAGATGGAAGATCTTTCTCTCTGCCTCTCCCTTTCCCTTTCCCTCTCCCTCTCTCTCTCTCTCTTTATTACTCTACATTTCATAAAAATAAATTAAATCTTTAAAAATAAAGAAAAAGAAAATCATCACTAGTTTTGCATCACCTAACTTACATATATCTTTATAACTTTGACTTATACAAATTTGACAAGATAAATTTCCTTTATTAGTCAGAATTCGTTGTGTTGTATAAGCTGTAGATCACCTGTAAGAATAAAGGGCATGATAGTCTCTTAAACCTACTACAGACAGGTAGTATGAGAAAAATTATTCTTTATTTTTTCAAGCAAACAGAATAATTTTGTGTGCTAAAGGAACCAAAGGAAAACTTGCTCAAATCTCTGCTCAAATCTCTAGTTTGAGCATGGTCTGGTATCACAGTGTATGTTTCATTTCAATAATCTTTGTCACATTTTTGCATTTTCAGAAAGTTGGCATTAAATAGAAGAAAATAAGACCTTTGTTTGTGCCCCCCTGTAAATAACTTCCCCCAGACCTTTTTTTTTTTTTTTTTTTTTTTTTGGTAACTTTGAGCTCTGGCCATGGTGCTGAATACTTGAGGGCCACAGTTAGGACAGTTCGAGGCTGATCTGAAAAGTACAGGTTCAAATTGTGAATTTAAAGTCATGGCACATATTTTTTTGAGTGACAGAAAGAGAGGAAAATGTCCTCTGGCTTTTCTGAGAAAGAATTGTGATGTGAGACCAGGTAGCCTGAGGTGAAGGAATGCCACATCACTGACTGCAGCAGGAGGGAGTCTTTGCCTTTGTCAAAGATGATGACTAGTATTTCATACTTGATATCATGCAGGATCATTAATTAGTTCTGAGAAGAAATTAGTTATAGAAATAACCGGTAACACTGAAGGAAAAATTGTTTACTACCTGAATGAATCAAAAATTAGTTTCCTTACTAAAGATGTTAAACTGTTTGATGGCAATGTTTGTTTCTGCTTTTTTGTTTGCTCTTGTTTTATACGCCCCTAATATACCCTAGTATATCAAATTGCACTTCACACAAAAAAGCCTTCAAAATGATTTTTTTTTGACAGGCAGAGTGGACAGTGAGAGAGAGAGACAGAGAGAAAGGTCTTCCTTTGCCGTTGGTTCACCCTCCAATGGCCGCCGTGGCTGGCGCACTGCGGCCGGTGCACCGCGCTGATCCGATGGCAGGAGCCAGGAGCCAGGTGCTTTTCCTGGTCTCCCATGGGGTGCAGGGCCCAAGCACTTGGGCCATCCTCCACTGCACTCCCTGGCCACAGCAGAGAGCTGGCCTGGAAGAGGGGCAACCGGGACAGAATCCGGCGCCCCGACCGGGACTAGAACCCGGTGTGCCGGCGCCGCAAGGCGGAGGATTAGCCTAGTGAGCCGCGGCGCCAGCCTCAAAATGATTTTATTTAAAGGTATATTTCTTCTAATTATTCTCTGTAACAGCAAAAAACTCATTATCCTATCTTTTCCTCCATCACTTTGTATGTAATTTGCACCTAGGCCATAGGATGATGTAATGATTAAGTGACAAAAACATGTGAAATACATTTTAGAATCTTATGTAATAATCACTAAGGGGGAAATTGAAATTATCTTCATCCAATATAAAAGATAAAAGCTGCCTGATTACAAAATACATATTTATATCAATGTTTAAAATTAAAATATGTTTCTTAACACTTAGAATTCATGTAACTATATTACAGTGCCCCCAAATTCCAAAATTTGAAAATAAGAGTACCTTTATGAAGTATCACCAAATTAACTGCCTAACTGATTCATTCAACTTTAATAGTGGGAACAAAAAAATGGTACTGAATTTTTATAGGCATATTCACCATACCTTTTCATAGGAAGCAATGTGAACTGTAGACACCTCAGAGGAAATTTTAAGATGAAATTAGAGAAACTCCAACTAATATAGAGATGCTTGAAATAATTGAACTAAATATCAAATAGCAGAGAAATAATTAGATGAATATTAAGAAGATAATGAAGCAAAAGGAAATTGGCAGAATTGAAAGTAAGATGTGTAGAATGATTTTTCATGGAAAAATGTAAGAAAGAGAAATGTTTGATACATTCAGAAATGTGTATTTATATTTGAATTACCACATACCAAAATAATTTTGTCAAGGTGGTGTCATTTAATGAATTATTTATGTCTAATATCTATAAGAATACTTTAATTAGGCTAATATTTAGTTGAAATTAATATACCTTTCATAATGTTACCAAATTTTTCAGCATCAGTAGTTCCAGATCTAGTTATTTTAATTCATTTAAAAATATATTTTTCTTAACCAGCTAATTGCTAAACCAAATATCCACCTTGAAGTGCACATTTTAAATTGGTGAATTGTATGAAATATGAATCACATTTCAATAAGGATGTTCAAAATGAAGCACTTAGAGATAAAATAATAAAAATTGACAAATTATATAAGTAGAAAATCACAAAATGTTGATAGAATTGACCATAGATTATCTAAATTGGTGGCAAGAATTCCTGCTTAATGATTTAAGAAAACTCAGGCCGGCGCCATGGCTCATTAGGCTAATCCTCCACCTGCAGCGCCAGCACCCTGGGTTCTAGTCCTGGTCGGGGCGCTGGATTCTATCCTGGTTGCTTCTCTTCCAGTCCAGCTCTCTGCTGTGGCTGGGGAAGGCAGTGGAGGATGGCCCAAGTGCTTGGGCCCTGCACCCGCATGGGAGACCAGGAGGAAATACCTGGCTCCTGGCTTCGGATGTGTGTGGCCGTAGCGGCCATTTTGGGGGTGAACCAACAGAAGGAAGACCTTTGTCTCTCTCTCTCACTATCTAACTCTGCCTGTCTTCCCAGCTTACTCCACAAATTCAGTGCAATCATGATATAAACCCATGAACTCCCTTGTGTGTGTGAATGTTGACAAATTGATTATAAAATTTATATGGAGATCCAGCATTGTGGCACAACAGCTACATCCCATATCGGAGCATAGATTCAACTGTAAGCTTCTCTGTTTGTTATGCACCTGGGAAAGCAGCAGAAGGTGGCCCAAGCACTTGGCCCCTGCCACCCATGTGGGAGACCTCGATGGAGTTCTGAGCTCCTGGCTTTGGCCTGGCCCAGTCTCAGCTGTTGTGGTCATTTGAGGAGTGAACCAGAATTTGAAAATTTCTTTCCCTCTCTCTCTCTCTCACACACACTCTTACTGTTTTTCAAATAAATAAAATATTTTTTAAAAATTTATAAGAAAAGAAATGATTGCCACATATGCAATACTGAAGAATAAAAAAGTGATGACTCACAGTAGCAGATACCAAGATTGACTATAAAGCTTCTCTAGTTAACTCAGTGTGGTATTAGCAAAATAGTAAACACAATAATGAATGGGTTATACTACAGAGACCAGAAATAAACCTGTGCAAATATGGTTAATTAATTTTTGACAGATAAAAAGACAATTAAATAAAGAATAGTTTTATCTAAAAATTATGCCAGAGTAATTGTATATCCATATACAAAAATGAATATAGACTCAGGACCCACACTTCACACAAAAGTAATTCAAAATGAATCATAAATTCACAACTAAAATACAAAGTTAGGAAACTTCTGGAAGAAAACATAGAGAAAA
Source organism: Oryctolagus cuniculus (assembly GCF_964237555.1). Classification (NCBI taxonomy): domain Eukaryota; kingdom Metazoa; phylum Chordata; class Mammalia; order Lagomorpha; family Leporidae; genus Oryctolagus; species Oryctolagus cuniculus. Next base: position 32,498,684 of record NC_091442.1, read on the forward strand.
TCTATGTGACTTTGTGTTTGGTAGGAGTTTTTATATCAACAACAAAACATGATCGATGAACAAAAGAAAGTTAGTCTTTATTAAAAGTTAAATTCTTACTCTGTGGAAGACATTATTAAAAACTTTAAAAAGTCAGTTTGTGAGAAAATATATCACAAACTAATATTTTCACTACATGGGAACATATGAGAGCTCAATAATGTTCTTGAAACTTTCCTATGTATCTACAGGTATTATAAAATTTTAAAGTTTGTTCAAAGAAAAAAGTTGAAAAATTAAAATTATTAAATAAATCCATTCTTACAGTTTTTAAATTTCTTCATCAGACAGCTTCCATGGATTTTGACCATGAAGAAAAATATTGGAGTCAGCTCATTGATAATAATCCTATATTTGTCCTTGATAAGTTTATCTTTCAAAATGCCACTTGTGATTTTTCAAGTCATCTGCCAGCAAGAAAATATCTTTTATTATTCAGTAATAAGCCCAGCCACAAATCTGTCCAATAGAAATTATTTATTGTTCCATAACTTATTTTTGCACATCTTAAGTCAACCTGGCATTGAATAAACAAGTCTGGAAGATTCCAGACTCATACAAGTATGAATTTGCTTCCAACCCAAAAGAAAATAGGTTTTGCAAAATGTGAGAATTTTTATTTCACAAGCACTTATAAAATAGTTACTGTGTGGAAGAAGGTGTTATGGACCCATTAACAATACTAAATCATTTAATGTTCTTATAAAAACCTTTTGGGTTGATATTAGTAATATCTACACTTTAGTATTAACTATACCTTCACATTACTTATAGCTACATAGATATATAGATATGTGGGTATAGTATAAATATATTTATATTATTTATTATAGATAAATTAATACACTAATTGTTCATTGAACTTGTCCAGGCCCAAGTGGTTTGCCTCCAAAATCTCTTTTCCTTATAAGGATGCTATGATATCCCTTAATTTGAGATAATGCTTTTAGAAGCTCTTTTAGCACTTTTGGTTAAACAACATTCCATGCCAGAAAAAACTCCAGAAAGCTAAGTTAAAGAAATATTGACTTACACAGTAGAAATCACATTATTAGGACTCACAACTTCAAAGAAATTTAAATGGATCCTATTATTTTAAGAGACAGAATAGAGATGCCAAAGCAACCTAAAAATTAAACATTTTACCACTAATGAGTATTCAAGTTAACCAAGTGAAAGCTACATGAGATTCTGAGAGCAAGCTTCTATTATTGTTGTAGTCATTATTTTTTATTTTCAATTTTGCAGTTTATTTGAAAGAGATCTTTCGTCTGGGGATTCATTCCCCCAATGCCTGCAACAGCCAGGACTCTTCCAGTTCAAAGCCAGGAGCCTAGAACTCCATCCCAGTCTCCACATGAGTGGCAGAGACCCAAGTAATGAGCCCTCACCTGCTATCTCCCAGCATGTGTTTAAGCAGGAAGCTGAATAAGAAGCAGAGAAGCAGGTACTTGAACCACACATCCCTTATATAGTTTTTAAATAATTAGATGTCTTCAGATGAGATATCAAAAATTATAATTTATAGGGCCAGCACCATGGTACAGTAGGTTAATCCTCCGTCCGTGGTGCTGGCATCCCATATGGGTGCCGTTTCTAGTCCTGGCTGCTCCTCTTCCAATCCAGCTCTCTGCTATGGCCTGGGAAAGCGGTAGAAGATGGCCCAGGTGCTTAGGCCCCTGCATCCGCATGGGAGACCAGGAAGAAGCACCTGGCTCCTGGGTTCGGATAGGCGCAGCTCTGGCCATTGCAGCCATTTGGGGAGTGAATTAGCGGACAAAAGACCTTTCTCTGTCTCTCCCTCTCACTGTTTGTAACTCTACCCCTCAAATAAATAAATAAAATCTTTAAAAAATTATAATTTATATGTGAACACAAGCATTAAGGCTAACTCATGCATATTTCATTGTCAATTAGTAACCACATAAGTTATTGTTTATTAAAAATTTCTACATCCAACTTTTGTACTCTGAGTTCAGTGAAGGGGCAACAAATTGAAGCTTTTATGAAAACATTGTATTAGGTGCAGATATAATGGCATAGCTGACAAAGCTGCTGCCTTTGACAATGGCATCCCATATGGGCACCGGTTTAAGTCCCAGATGCTACACTTCCAATCCAGCTCCCTATTAATGGTCTAGGAAAAGCAGTGGAAGATGGCCCAAGTGCTTAGGCCCCTGCCAACCATGTGGGAAATCCAGATGAAGCTCCAGGATCCTGGCTTTGGCCTGGCTCAGACCTAACCATTGTGGCCCTCTGGGGAGTGAACCAATGGATGGATAATCTCTCTCTCTCTCTCCCTCTCTCTCTCTCTCTCTCTGACATTCAAATAAATCAATAAATCTTTCAAAATGTATTAATAGCATTTTAAGATTTTATTTTTTTATTTTTAAAGATTTATTTTATTTATTTGAAAGACAGAGTTACAGAGAGAGAGGTAGAGACAAAGAGAGAGGTCTTCCATCTGTTGGTTCACTCCCCAGATGGCCACAGCAGCCAGAGCTGCACCGATCCAAAGCCAGGAGCCAGGAGCTTCTTCCAGGTCTCCCACATGGGTGCAGGGGCCCAAGGACTTGGACCATCTTCTACCACTTTCCCAGGCCATAGCAGAGACCTGGATTGGAAGAGGAGCAGCCAGGACTAGAACCAGTGTCTATATGGGATTCCAGTGCTTCAGGCCAGGGCTTTAACACACTACAGCACAGTGCAGGCCCCTGGATATTAAAATTTTAGATACTGAATTTTTAAATTTCACTTTGCTGAAAGACCTTCCTTTTATTATTTTCTTTTTTATTTATTTTTTTATTTAGTAAATATAAATTTTTAAAGTACAGTTAATGGATTACAATGGCTTCCCCCCCATAACTTCCCTCCCACTCACACCCCTCCCATCTCCCGCTCCCTCTCCCATTCCATTCACATCAAGATTCATTTTCAATGATCTTCATATACAGAAGATCAATTCAGTATATATTAAGTAAAGATTTCATCAGTTTGCATCCACACAGAACATAAAGTGTAAAATACTGTTTCAGTACTAGTTATAGCATTACTTCACATTGGACAACACACTAAGGACAAATCCCACATGAGAAGTAAGTACACAGTGACTCCTGTTGTTGACTTAACAATTTGACACTCTTGTTTATGGCCTCAGTAATCTCCCTAGGCTCTAGTCATGAGTTGCCAAGGCTATGGAAGCCTTTTGAGTTCGCTGACTTCAATCTTATTCCGACAGGGTCATAGTCAAAGTGGAAGTTCTCTCCTCCCTTCAGAGAAAGGTACCTCCTTCTTTGATGGCCCCATTCTTTCCACTGGGATCTCACTTGCAGAGATCTTCCATTTAGGTCTTCTTTTTTTTTTTTTTTTTTTTAGGGTGTCTTGGCTTTCCATGCCTAAAATACTCTCATGGGCTCTTCAGCCATATCCAAATGACTTAAGGGCTGATTCTGAGGCCAGAGTGCTATTTAGGACATCTGCCATTCTATGAGTCTACTGTGTATCCTGCTTCCCATGATGGATCGTTCTCTCTCTTTTTGATTCTATCAGCTAGTGTTAGCAGACACTAGACTTGTTTGTGTGATCCCTTTGACTCTTAGACCTATCAGTGTGATCAATTGTGAACTGAAATTGATCACTGGGACTAGTTAGATGGCATTGGTACATGCCACCTTGATGGGATGGTATTGGGATCCCCCAAGTGGTGGAGTTAGAATCATGCCAAGACCTTCCTTTTAAAACTATATTGAAATCAAATTGCTTTATTTCATTGACTCACTGTGAAAGGAACAGAACTCTGTGGAATTTTAACAATTCAGAAATGATGACTGAATAATGCAGAAACATATTTGTATATTTTTAAGTTTTATTGTTAGTATAATTTTATTAATAGGCATTGCAAATATCCAATAGGGGACACAAATAACAGATAGTTTTGTACACAAGCCTAAATTTAACACAGGGCAATATTTTGCTACATTGGCTTCAGATTTCTTTTCTCTTTTAGGAAATCAAGTCAGCCTGACTCATCACTTCATTCGCAGAGTTTGCTACTATTGTGAAGTTGGCACATTCCATTCCTTACATGTTTTTATGCTATTATCACACACATATATGCATAGACTCTAGAAACTACTATTTGTAAAATTTGAAATAAAATAGCTATAATTTTACACTTGTACCCTCTAATTTCTTATGCTAATTCATACTGTCAAATGTAGCCAAACTGATATGTTTAATTTTTAAAATTCATTTTAACTACACCAAAAGTACATGCTCACTCGGACTTACCTCCAATGGTAGAGCTAGAAATGTGCCAGGGGATTTCAACTCCTTATCAAGGAGGCATGTACCAATGCCAGCACACTTGGTAAAGTGATAAGTACATAACCGATCAAAAGGATAAGGTAAGTGTTGAAGAGATTTCACAAATAAAACCAGTGTAGGCAAATAATGAAGGATAGAATTAAAAGGGAGAGAATGATCCTGCAGGGGAAGCAGGACACACAGCAGACTCACAGAATGACAAACGCCCCAAACAGCACTCCGGCCTCAGAATCAACCCTTGGGGCATTCGGATCTGGCTAAAAGGCCCATGGGAGTCTCTCAGGCATGGAAAGCCATGACACGGTGGCAAAAACAACCTAAATGAAAGATCCTGGTGAACAAGACCCCAGCAGAAGGAACAGGCCATCAAGGAGGGAGGCACCTTTCTCTGAAGGGAGGAAGGAACCTCCACTGTGATATGGCCTTGACTAAACAAGTTCAGAGTTGGTGAACTCAAGGGGCTTCCATAGCCTAGACAGCTCATGGCAAGAGCCTCGGGTGATTGCTGACATCATAAATAAGAGTGCCAATTGTTAAATCAACAACGGGAGTCACTGGGTACATGCTCCCCACGTAGGACCTCTGTCCTTAATGTCTTTTACTATGAAACTTAAAGACAGCACTACTAGTCGAACAATACCCTATACTTTGTGTGGTTGTGTGAGTGCAGCCTGTTGAAATCCTTGTTCAATATATACTAAGTTGATCTTCTGTATATGAAGGTAATTGAAAATGAAACTCGATGAAGGGCGGGATGGGAGAGGGAGTGGGAGAGGGGAGGGCCGCGGTGGGGGGGGGATGCCACAACAATACAAAAGTTGCACTTTGTAAATTCACATTTATTAAATAAAAAAATAAAAAATAGCTGTCTTCATGTACAGTGTCAACAGTGATGCACAGATGTTTCATCTTGGCAAGAGATTACAGCTTATTTGTGGACAGCCTTTTCCTCTTCTTCCTGAACACTGACTCCTAGTCTTCCTTGCAGTTGACTGTTGCCAAAGGCTGTCCAGGTATGATATAGTAGAAGAGATGTGTGGTCTGAGAACTGAGGCTTCCCCATGGTCTCGTTCTGCATCTATCAGCTGAATACAGAGTTCTCTGAGCTCCTTGAAGAGAGTCACTGAACTTCCTGAGAGACTGTAGGGACAGCTGCATGAACAGGATCATGTCCACTGGACTGAGACATGAACAATAAAAGGACTTTATTGTATTAATTCATTGCAATAATGAGTTTCTCTTTCTACTGATATTCCTTGTCACAATTACTAATGGACATTTCCTTCCTTTCTCATCTCCTTTTGAAGTTATCAGACTTCTGTTTTTAAATTATTTTAATTTTAGAAGACAGATGGTAATACAGATCTCAGTATTGTGCCAATTGTATTTCTTCATTCTGGAGAGATTAAGTAGCATTTTCCATGTTCACTACATTTGGTTTTCTCCTTCTTAGTCTTCATTCATCTCTTGCCCATTTTCTATCAAGATATTTAATGTTTCTCATTGTTTTGGAGAAATGCCTTATGTGTTCTGGCTACTAAGTCTTTCAAGGCTATGTTCATCATTAATATCTTCTGCCAGTCTGTGATGTGGATTTTAACTTTACTCACAATGCACTTTTTTCCATAGATCTTTATTCATTTTAGTATGATCAATTCATCAATCATTTCCTTTAAGACTTGAACATTGCATCATGTTTATGAAATTTTACTTTGTGGCCATTAAGGGATTTTCTTCTAGAGTCTTAAAATTTTAAATTGTGTGTTGTAAATATTTGTAATTTTGCTGTCTCTGAAATTTATTTTTCCACATCACGTAGAATAAGAATATAATTTCATTTTTATTTTATTCTACCCACTGTAATTTGTAATACTACCTTGGTTTCAGAGAAAATATTGATGAACACATTGGCCTGTCTCTATGCTCTTCATCCTGTCATTAGCCTCATGCATACATGATACCACATTGATCTTTTTTCTATGGCCACATCTGTTTTTCTCTGATAGTTGTATCACCAGTGCTCATATCTGTAGTGTAAATACCTTTTACTTTTCATTAAAAAATTACCTTAAAAATCTTAAAACCAATTTTACCTCATAAGTTTTAGGATATGGCTGTCAAGACATGTGACAGAAAGTATCCATCATTTTGTGGTTCTAATGAGAAATGTATTATATCTATAGATTCTTTTATCGAAATTAACAGTAATCCACCCATGAATATGGCATCTCATTCAATATTTTTAAATTTTCTTTAATGATCTACAATACAATTTAATAATTTTCCCCATAAATTCATTTTACTCTTCTCTCCTTAACACCTTCTAGGGTTTGTTCCAACGGTAGATGGAGTCTTCATAAATGAATTGCATTTTCTAGTTAGTTTGTGGTGGTGTGTAGAAAATGCTATTGATTTTGTATGTGAATTTTGTATTGAGAAGTAAAATCAGTCAATATTTTATTTTTCTGTAAACTTTGTTACTGTGTTTTAAAAAATACAGTTTTCTTTCTACTTTCTGTCTCCCATTTTCAAACATCCATTGTATGTATTTTTTCACTGTTTCCTGGTCTCCATTATTCTTGATGAAAAGCTTAATGTTGGATTACTACTCCTTTTCAGAAAATCTGCTAATTCATGAGTTCTTGTTAGATAGTTTTCATTGTCTTCCATATTCTTCAGTATTGCTATGTGTCTAAGAGTACAGTCATCATTTAATGAACTATTCACATGACTACCCCTCCCAGAAGACTTCGTCTTTTGTGTGCTTTATATTTTTCTAACAAATCATTTCCATCTCAAGTTTGCAGCTTAAGATTTTCTGTGGAAAATCTTGCTCTGGAGAGGTTGTTTCACAGCACCTATTAGGTTCCTTCTGTCTCTCTTTTTTTCAGAACCTGCATGGTCTGGGAATTCTACCCCATGTATAGAGTAAATTGGATCCCAGACTCAAGAAGAGGGATGAATGACACTTGGCTCTGAACTTTTCTTTTAAGACTTTGTTCTATTTAGAGACCCAATAAAACCAAGATTTTTTTTTTCCTTTCTGTGGGCTAGTGGATAAATATTTATTCTTTTAACAAAAAGGAAAGCTCGGGCTCAGTACTGTGGCACAGTGGGTACTTGCAGTGCCATATGGGTGCCGGTTCAAGTCCTGGCTGCTCCACTTCTGATCCAGTTCCCTGCTAATTAACCTGGTAAAGCAGCAAAAGATGTTCCAAGTCCTTGGGCCCCTGCACCCATGTGAGAGACCTGGAAGAAGCTCCTGGCTCCTGGTTTCGGATTGGCCCAGCTCTGGCCATTGTGGTCATTTGGGGAGTAAACCAGCAGATGGGAAAATCTCTCTCCCCATCGTAGTTCTGTATTTCAAATAAATGAACAAATCTTTAAAGAGAGAGAGAGAAAGCTCTTCCAAGGGTTCAAGTTCTTGTTAGTAGAGTCAGCTAACAAGAGCAAGAAAAGATTACCTATCCTCACAGCATTAAAAGAGCCATATTCCTGGTTGGAAAAACAAATTTGTGTGTCTTTTTCAGATCCAATCATACACACCTACAAAGGCTTTTATTCGGCTGGCATCAGTGAGAAGCTGCCCTCCCCCACAGTGGATGCAGACACAGCCAGGGCAACGAAGCAATCGCAGGAGAGTCAAGGACTCAGGACCCCAGCCAGGCAGGCTCTTCCTCCGCTTGCACCTTCTTTCATGGAGGTCTTGTCTGAGGCCTTGGATTGAGAGCATCCTCAGCAGCCTTTGCTGAGGTCTCCTTATGGGTGAGAAGCGTAAACTGATAAAACATTTCCCACTTTGATCAGTATCCAGGACTTCCCCACTCCTCACCCTCCCCTTGAGCCTTCCCTGCAATGACCAGGTCCACAACGTGGCTGGAACCTATTGTCTGGGCTCCCCTGTACTGAGACACCCCCACCTCAGTGCTGACCTGTCTGATCTTTGACTGGTGTACTATTCAGTGGGAGCAGATGGAACAGAGGATATTGACAGTATTCTGGTTTTAGCCTCTTGCTTATACCACTGCAGTGGTAATTAAAGACACGGTTTTTGCTCTCTGAATCAGCTACTATGACACCTGACAGTTCATCCCTCTTCCAGCTTAGCTGAGCTCCTGACAGCTTTGCAGCCCCCCAACCAAATCCTACCATGTAAATTGAACCCATGCAATCACAAGCTACCCAATAATTAAAAGTCTGCCAATCTGGCCTTTTTGTTAGTTTGTATTTTAATGGCACAGAGACAGGGAGATAAATCCTCCATCCACTGGTTCATTTCACAAATGCCCACAATAGACAGTACTGGGCCAGTTTAAAGCCAGGAGCCTAAAAACTCAATCCAGGTCTCCCATGTGGATCGCAAGTACTTGAGCCACCACTCACTGTCTTTCAGGGTGCATGTCTACAAACAGAGATGTATCGGAAACAAAATACTGGGACTCAGAACCAGGCATTCTAACACGTGATACAGGGGCCCCATGTGGTTATTTAAATGCCTACCTCTATTGTAACTTTAATTCCTTCTGTGATGTTAGAGTCTTCATTCCTTTTCTGCCCTTCATGCTCAGGTACCAATGAATATCTATGTGCTCTGTCTGTATATTAAAGAGATGGAAACCCACATTCCAATTCTGGCAAAAAAAAAAAAGGGGGGGGGAGGAAGAAGAAACACTCTGATAAAAGTAAAGGAAACACTGCAGCAATTTCTCAAGTATATACAGGGCAGAGGAGAGGAAGGAAATTAAAACAGGGTGCCAAGCAATTGTATTAGATTACAGAGAACTTGTAGACTGCAACAACTATTATTGAAGTGATTTGGTGAAAAAGTCATAAATCCTCTTCTCTCAGAATCTCTACAAAGGCTATTGAGTATGTCCAGAGGCCTACCTGTGAAGAAGTGCTAGGCTTCTTCCCCACCATGAATTTCCATGAAGCCTACTTTCCAAAGGCTTCTTTTTAAGCAAACTATTTTATAGCTCACAGATTTTAAAATACAAATGTAATTCCAAAAACAATATGCTCTATACACATTTAATTTCCCATTACAGGAAATTAAATAAATTAGTTTAAGTATCCAAAGTATTCCAGCTTCAGTGCACTCTACAAAAAGTAGCTGCATTTATTTTTGTTTGTGTGTGTTAGATATAACCTCTTTTCCTTTTCTCAACTATGTCTCTGTGTGTGGAGATTGATGCCCCTCCTGTCATGAATTTTTGGTGACTCTCAATAAGTATCTATTTTAGTTACGTTCCCTAGAAGAATATATCAAAGCCTGATGTGTGTGTGTGCATGTGTGTGCATGAGTATATTAACATGATTTACAGGAGACATCTGTTACTGAATGAGAAAAATAGAAAGAAGATACAGATGGGTGTTTCAGCTGAAGCCTGGCCTCAACCTCATCTCCTGGCGAGCTTTAGAATGTGTGCAGAACTCCAGAGTTGTCTATAACCAAAAGCAGAGTTGTGTTCCATTTTATTATTCAGCCACCTTCAGTGAGAACGTAACTGCCTATGCATTGCTGTACCCATGGTCCATGGAGAAGATTTTTAAAAAGAGGAGACAGCTGTGATTCATGAGCAGCAGCTGGAAGGTAGGTGTCATGAAAATTACATGGAATCCTGTTAAGATACTAAAAGTATCTACTATCTTTGTGTCACTGCAAGGCAGTAAGAATCAAGATAAAATGGATCCATGTGTTTGGTTCCTGTCTGTTTTTTTGTTTGTTTGTTTGTTTTTTGTTTTTTCTGAGGACCCAGAAGTACCAACACTTACATGCATTTTTAAATGTATTTTAAAGGCACACGTTTATTTAATCATGACTGCATCTCTACTCCTTCAGCTTTACTACATTTCACATTTACTGGAAATAGCTGTGTGCATGGCTGTGAAGGTAGGAAGGGCCTACACAGCAACTACAGAAGTAACCTGGATCTCCGCCTTGCTTTGTCAAACCAGGCCCACTTCAGGGCCAGCCTCAGCTCAGGACTCTCAGACTGAGCTCTGAACCACCACTGAAATGAGTTGGAGTCCTAATTTTAGGCTATTTCACATATGAAAATATCTTCATAGTGCATAATGGAGAGAGATACTGGTGTGCAGAGGTCTGGAGCTGGGCAGAGTTAAATATTGTCTTAATCCATTTGTGCTGCAATAACGCAGAAGCTAAGACAATGATTACCAAGGGCAGAGATTCAGTTCTTAGCATTCTGGGAAGTCCAAAGTGAGTGTCTTCTTGCTGCTTCATCTCACGGCAGAAGGCAAAAGGGCAAGAGGACATACACAAAAGCAGGAGGCCAAGCCCGCTTTTATAGCAAGCCCACTCTCATAAGAAAACTACTCCATTGATAGTGACAATAATTTAGTGGCTAATTGGATTGTATTAGCAATCCAGCCACCTCTTAAAAATCCCACCTCTCAATATTATTGCATTGGGAATTAAGTAACACATGGAATTCAGGGGACATAGTTACACTCTAGCAGGTATGAATTGCTTTCCACTAGGTCTCCATTGCATGAATTAAAGCTGCCAGGTTGATGAGCTGCAGTATTCTTCAAAGTTTTTGAACATGAACTTCAAAAGATGAGTTCATCAGATAAGCCTGTACAACCAACCCCTCATTAATAGCTCACTAAATTATAGAGCCTGTATTTCTTTTCAGCGAAGTAATATTAACTGTGAGAATTCCCCTGTCTGCCTGTGACTACTAAGTAAACAGTTTACATTCACAGAAAGACTAGGAGAGTGGTAAAATGCCCCTATAATTCCACATGCAAAAAAAACAAAACCTATAAAGAAGGGTCATATGATTGCTGGTTTCCTTACTCAAGCTATAATATTCACAGCCTCCTGAAATTCCTAAAACATCCTGGTAAGTTTTCCTTGCACAAGCAATACTTTTTAATAGTTTCCACATCACAAAGACAATGAGGGCAAGGATCCAATATTCCATGCACAAGTTCTGTAACATGAAATAATGTACGGAAATTACTACCATTGCTAATGAACACTCTTTAAGTGCCAAACGCATTTGACTTTAATTTTCAGGTAATTTTTTTCCGGGTTCATTTTATTCACTCCACATTGTGAAACAACGTTCAAGCAAGTCCATATTAGTTTTGTAATTTGCATGTTGCTGAAAAATCTCTAATGTTCTCAAGTACATTTTACACCATCTAGAGGAAGTGGAAAATCATAATGAAGGCACAAACTAAAGAATTGTGATTAATCTGTCCCACATTAGCTCTTTTGAATTGTCATTTCACATCAGTTCTTAAGCATCAGTTTAATATGTTCAAATGAACCAGGTGTTTCCAGAGCTAGCACTAGGGGTCAAATTTGTGATTTGTATACTAAGAAAACTTTACTTGTTATACAGGAGATGAATGAAACACAATTAGTTGAGGATACTAAGCTATAACATTTCATTTATGATCACAGAATTTACATCCAAGCTTTCTAAATTCGAATTTTCACTCCACCACTTACTAACTGTATGATTAAAATGGTACTTGATCTCTCTCTGCCATGTTCCTTGATTTGAAAATAGGATTCATCTTAGCATCTAACTCAACTGACATGGGGATTTATACATGTGTCACACTCAGAACAGTATCTGAAAAAATATATTCAGTAAATATTTTTTCTCTGTTATTGCTTTTGTTGCCTACATTGAAGGCTCCCACTGGACCTTCTGACTTTGTTTTGCGATAGCTCCCTTATAATAAGAAATCAAAGACATCAGGCCTGAACTTTTCCATATAAATTGTGGAATAGGTTTATGATGGGGAGAGAACAAGGTAGAATTACTTAGCTAGTTCTTCATTTGTTTATAGGCAAAGATGTGTATGTCTATAGTTTATTCTTTTTCTTACTGAATAATATCCTTGCTATATATACATCATTTTGCAGTAGTTTAAAAACGTATACTTTCTCTTTTGCTGTTATGAATAAATGTTTAAATGCAGTTCTTATCTGTAAATTTTATTTTATCTGAAATAAATGCATGGGAGAGAAATGGCTGGATCATATGTTTAAGTTCATGTTTAGTTTGGTAAGCAACCTTCATATACTTCTCGTAAGTAGTCATACAAGTTTACATTCCTGCCAGCATACTATGAGTGATCCAGTTTCTCTGTGTAATATCAGCTTTTGGTGTTATCACTGTTTTTATTTTCTCCATTCTGATGGGCAGTCATATCTCATGGTGGTTTCAGTTTGCATTTTCCCAATGACTAATGATGCCAAACATCTGTTCAGAGGCTTGTTTGCTAGCTGTGTATTCTCTCTGGTAAAATGTCTGTTTAGGGTTGTTTGTTTTGAAAGCTGAGTTTTCGGAGTCTGTTAAGTATATTCTAGATAATATTCCTTTGTTCAATATGTGATTTGCAAATATTTTCTCCCAGTCTCTTGGTTGTCTTTCAATTCTCTGAAGAGGTCTTTCACAGAAGAAAAGCTTTAAATATGATGAAATACGATTTATCAATTCTTCCTTTTAGGGGGTCATCCTTTGGTCTAAGAACTCTACCTAAATTCTAAGTCACAAATATTATCAATGTTATCAAGAGCTTTTTTTCCAAATTTTTTTTTAGTCTTGGCTTTACAGTTACGTCTTTGATAATGGTTAAATTCATTTTTGTGTAAGGTGTATGATTAGTTTTTTTTTTGCTTATGTATGTTCTATTGCTGTAGAACAATCATTTGAATAAAAATTCTCTCCTGTCTCTAGAGAAACAATTTGCCATCTTTGTCAAAATTCAATTTGGCAGTTCATGTCCCAGCTGCTGCACTTCCAATCAATTCTCTCTACTATGGCCTGGGAAAGCAGTGGAGGATGGCCCAAGTCCTTGGGCCCCTGCACCCATGTGGGAGACCTGGAAAAAGCTCCTGGCTCCTGGCTTCGGATTGGCACAGCTCTGGCCATTGCGGTAGTTTTGGGGGTGAACCAGTGGAACAGGGGATATCTCTCTCTGGCTCTACCTCTCTCTGTAACTCTGTCTTTCAAATAAATAAAATATTTCTCAAAAAATTCAATTTGGACTATTTATGTGAGTATATTTCTTGGGGGTGTATTTCCACTCATCTATTGCATTGTGTGTATTGCTTTGCCCGTAGCATATGACCCAGACTACAGCATACGACCCTGTATCTATACAGTAGACCTTAACACTGGGTAGGGTTAATTCTCGCACATTATTTGGTATTTTCAAGATAGCATATTTACTTGGCCTGTACCTTTCCATAAATGATTTAGAACAGTTCAAATATGTCTACCAAAAACAACCTTTTGAAACCTCAGTAGAGTTTTTAGGAATTGCCTTAAGCCTATAAGTGACTTGGAGATAACTGACATCTTTATTTTTTGACTTTTTAAACACATGAGCATGATATATCTTTCCATTGACAAGGTCTGTCATTTCAATCATCAACGTTTTGCAATTTTCAGCATACCGATCCTAAGAAATTTTTCATCATATGAATAACAAACGTTGTAACATTGATCTGTTCTATTCTCTCCATCCAGTTCCCACTCCAGTACTGCTTTTTTCTGGTTTTCATGTCAAGCTAATACTGGTTTCATAAAACAAGTTAGGGATATTAAAAATTCCAGAAGAGACTGTCTAAAATTCATATTTATTCTTCTTTTTTCATTTAGTGGAAATTGCCAGTTAAACTATCTAGGCCTGGAAATTTTATTCAGGAGTTTTCAATTTCTAATTCAGTCTCTTGAGTGGTTATAGGCCCATTCAGATTATCAGTTTCTTCTTATAACCATCTTTGTGGTTTTTGAAGAGTTTGTCCATTTCTTCTAAGTTGCTTACTTTGAGTGTTTAGTTGTTCATAATAGCACCCAGTTACTGGCTGCAGAATCCATAGTTTTATTCCCCTTTTTATTCCTAATTTTGGTGAGTTGTCCATTGTCTCTTCTTATTTTTGTCAGTATTGCTTACCAATTTTATATTTTTTTAAAGAAACTGCCTTTGATTTTACTAGCTTTCACTGTTTTCTTATCACCATTTTCATTGCCTTATGCTCTTCATGACCTCATGGTTGATGTCTGCTTTGAGGTATTTTGCTCTTTTCTTCCTGCCTTGAGTTATTTTACTGAGGTCATATTAGATTACTGATTTGAAAGCATTCATTGCTCTAAGCTTAAACTCATCCCATATTAACATAGCTATTTCTGCTTTTTTGTTATTCATATCATTGTATTATAACTTTCTCATCCTTTCACACTGAACCTACCCATGATGTTGAAGCTTAAGTGACATTTTATAACATCATATAGTTGCATCATGTTCTTCAATCTAATCTGCCAATCTCTACCTTGTAATTGTTATATTCGGATGATTTACATTTAATGCCAAGCTTAAATATGTACTTTGATTGTCTCTTTTCCTTTTATTTCCTGTTTGTTGCCTTTCTGGTTCTCTTTTCTTGCCTTCTTTTGATTTACTTGGATTTTTTCAAGGATGTCATCACAATTATTTATAATGTATTTGTATTTCATGTGTTTTCTTGGTGGTTTCTTTTTGTGTTACAATATGTGTCTATGATTCATCAAAAGCTACTAGGATTAATGATTTACCATTTTCCGTGAAATTCTGAAGTCTCTTTTTATTCAAATCTGTTTCTCTTACCCATTTTTTTAAAAGATCTACTTATATATTTGAAAGGCAGAGTTACAGAGAGGCAGAGGCAGAGGGAGAAAGACAGAGAAAGGTCTTCCATCTGCTGGTTCACTCCCCAAATGGCCAGCAATGGCTGGAGCTGGGCTGATCAGAAGCTGGGAGTCTACAGTTTCTTCCAGGTCTCCCACGTGGGTGCAGGGACCCAAGGACTTGGTCCATATTCTGCTGCTTTCCCAGGCCATAGCCAAGAGCTGGATTAGAAGTAGAGCAGCCGGGACTTGAACTGGCACCCATATGGAAAGCCAGCACTGCAGGCAGCAGCTTTACCTCCTATGCCACCGTATTGGCCCCTTACTTACCCATTTATAAGCATAATTGTCTTGAGCGTCAGATGATGCTATAAAAACTTCTGTTTCAAGTATCACATAAATATAAAATTTGATTTACATATACAAAATTCTGATTTACAAAATGTAGACAGGCCTATTTCTGTCAATCACATATATATGAACATGTTCATTAGCATATCCAAGATTCTGAATTTTAGAATGTAGACATGCCTACTTGCATTGTGAATGTGTTTTTTTTTTTTTTTCAGGAAGATGCAGAAAGTCCCTACTTCTATCTTTAGTATTTTATTAACGAAAACCCAAGAAACTAAATATTTGTCCTGGAACAAAATAATGTGTACACCTTTGTATGAGGATGTATCTATTTGGTTCTAAAAGACCGAATGGCTGCTACTGTTGTGAATGTGTTTTAATACTTAAGTGAAATAATGTATGCACAGGGCCTCCCATAGTTTAAGAGCTCATAAAATAATAGTTATTTTTTTATTATAGGCAAGTATCTATGCCAAATAAACAGATGATCAGGGATACATGATCTGTTGGTGATATTTGGATTGTCCCAAGTAAATACACAGTAGGTTTACGTTGATTTTATCAACTAATAATAGGCGTACATAAAGGTATATCACACCTGTGGAATGAGCCAGAGTTCTGAGGGTGCCAAGACAATTTTTCTTACTTTAAACCTTGAGTGCTTTGCCAAATTGAGCTAGCCCTCATTCAAGAATCATGGCTTAAAAATACTTGTATAAGTGAAAAAAAGAGGGGGGAAAGAAAGCTCAAGTTATAAATATGATAGACAGAGGGTAAATAGATCATAATTCCATATCCGGTCAATCTATAAAGGTCAAACAAATTATTTTCATTTTGAGTTGGTCATAATAGAAATCGTTACCCATATTTTAGAAAAATAGTCTTACATAATTCAAAAATGTTGTTGCTATTTCTAAATAGGCCAAGAAAACATTTGAGTATACTAATTAAAGTTTTTATTCTCTCAAAAATGCCCCTAATTAGACCATCAATCCTGTGAGACAAATAGCCACATAAACTTGCTTAAGAGTGTAAGAGAATGGACTGTTTCGAAGGGGTTATACAAAAGCAGAGCCTGGATTGGGGCTTCAGGTGATCTCCCAGAAAGGGTTTGGAGAAAAGAAGATGGCGCAGGAGAGTTTGCCGAGCAGGATACAGTCTCAGCTGGAATTGAGTTTCCGCCTGATCACAAAGGAAGCTGTAGAGTAGGGATTGAACTTAGAAGTGATGCTTCCAGTAAGCATGGGAGCAGGCTTTCTGTGTCAGGGAGCATACGCTTTGGACACATCCTGTGAGCAAAGCCTCATGGGTGTAGGGTAATTCCCTGGAAAGGGAAGCAACTCTTCCAATTTAGGTTAGGCCATGGCAGGTTTGGATACATCTGCTAATGAAGGCATTTGGACAAGTGAAGAAGGGGAGTGTTCTTAGATCCACAAAAACAATGTCCCTTATCAATAATGCATTGGCTCTACAGAAAGGTAAATATAAAGGCAAGATAATGTCCAAACTCTGGCAAAGAGAACCTGTGCTTAGAGTCTTTAAACTATCTGGGTCAGGGGTTATGAACATCTTAAAAGGAGTGATAGATTGGGGCAGGTGCTGTGGTGGAGCAGGCTAAGCCTCTGCCTGCTCTGCCGGCATCCCATATGGGCAGCACTTCATGTCCCGGCTACTCCACTTCCAATCCAGCTCTCCACTATGGCCTAAAAAAGCATTGTGATTGGACCCCTGAACCCGTGTGGGAGACCCAGAAGAAGCTCCTGGATCCTGGCTTCAGATCAACTCAGCTCTGGCCATTGTGGCCATTTGGGGAGTGAACCAGTGGATGAAACACCTCTCTCTGTGTCTCTCCTTCTCTCTGTCACTCTCTCAAATACATAAATAAAATCTTTTAAAAAAGGAATGATAGATGCTAGAGACCTCCTTTCAAGAAAATGCACAAGTATGTGTGTACACATATCATTTGCACAGAATTTCAGAGGTGTTTGGGTCTCTTGATGAAATTGCAGATTTAAAAAAAATAAATAAAAATAAATAAATAAATAAATAAAAAGAAATTGCAGATTTTGAATTGCAGATTTTTGCTCTGGACCACTTGGCTTTGATTTGGTGTTTACACTAGTATTGCAATGGTAGTCAGAGTCTAGAAAAAAAAAAAAAAGAAGCAAGATATGGACCTATTCTACTAGGCCAATTAACAGACAACAGTTGGAAGAAATTAGCCATAACTCGTAATTGGATGTTCACCAGATTAGTTATCTCAAGGGATGTATGGGTTGGGGAAAGGGCTTGAGCAGCATTGAAAAAAAAAAAACCAGGGGAGGAGGGACTTCTAGATCTTATCTCTTGCACTGTGTTTTTCTACAGTGATCCATGTCCTGCCCATATAATAGTGACATCCCCACCCTAACAGCACAAGAGATAAGGTTAGTTATTATCAGTGCTACAAGCATCCACTTCAGTCAAACAATGCATGGTAGTTTTAAATTCATTTTATTAGGAGATGTCTCTTTTATCATCCTTTCTCTCAAGATGCCATGACAATGAAGTCTAACAATGTCCCTTAACTCCTTTTTCTTCCTTAACCCACCTCCCCTCCAAAATTTGGCCAGAATTCTAAAAAAGGATAGTACCCAGTGGATGCTGCAAAACCCAATTTTAGGGAAAAAATATGAAGGACACAACAGGGGAGTAAACTTTAAATGGGAGCTGAAATGGGCCACTGTTTCAGAAGTTCAGTGATAATTTCTTACTTGAGTAATTGTCCTATAGAAACAGTTAGCAGGCTTTTGCTTATTCTTATTGTCTTGTGATCATAACATCCATATGCAATCATACAGGTATCATAATGATGAATTTTCTCAGAGCATCCCTGTATAACCTCTTCCAGATTTAGAAACTGAACTTTTCTTGCAACTGTTCCATGGCTACAGTTGTACCTAGCACTTTATTTTTTTTAAAGCAAGGCACAGCTAAACTGAAACTTATTCCAGAAGGCAATTCCTTTTTGTAGCTAACCCATTCTGACTATATCCGTTCTTACTCGACCCTATTATCGCAGAATGCTTTCCTGATGGTTATCCTTCAATTTAAGGGATGTGCCAGTCTTGCAATGATACCTCACAGTAAGAAGGTTCTCACCTTCTTTTCCAAATAATTCCCTTTGTTGTTTTAGCTTCTTGGCATCTGGAAATCTGGCCATTAAAATGTCCATCATGAGAAATAGCAAGGACACCTTTTCATCCTGACCTCTATTTTAAGGATCAGTTAAGAGGCCTTTGTCTGGGTAGGAAGTCATATATCTACAAACAGGATGGGAAGTACTGATCACACACTGATACCCACACACTTGGACAGGCCAAGTCCAAATCTGGGAAATATTACAGTGACTTGGGCAAGAAAACAAACTGAGCCGTTCATTGGATCGTCTTCATTGATTCAGAACCTAAGAGTAGATGTTCTTTCATTGCTGTGAAATGTAATGACAGACAGAGCTTCAGATAATGATCCCAAATCCGGATGCTTATCAAAACAAAACCTGCCTGACTGGAATCCTTTTCACTTTCAAAAATAGAGGCTGAATTCATGGAGAGCCTTGCTTCCTAGGCAATATAGGGTAGTTCCTGTGTTTAGTAAGGACTATTTCTTGCGAAAAGACTTCATTTCCTCCCTCTTCTCCTCTCCTCTTTCCTCATGGTTAAACTCAGACCATGAAGACAAATATAGGTCAAACTCAAACAAACAAGAGAAAATTATATGAGAAATAACGAGAAGAGGTATTATAAGAAGGAGGAAGTGGAAAATCTGAGTTTTATTTATGAATCTTCTATTATTTTGGATATCTCCTCTTTAAAAATTTTTATTTATTTTCATTTTATTTGAAAGAGAAAGAGAAGTTTTCCATCTGTTGGTTCATTCCCCAATGCCTGCGAAGACTGGAATTGGGCTAAACTAAAGCTAGGAGCCTGGATTTCAATCTGGATCTCCCACACGGGTGGCAAGACCCAGGTATTTGAGCCATAATCTGCTGTCTCCCAGAGTGCACATTAGCGAGAAGCTGGGATCAGAAGAGGAACTGGGACCTAAACCTAGGCACTCCGATATGGGTTGTAGGCATCCCCAGCAGCATCGTAACAGCTATACTGTTATTTGCTGGATAGAAGCATTCTCAAACAGCAGGGCAAGTGTGACAAGGTCATATTTTATACTCAGAACATTCTCACTTTGTCTCTCAGAGGCAGGTGCTGCCCCCAAGCACCTTTAAATTAATTAAATTAATTCTTTTGTTCTCTTTATTTGTGCCGTCCTTCCTATTGAATACCTAGTGCCATTTGCCAAGTGCCTTTATGCCTTTTAGATATTCTCTTAAGAAATTTGGGGGATATTTCATGAAGCCTTTCTCCCAAAGGAAAAGATCTCTGTGTTACTTTAGAATCATGAGAAATCAATCCTTAAGGTCACAAAAGGTTTCTATGTCCAAAGAATATCAGGGCCAAGTACTATTAAACAGGAAAGATGAGTTTAAGGGCCAGCTTTCCAGAATCCCTTACATTTAACACACTAAGAGTAGATCCCCTACTTGCCTTCTTATAAGGTTAGGCCTGCCAGACAGATCATTTGAATTGACGGGAAATTTGATTTCAAGTAGCTGACTTCCATTTTTCTTTCATCTGATTTTCTATACCACAACAAAATGCTGCCTATTTATCAGCTGTATTTTGTGATGGAACTCTAATCATAACAGGCACTTCTTAAAACCTTCTTTAGAGAAGAAATTCAAATTCTTCAGGTGACCTTTGGGAGGCTTTGTCTGTTTCCTAACTTTTGGAATCTTTTTAGTCCCAACTTCTTTGCTCCAAATTTCTGAACTCAATATTCATTGATGTAGAGGGCAAAGTTAAGGGCAGTCCTGCAAAATAACTGAGACCAGGAAGAGCCTACAAAAGTCATCAGATATTACAAGACTTTGGAACTAAGATAAACGCAACAGAAGTAAAAAGCTTTGTTATAAATTTATCCTTCATATCAGAATTTGAAGAAATAGCAATATTAACTCCCAATAGATACATTTTGAGGAATTTCTATGATTTACTATTATTTCTATAGTAGTAGTAAAACTTCTAACCATTCTTTAATAAAATGTAATAAATAGATTTTGTAAACATTTCAATGACTAATATATCATTTCTGAAAAGAAGATAATCAGTAAGAATGATGATGATGTAAAAAGGATGATAGTGCATAAAAATTTAATATTTCTTTTTAGTACTATACTGAATGCTATTATATTTTACAGTAGATAGTAATTAAACCTGATGAAGTCTGATACTTAGTCGCTCTCTTATCTCAGGCTATTAGATTATACTCTGAAGATAACCATTTCTTGTGTGAACTTTTTTACATTTTGCATATTCAATCACATAAACAAAAAGAGAATATAGATGATTCACACTATTAACTTAATTGCTGTTGATGGTGAAAAATTCTGAGCAACAATGCTTCTAGTAGAAATCTTTGCATCTTTGCTTTTATTTGGTAAATGCACTTAGTTTTTTTTTTTTTTTTTTTTTTTTGGACAGGCAGAGTGGACAGAGAGAGAGACAGGAGAAAGGTCTTCCTTTTGCCGTTGGTTCACCCTCCAATGGCCGCCGCGGCTGGCGCACCGCGCTGATCCTAAGGCAGTAGCCAGGTGCTTCTCCTGGTCTCCCAGGGGCTGCAGGGCCCAAGCACTTGGGCCGTCCTCCACTGCCTTCCCGGGCCACAGCAGAGAGCTGGCCTGGAAGAGGGGCAACCGGGACAGAATCCGGCGCCCCAACCGGGACTAGAACCCAGTGTGCCGGCGGCACTGGGTGGAGGATTAGCCTATTGAGCCGTGGCACCGGCCTAACGCACTTAGTTTTGATATTCTTTACAGTGATACTTGATTTTACTTGCTGGTAGTATATTAGTATACCAGCATTGATATTCATAAATTCATTGTCCAGGGTTTCCTCAGTTTCTGTAATGTGGTGCTGCTTCTTTTTCTATCTTATATTGATGTCATAAGAATAATTAGACATTCCTGTCTGAAAGAAAGAGATTAAATGTCTGTTTGTAGAAGGCATGAGAGAATTCATATTTATGAATAAAATTAGGAGTCAAGTACTTTAGAGGGAGAGACAAAGTAAACTAGAAGATAACTTTTGTCAATCGCATCAATTTCTTACACAGAAATTTATCTTTTCTGAAATTGTTCTTTTCTTCCTCTAGAAAATCACACATTGTATCCAGACTTTCACATTTATTTGCATGAAATAGAGAAAAGCATTCTCTAGAATATTTGTGATTTTTTATTTAATAATTATTTCTTCATTTTTTTTCTAATTTTCATGTTTATTTTTCTTTCTCTCCTAATACTTTTAGCTAGTGGTCTATCAATTTTATTAGTTTTCTTTCTTTCTTTCTTTCTTTTTTTTTCAAAAAATCAGTTCTTGGACTTTCTCAGGTTGGCAACTTTGTCCTAATTCTGTCTTTTGTCTCTCCTGTGCCCACTTTCATATATATTTTTAATTTCTTGTACTGTATGCTGAGTTGTTGAATAATTCAATTTTTGCTCTCTCTGGTTAAGTGAACAAAATAAGTACTGGATGACCATTAGTAATTAAAACTAAGTAGTAATTAAGACTAAGGATTTTCCTCTGAGAACTGCTTTAACCATAACCACTTTTTTATGTGTAGATTTTTACAACAAATATCACCATTTTAAAGGCATATTGTGGTTTAATTTTGATATTTGTTTTGATCCAAAACTTCATGAGAAATTACATTAAACATTTTTTGTGGTTGTGTTATTTTCTTTTTTGTTATAAATTTTAGAGTTACTACATTACAAGACATATTACATGACCAATTTTCAAGACAATATATTGTTCATGGAATTTCACTGAGATATTTTTGTGACCTAATTAATACAAGGCACAGTTTTGTCAATAACTCATGAGCATATGACTAGAAGGCAAATGTTTTATTTCCTTAGCTATATTTTCATATAGTTAATAAGCATGTTATTCATCTGCTTATATCTTAAATAGCTTCATAATTTTGCATATTTGATATATTTTTCTATGAATGAAATAAGTAAACTTCCCTCTCACTATTTTTTAAAAATCCTGTTAAATATGTACTTATTTTGCATTCAAATTTTTGAGACTAAGCCGGCGCCATGGCTCAATAGGCTAATCCTCCACCTTGCGGCGCCGGCACACCGGGTTCTAGTCCCGGTTGGGGCGCCGGATTCTGTCCTGGTTGCCCCTCTTCCAGGCCAGCTCTCTGCTATGGCCAGGGAGTGCAGTGGAGGATGGCCCAGGTGCTTGGGCCCTGCACCCCATGGGAGACCAGGAAAAGCACCTGGATCCTGGCTCCTGCCATCGGATCAGCGCGGTGCGCCGGCTGCAGCGGCGGCCATTGGAGGGTGAACCAACAGCAAAAGGAAGACCTTTCTCTCTGTCTCTCTCTCTCACTGTCCACTCTGCCTGTCAAAAATTAAAAAAAAAAATAAAAATAAAAAAAATGAAAAAATAAAAATAAAAAATTTTTGAGACTGTATTATTTGGCTTAAAAATTTCCTGACACATGTTCATTGTGATCCATGCTTTTTAAATTTTTAAACACCCAGACTTATCACATGACTTCAAACAAGTCTAACACTACTCCCCCAGCCTTTTCCCTTTCTTTGCTTTTTCTCCTGTGTCTGAACATCATTATGCTTTTATTCTATAATTATTTTACATGCATTTCATTTACAGAGCTTTAATAGGGTTCAGATTTTTATCTAATCTGCAAATATTTTATGAGTGTATATTTTATGTGTATTCATTGCTAAAGTGAATGTATTTTCTCAGTCCCATTATATTTTATTCTATAATTTCTTTTTCTAATGTTGCATTTTGTTTTCAATTTTCTCATTGTCTTGTGCATTAATTTGCTCTAAAGTCTGAATATTTTTTGCTTTCTGATTGTTTTGAAGATTCATTATTTTCAGTTTTGTGCTTCTGCTTATTTTCAGATAAATTCAGAGAACATAGCAAGACAGGACAGTGATATTTTTGTTGTGCCATATACTATATTTAAAATTAACTTAGAGAAGGAATATTTTCTTCCTCTTCTTCCTCTTCCTCCTCCTCCTCCTTCTTCTTCTTCTCTCCCCCTCCTTTCTCCCTCTTCCCCACCCCCTCTCCCTCTTCCCCACCCCCTCTCCCTCTTCCCCATCCCCTCTCCCTCTTCCCCTTCCCCTTCCCCTCTCCCCCCTCCCTCTCCCACTCCCTCCCCTTCCTCCCTCTCCCTCCCCCTCCCACTCCTTCCTCCTTCCCCCTCCTCCTCTTCCTCTCCCTCTCTCTCTCCCCTAAGTTACTGCGGGTAAACCCAGTGTTTGAAAGCTGGTTTTCTGTTGTAGCTAGCAAGATGGAACCAAAAGGGCTGAGGATCACCCAAGACCACTGAAGACTCAATCTTTACTTCACACAAAGTATTTCTGCTCTTGCTTTGTATACTTGTTCATGAAAGGTTCCAATCAATAAAAGACATGTGACTAAAATAAGTTTAAAAATAAGTGACATAGGTAATCCAAAGCTTTTGTTTTCTATTCAGATAGAAAATATGGACAAGTGCTATATCACTTAAAAAGATGAACAATGCTCTGACTTCCCATTGTCTAACATGACCAGTAACTTTAGGATTCCAAGTCTTTATTTTCAGGAAATAATATGTTAAATGATTCTTGACTTCTAAATTCCAATGATTTTAGCTCTGTCTTAGGGATTTGAGTTATATTTGCTAAGTGTGGTTCACTTAGAAAAGTCAATTATTTGGAAGGTGGAAGAGAAAAGTGACAGCTATACCTTTTTCCAGAAATTCTCCAGGCTTCACACAAGGCTGAAGATTCTGGTAAGTCCTTATTTTCTCAAGAAAAATGTCCATGTTTTCTCAATGACTAATGCAGATATAAGCTTCAATGCTTAACCATTCATTCATTTAAATATACTGATTACTTACCATGTGCCGGGACCAGGACAAGTAGAAACAAAAAGGTGAACAAAAGGAAGATGCTCCCTGTAAACAAAAAGATAATGTGTTAGTTTGCTGGTGGGAGAAACAAGCATTGATGAGGAGCACGGTAAAGAGTATATTAAACTTACAGATAAATAGGTCATTGTTAGGGGACAAAAACTTGAAGATTCTATATCTCCGGCACCTAGCACTGATGTGTGACATATGGTAGGCACTAAATAAATTTATATTGAAAGAAAAACAGGTGGAGAGTGATAGAAGGAGTGAAGTTTTGAGTCAAGACTCAGATTATTTCCTTAAAGGTCAGGTACAAATCCATGACAATTTAAGGACTCCCGGTGAAAATGACAGCAACAAAATGGTGAAAAACACATTTAACAGAGGGTTCAATAGAGATATAGTAAGAACCATGACAGAGTTAGAAAAGAGTCAGATGGCAGCATTCCTTGAATGCTAGCCGAAGGTTACATGGTACGGAGTGGGGACTTCGTCACACATTCATAGCAGGATTGAAGTCATGTTATAGGATGACAATTGTGCCAGTGGCATTTATTGATCAGACAGTACGGCTTCCAAAACCACTTGCAGAAAGCACAGCTATGTTATGAGCTTTATTCTGCAACTGTGAAATGAAATTGGTGCTGTAATTTACCTTACCTACCTTGTAAGACTCGATCTGAACAACCAGTAGTAGGAGAAAAGTGGTTAGTAAGATGGTAAGGTTCTAGATCATCTTTAAATAAGAAAGTTACACGCTGATCCAACTTCACTAGCATACAATTTTCATCACTAGTGACCCTCTTTCTAATTAAACTTTCCTTGGCTGGTAGTTTATTACAGGAATTTTATCCCAGAAAATTCACCATCCTTCCCATTCTGGTTTTAATAGAGTTGGTCACATAAGCGTATGTTTGTATTGTTTCCCAGGGCTGCTTTAAGGTACCATAAACTCAGTGTTCTAAGTAATCAATAGAAATTCATTTTGTAACTTTAACTTTTCTGGGGTTCAAAGGTCAAAAAACCAGGAGGTGACATTGAGTCACAGTAGATTAAGCTGCCTGCAACACTGGCATCCCATATCTGGTGCCAACTTTAGTCTCAACTGCTCTGCTTCCAATCCAGTTTCTTGCTATTGCACCTGGGAAACTGAGGAAGACAGTCCCAGTACTCGAGCCTCTGCTACCCATGTGATAGCCTGGGATGGAGTTCCAACCTCCTGGCTTCGACCTTATCCAACCCCAACTGTTAAGCCATTTGGGTAGTAAACCAGCAGATTGATGCTCTCTCTGTCTCTATCTCTATTACTGACTTTTCTGTCTTTCTGTAACTGTGCCTTTCAAATAAGTAAATAAATCTTTAAACAAAAAAAAAAAGAAGTCCAAAATTCAAGGTATCAGTGGGATTACGATCCCTCTGGGGGCTTTATTATTATTTTTATTTCCTGTGGAGGTACTTCTTGCAGGTGCATAACTGTAGTCTATGCTTCCTCCATGCTCACATTGCCTCTTTCTGTTTCCCTCTCTTCTGTTTCCTAGAAGGACAACGACCTTTGGATACAGGTTGACCTCAACACAATATATTTAATTTAATTACCTCTCCAAAGATTATTTTTCAAACTAAGTCAACAAAACTGGTTCTAGATTTTGATATGAGTATATAATTTGAGTAGGCACCATTCAGTCCTTTACATATCTTAAGTTTCTCGTCGACTGTTCATCCGTATTTTCAATAGCAACTGAGAGTTTCCAAATCTAAACCCATCCCACTCAATTTCTTTGTAGTCAAACTTCATATGCCATAGTGCCCCCACCCCCAAAAAATTTTTTTTGACAGGCAGAGTGGACAGTGAGAGAGAGAGACAGAGAGAAAGGTCTTCCTTTTCCATTGGTTCACCCTCCAATGGCTGCCATGGCCAGTGTGCTGCAACCGGCGCTCCGCGCTGATCCGATGGCAGGAGCCAGGTGCTTCTCCTGGTCTCCCATGGGATGCAGGGCCCAAGGACTTGGGCCATCCTCCACTGCACTCCCTGGCCACAGCAGAGAGCTGGCCTGGAAGAGGGGCAACCGGGACAGAATCCGGTGCCCCGACCGGGACTAGAACCTGGTGTGCCCGCACCGCAAGGTGGAGGATTAGCCTAGTGAGCCACGGCGCCGGCTAAAAATTTTTTTTAAATTTCATTTGTCAGTGATCACAAAAACCACAATGAAAAAATTAATCACAGAAAATTTTCTTCTACTTAAGCTTCTCTTTTGTTGAAAATTAGTTATTTTTTGAAAAGGATGACTTCTTTTCACATATCTGAGATTATACACACACACACACACATTATAGCTCATTTTTTGGATCTATATCCTTCTTTGAGACTTTCTTGCTTTTTTACCAACTTTTCTTACTTTATTACCAACCATGTGAATTTGAGGGTTAGGGTTAGGGCTAGAATTTGGGTTGTGGCTAGTGTTATGGCCTGATTAAAATTAGGATTATAACTAGGGTTTAGGAATATGATTAGAACTAGGTTTAGAATTAGGTCTAGAAATAGGATTATTGTTAGGGTTAGAATGAGGACTGAGTTCAGAGCTAAAGGGTTAAAGTTAGGGCTCATGGTTATATTTAAGCTTAAGGCTAGAATCTGAATTATCTCTAATGCTAGACTCAGGTTTAGGTGAGGGTGGGATAAGCCTAATGTTGTTATTCAAACTTATATTAGAAGAGTATTAAGACTAGGGTAAGATTTATATTAGAGTTAGTATTTGATCTTTATTAAATGGAATTTTTTGAAATATAGTTTTCTCTTCTATAAAGTGACCATATCATTTATCTTATAATGCTTCCAGGTATAAAAAAGTATAGTACTGAATATGAAAGATCTTACCAACACAAGAAATGATATATTAATTTTTTAGTACTATTTTATACATAAGTCAAAACCAAATTTAGCCAGAATTAAGCTAAGTTTGAGGTGGTTGGATAATGTGATGTTCATTTTTATAAATACTGTTATTTATAATCAATCTCTATTCTTTCCAAAATAAGCATTAAGCAAACACTGTATATGGTATTATGCAGTATGGTATTATTATTAAAAGGTGTTTATGGAGAAATATATTTATATGACAGGATACTATTTGGCCCAATAAATCCAAACGAAATAGGAACATTCAAAGGTAACATATGTGGGTGTGAAATGTGTTTGGCTGTGACAGTCACTGGCGGAAAGTCTAACAGAGAAGCATATAAATAAGAGCTGGTGTGTTCCTAGCAGGTCTTTTATAATCTGTGTTTTTATCTGGACCCTCAAACTTGGCAAGAATTTAGAAAGACAACAGGAGATGACATTTCGTTGCAAGAAAAGTAGTCCATAGGCTGTCAGGTGAAAATAGACTTTTTGCGACCAGATGTCACTGAATAAGCATAAATTACAATAGTGTGTGGTATCTGTAATAGACAATGGTGCAGTCAAGCTTGGATCACAGTGGTGGAAGCAAATGCAAGGAGCGTTGAAGTCCAGAGCAAGGATGTTGAGCTAGGTGTCATAAAACACAGGTATTGACAGAAAATTTCTTTGAAGAGGGTTAATTTGTTCAAAGTAGATTAAATGACATTTAATCCAATGATTTTAATATAATCCAAAATATGTAAAGGAGTTGAAGTTTGGGAAACTGAGGAATGAACATTCTGCAAAATGCTTCTGTCAAAGGTTGATATAGTAAGTTTTTTTAATTGGTGAATGGGGATTTTAGTGGAAAGAGGAATGGTTGCAAGAACATTAGAAAAAAAAAAGTATCAAAACTCCCTGGCTAATAGATAGGAAAGACTACGTAAGGAGAATTCAAAAGTACCTATTGTGGCCGGTGCCGCGGCTCAATAGGCTAATCCTCCACCTGCAGCGCCAGCACACTGAGTTCTAGTTCCAGTCGGGGCGCTGGATTCTGTCCCAGTTGCCCCTCTTCCAGGCCAGCTCTCTGCTGTGGCCAGGGAACGCAGTGGAGGATGGCCCAAGTGCTTGGACCCTGCACTCCATGGGAGACCAGGAGAAGCACCTGGCTCCTGCCTTCGGATCAGCGCAGCGGCCACTAGGGGGTGAACCAATGGAAAAGGAAAACCTTTCTCTCTGTCTCTCTCTCTCACTGTCCACTCTGCCTGTCAAAAAAAAAAAAAAAAAAAAAAAAAAAAAAAAGTGCCTATTGATGTAGGCTGGGCATGAGAAGAATCGCAGTAAGATCATTTGACAGATGGGAAAACTAGACACACTCACTTAAGTTAATCAATTTTACATTTTCAAAGCTCACAAGCAACAAGAAAATGTGTCCAAATTTTTCTTCAATGTTTTATAAAACGACCATGGATACACATACAACTACTTGCTCAAAGTCAACACTCAGATTATAAAATCTTTTGGAGCAAGATCTATGTGGGAGATGGGCAGATGTGATATGGAATAACATTATGTTTCCCTATCTACTTGTATCTATAATTGTTACGTAGTTTGACATCAACTTCTTTTTTTTTTTTTTTTTTTTTTTGACAGGCAGAGTGGACAGTGAGAGAGAGAGACAGAGACAGAGACAGAGAGACAGAGAGAAAGGTTTTCCTTTGCCGTTGGTTCACCCTCCAATGGCCACAGCGGCCGGCGCACTGCGGCCAGCACACTGCGCTGATCCAATGGCAGGAGCCAGGTGCTTCTCCTGGTCTCCCATGGGGTGCAGGGCAACCGGGACAGAATCCGGCACCCGACCGGGACTAGAACCCGGTGTGCCAGCGCCTCAAGGCGGAGGTTAGTGAGCCACGGAGCCGGCCGACATCAACTTCTTAGCGTCTTATCAATCTGTGTGTTGAATGTGTGAGCATGCTGTGTATGGAACAAAGGAATATGCAAACAGCACACCCACAGACGAAAAGCATACTACACTCCTATTCCTTTGTGTGTTAAAATGAATAGCAGTTATGGAAAATGAATTTCCTTTATTCTGAGTCCAAATTAAAAGTCATTTGCCTTTCTCATCAAGCTACAACTGAAGAACCTCACCCTATCCTGGATTGTGTTGCAAGTGTTGTATGGCCAATGTGAGTTTAAACTACCTCCCCTCACTCTTAAGAATCTCAATTCAAGGAAAAAGCTTGAGGCTGGAACAATGTTGTTCAGTCAACACCCTCTCCAATCCCGGTAAGGATGAAAGGGTCTAGAGCTCCTTTTTCATTCTTTGTGACAGTTAAGCCCTGTTTTTCTTTGCTTTAATACAGATTTATCCTGGGGCCTGTTCTTTTTCAATGCAATCCACTTGGCCGCACCCATTTGGAAGAGCCTATTACTCTGGTCAGGGTTGGTTTGGCTTGCTGCATGCTGGTTGCTACATTCTTTTTTTAGAGCCTGCCAAATGTGGGACAATGGGTGTGTCTTGTTGACATCCTGTGGTTCATCAGATATGTAGGATCACTCTGCAGGGCAACCTCTTTAGAAGCTTGCAGCTGTGCTGGGAGGACCAGGTCAGCATGCCTGAGAGGAAGCCTGAACTCTGATTCACACAGAAGATCATTTAACCAAAAGGCACAAAAGAAAGGAGAATGTGAGCAGACCTCGATTTATGAAATACAGAGAATCCTTCATATCTAGCTTAGTGACTTCAGATTGCAAGCATTTGTCTATCCCTACACACTATAATTTATTCCAAAGTTATGACTATGCTACTTAGACATTTAGATACAAGAATATACACAAAGTCGATTTCCTATCAGGGGATACAGGGATTATTAGTGTGTAGTTAAATTGCATATCTCATTGGAGGTTAGGCACAAAGGACATCATTTTGGACTGAAAGAGGCAAGAGTCACCAGAAGTTTGTTACTCAAATATATCATCTTGATGCTGTCCTGCTTATTAATATTTCTCAATGTTAATAATATTGTGGGCTCTAGCCACGTATTCAGAAAATAATTCTGAATACTGGCTCAAATAGACCAGACAACATGGTATGTTTTAAGGATTTTAGTCAGTGAGAGGAATGTGCAGGAGAGTGAAGGCTTTATTTAGGGCAGAAAGAGAAGTCTAGAGGCTAATTTGGGTCCATATCAGGCAGAGAGAAGGCCAGAAGCCACTTGGAGCAAGCATTTGGTTATAAGCAGCCACAAGAACCTTAGTATGAGTAGTGAAGTGAAGGCAAAGAGCATGGTGCCCAAGAGGCAGCGCCTGAAGACATGAGCAATAAGGTAGGGGCCCACCATGTTCCAGGCTTTTTTTTTTTTTTTTTTTTGGACAGGTAGAGCTACAGGCACAGAGAGACAGAGAGAAAGGTGTTCCTTCCATTGGTTCACTCCCCAAATGCCCGCTACGCCGATCCAAAGCTGGGAGCCAGATGCTTTCTCCTGGTCTCCCATGCAGGTGCAGGGACCCAAGCATTTGGGCCATCTTCCACTGCCTTCCCGGGCCACAGTAGAGAGCTGGACTGGAAGAGGAGCAACCGGGATAGAACTGGCGCCCATATGAGATGCTGGAGCCGCAGGCAGAGGATTAACCAAGTGAGCCACGGCGTCGGCCCCATTCCAGGCCTTTAATTCACTCCCAAAGTGGAGTGGCTACATAGTGTTATTGGCAGGTGGGCTTAAAAGTGAGTTCAGGTAGGGATATGGGATCATGCAGGGGGCGTGGTGAAAGTATGATCATTATATCCCTGATACAGACTTAAGTGGATTAACAACCTAATGAAGTATAAATGTTCCCTTAGGTAGTGAGATGTCCTCATTTTAGTATGAAGTACTTCAGGGATTTGTAGTTCTTTCTCCCTGAGTACCTGGAACTCTAGCAAGACGTGTGTGTGTGTATGTGTGTGTGTTCTTCATTCCCAATTATCTAGAGGCAGGAGCAACACCATTAAATTGAATGAATGAAAATACAAGGGTATGCTTATGATGATGTGTTCTATTCTGGATTAAGAACTGGACTAGAGGAACTGGTAAGCCCCGAGCACAAAGAAAAGATAAGGAAATAGAAAGACTGGTTGCCAGATGTGGTTGGTTGAAGTTATGCATATAGTTTAAAATGTTGCTTTGTGCCTTGTAAAAATGTACAACTATTAATTCAAAATGTAGAAATAAAAATACATAATGATGCTTCAAAAATTCCATGGGAAATAGAATTAAAATATCAGTTCACTTTGGTGCAAAAAAAGTTTTGAAATCCACAGTTTTTTATTATGTTCATTTTCCATCAATATTTTGAAGACTGCTTGTATAATTAAGTTTTGTCTATGATCTGGAAACACTGAACGTTTTTAGCATTACACATGTACTGTGAGAGAAAAAGAGAGATGTGTAAGTCAAATATGATGAAAGCTTAAACATTTTTTAATCTTGGTGCCAGGTTTAGCATTGCATTTTACCACTTGTATAACCTTTCTGGCACATTTAAAATTTAAAAAATTAAAAAAAACAGTTTTTCAAAATGCAAGTTTAAAATAGGTTTTCTCAAAAATGGAAGGAAGGAAGGAGGAAAGAAAGAGGGAGGGAAAGGGGGAGGAAGAGAGGAAGGGAATATCATTATATGCTCAGAATTATATCTATGCATTGAATCTGTTAAAAACTAGTTAAAATTTTAAATAAAAAGAATATAGTAAACAAAACTAACCCAGCAGGCCTACAACCTTTGTGTGGATATGATGGGTTTGGGCTAGAGGCTTACAGAACTTATCACAGCTGCTCTGCAAGGAGTTAGAACACAAGAAAAACATAACACTCAAAACAGAGCCCCAAGGACCAGAGCCAACTGAGCATAACTAGAACAGTTGCAACAGGAAGGAAGATCTAAAAGTAGAAATGAGTCAAGGGTTCAGAGAGCTGGGAAGACAGAGCACAGAATCGTGGGTTGAAACAAATAATCAGGATCTTGAGTATCAAGGCAAACTGAAGCATTTCTAGTCACAGCAGAACAAACGGCATGTTCAGATAGCACACTGCATGGACTCCATTAACTTATTTAGAAGTTCATACCATTAAAACTTGTATATATGTCTTGCCATTCAGTTATTTTCTAAAATAATTTGAAATAACTAGCAAATATAACTAGTTATTTTAAACAAAATATCATATCCAAAGAGTTTATTTTGAAATGGTTGCTCTCATCAACCACTATTAGTTGATACCACTAACATTCATTTATCTTAGAGAAAAAAGTATGGGAGCACTGTTTATGGAGGGGAAGAAAATTGTATAAGATAACCAGGAAGATAAAATAAGAAAGAAGGCTGAGAGAGGAGAGAGAGAGACAGAGACAAAGAAGGAGGAGAAGGAGAAGAGGAGGAGGAGGAAGAGGAAGGAGAAGAAGAGGAGGAGGAGGAAGAAGAAGAAAGGAAGGAAATAGGAGAAGAGATTTCAGATGAAAATGAAATAGAGGAAAAGAGATATCTTCGTATTTTATTGCTAAAATCCAGGCCTGGGTCATTTCTGCCAAGCACTAACATGGCCTGAAACCCAATGTAACAGATCAATATTTAATTCTACAACTGAATTTCTTGCTTTCCTTATATATTTTTTCTCATATGTTCACTTTCTCCAAGATAGATGGTTGTTTCCTCCATTTGCCACATTTTCCCCAATTAAAAAGCAAAGAACATGTGATTTGTCTCTTTATTCCCTCCCCTGTATTTGAGGTTTCCCTATTTTAATATTAATAATGATAATAATGATGATGGTGGAAGCCACCTTTATTGAACACTTATCACAGACAGATTGCTTTGTGGGCATTTTTTCAATTACTTAAAATTCTATAAATGAGACAACTGATTATTAGAGAAGTTCAGTAATTCATACAAGGTCATGAATAATACATTCCAAAGTTTTGATCACAATCAACAGTTATACCATTCGAAGCCCCCTTTCAGGAATTTAAACAGCATATTTTGTGGGAACAGTTTGAAATGAAAGACTCAAAGGGCTGTAAACATACTTTATCTGCTTGGTTGTAAAGAGAAGTTAAATTCTTTATTAATTTCTATGACAAGATAGATGGAACAACTTGATAATAATAAAAAAATCAAAAAGAAATCTTATGGATTTCAGGAGGGCAAAGATTGAAATTATTTCTGTTGGTCTCTCATGTTCATTTTGTTAAATTGATGGTTGTGCCAAAGGGGTTAGGAATCATGCCCTACGCTGTGGCCTTGAAAAATATTTTCAACAGCCTCAACCTTGATTCCTGCCCGGTGTAGCATGAGTTTAGAAATCCCTTCCTTCGTGAGTGGCTGCTAGGAACATGAAGACAATGATTGTAAGACCCTCTTCGCACCTCCTAAAAGATCAGCATAGAATTACTGATATATTACTTTTTATAAGAAATATTTTAAAAGGCAGCATTTCATACAACTTTTAGGATAATCAGATGTTTTGTTCTTTATTTTTATAGTGTAGAAATTTCAGAATCATTACATTTTCTCTGATGATTGTGGGTTCTTAATTCCATAGCTATAAAATCTGCATTTAATTCTTTTTCAGTTCAGTTATTTCCAAAATACAAGCGAAACAGAAATTATTCATAGAGTAATCAATTTCCTAAGTGCCAATGTTCTTTTATGACTACAGGATGTAAAAATTAAAGAAAAGAATTGTCTCTGATTTTTTTTAACAGACTTTGTCATTGGTCAAAATAGGGCAGGGTTTCCTGGAACTTTGGGGTTTCATGGACCACTGAATTTTTATTTAAATAAAGCATATTTGTGCATGGATATGTGTAATATCCTAGTTGGCCACACACATACACACACACAAACTCCACCAACCATCAACAATCAAAGCCATTTTCTAAAGCAAGAGCCAATTTAACCCATAAAATATTCCCAGAATAAAGGAAGAAAGTCCTTAAATTGAAATTAATTTGATATTATGAAAGACCACTTAGTCATTTTATTTTTATAATTTCATCATTGTCCATTGGAAACCTGCCTACACACCCTGGTCCATAGACGGGCTTTTGAAATCATAGAGCCTGTGAGCTCAGAAAGAGCAAACTGTCCCCTCCCTTGTGAATTCTTTGACCAGTCCTCACTTGTGGCCTGAGTACATTTTGTAAATTGCCTCGCTTGTACGCTCTTCACTGGAAGAGGTCCGTTTTGGCCCAAGTGTGACTGTTGCAGGGAAAATTTTGCTCAGTGCTATCAGGTTCTGTCATGGACTACATAACCAGTAGGTAAGCATATATATTATTTCAGTTCACTATTCTTGTCCACAAATAAAGGAAGGAAACATATGCTTTCCAGGATCTTGTCTTTATATTCGATTCTTTAATGGCTTCCCTTCTAGCTAATGAAACTGACAGAGATAATGTGCAATCTCTAAAGAAAGACAATTATGGAAAAAAGAAACACCTTTAAAGTGATATGTCTTACTTTAATTTCTCTCATCTAGAAAGATAAGGTGTATTTTAAAGGTGAAACTGTCTATCATATTTACTTATATATATTTTAGAAACACATTCTCTAAGAAATACGGTGTGAAATATTCTTGAGATAAACATAAATCTTCATCCACTTTATTCAAAACTTGAAATTAAAAATAATGAAAAAAATAATTTGGGGGAGATTCTAGTTTTCACTTACAGAAGAAATTTAAAGATAAATCAAGTGTTTTTTAAAAAGAAAAAAGGGAGAGGAAGAGAGGTTGGGGGGAAGGAAGGATGGAGGAACAAAGGAAATATCACTGTTTTCTCACAGCTGTATCTGTGAACTATATTGAGTCTGTAAAAAACTACAAAATTAAAATATTTTTTAAAAAAATTTAAAATGAATAAAGTCAACAGTAAATGTAAGGTATTATAAATATAAGAAATGAGAGAATAGTTCTAAAAATATACCTTACCCCCTCACTCCACCATCTCCTCAGTCCTACTAAGTAGCATACTCCTGTTCCTCTGAGCACATTCATAAGGATTCTACACCAGGGAATTTCTTATCACATAGATCCAGTCCTCAAGGTCATGCCCCATAGCCATTCTTCTCTGTCTTTCAGTAATTTACAGAATTGGGTGTAGTCTAGTGTATACTTGCTCTTCATTATTCTCTATCCCAAAAGGTCAAAACACAATATGGACATTTTTAAACTTAAAAGAAACATTCAGCCTAGATATTCAGCTCTGCCTGAATTAAAACATCCTAAAATTATTTTTATTCTTCCAGTGACAAAGGCTAATATTAAGCCCATGGGAGTAGGAATATTCTCTAAGACACTGAAATTACCTTAACTTAGTCACTCAATTTTCCATGTTTGAACAAGATTCCTTCAGAACAAAAAGAGAAGTGAATACTGTGTTCTACAACTTCTGCATCTGCAATGAGATAAATCTTTCTAGCCAAGTGTAATTCTTTAGAGAGTTTATGACTAGGTAAGGAAGTAGACTGTGAAGCTGGAAAATAATTACCAGTCTACACCAGTTTCACGTTTTACCTTTGCTTCTAATGATTTCTCAATGTCTTTGAAAGAAAGACTAAAAGTATACATAACCATCTGTGAACATTAGAAGGCACTCTAAATAAGTCAATATGAAAAAAAAATGAGTCCATTTTTACAAATACTGCAATTTTGTTCATAGTGAAATGGGCTGTGCTCCAATGCACATGGTTAATTGCAGCTCTTCAGTACCCATAGCTTAAGGACTCTCACTTCAGGTAACAACGTAAATGAAATCTTTCTGAGGAAGGGTCTACTTCTATGTATTTTCTGACAAACGTAAAAATAACATTTATTTTGAATTAGAGTAAGTAGCAATTCCAATTTAGAAACATGACAGTTTTACCACTACCTTCCAATGGGGACATATGGTGTTTGGATTTTTGTCATAATTGCAGAAGTTATCTCGTATTTCTGTAATTCAATATTAAGCACTTAATGGGTTTTGGCATGATTTTTAAAATATATGTTCCTTTCTGCTCTTTGAAGAGGAATTATTGGTGTAGATACAGAAAAAGATAGCCATCATCCACGTGGTAAAACTCTATATGTGAACAGTAACAAGTTACCAAAATACACAAACAAAAGACCATAATTTGCAATGACAATAATTACTGGGTCCAAGATTTTTGTTGTGAGCATACCTCACAAGAATATGAGCCTGTCTAAGGTCAGGTAACACATATAATTCATCTGGCACACCTGGCAGTATGCCCAACATACAGTAGAACAACCATAACCACTATAATCTGTTTTCTGAAAATAAGTCTATCATATTGCCTGTCTTAGCAGAGAGACAAACAGACTGTGGGGATTTATTGAATGTATTTAATATGAATGGATTTTTGGATGAGTGAATGAGTGATTCAAACTAGACAATTAATTAACAAAAGCAAATATTCTCCATGAGGACATAATGTCATGGAGGCATCCAATAGTAGGTTGAGTGCAATGCATTGTAGGGAGGTTGACAGAGACAGTGAAATCCATTAAATACACTTGAGGAAAAAGAGGGTTGGTGACATCGTTATTTGAGTCACATCATGGTGTCTTCATATGACAGGTTGGAGAAAGGACATAGTTAAGTGCAAAAAAAGTCAAATCTATTCATAAGCTTTGACATAAAAGAAGAAATATAGCTTGTTGTCTTCCAAGGATCTCTCATTTCTCCATCTCACACTGTTTTCTTTAATCTAGAAAACTATTCAAACATCTTCTTATCTAAGTTCTTTCTCCTCCAATTTATTTTTTAAGATTTATTTATTTTAATGGCAGAGGGATAGAGAGAGATGAAGAGACAGAAAGAGATCTTCCATTTGCTGGCTCATTCTCCAAACAGCCACAACAGCCAGAGCCAGGCCAGGCTGAAGCCAGGAACTATGTCCAAGTTTCCCAAATGGGTACAAATGCCAAATACCTGGTCCATCATCTACAAACTTCCAAAACACATTGAGGAAAGCTGGATATGAAGCAGAGTATCCAGGACTCAACCTGGCACTCCCATATAGGATGCAGACATTATAAGCATTATAAGTTTAACCCACTATGCCACAATGTGTGTCCCTTCTCTTATTTATTCTATACACCAGACTATCTTTCTAAATTCCATTTTTCCTGTTGCACACTTATCAAAAACATTCATCTATTCCCCACTTCCTAACATCTCATATTAAAACCTTCAGTCTGGCATTGAAGACTAACAATAAGGAAAAGAGAAAGTTACATATCGATGTCAGAAAAAAATAGTTTAAAGTCCATCAGGCTCAATCACTTAATAACTAGTTTCTTCAACCAAGTATCAAACTAGACTTAATGTCCTAAGGAACATTCTGCTGTAGAATTTTTTTTATATTTATATTTATATTTTATTTAGTGAACATAAATTTCCAAAGTACAGCTTATGGATTACAATAGCTTCCCCCCCCCCATAACTTCCCTCCCACCCACAACACTCCCCTCTCCCACTCCCTCTCCCCTTCCATTCACATCAAGATTAATTTTCAATTATCTTTATATACAGAAGATCAATTTCTGCTGTAGAATTTTGTATTTTGTTTGATTTTGTTCTTGATGATGCTCTTTATGTACCTAAACCAGTGCTTCTCACACTCACTAGACACAGGAGTCTTCTGGGAATATTGTTGAAATGTAGTTTCTGGTTTAATGGCATTAGAGTGGAGTTGGAGATTCCACATTTCTAACACACCTTCAAGTTACTCTGATGCTTCTGGTCCACGGACCACACTTTGAGTAGCAATTTCCTAAACCACAACTATATTGCAGAACTTAGTGTTGGTAAAATAACATGCAGTCTGTATTTGCAACAAAATCTTGAAAATGAATCTTGATATGAATGGAAGGGGAGAGGGAGTGGGAAAGGGGAGGGTTGTGGGTGGGAGGGACGGTATGGGGGGGAAGCCATTGTAATCCATAAGTCGTACTTTGGAAAATTATATGCATTAAATAAAAGTTTAAAAAAAAAAATCTTGAATCTATCCATGAACTAAGAATGTCCCCCATCCATTTCACCTATATGAAACTGTCTCATTTTTCCATAATCACTCTAATCCCAGCTGAACATTGCCATATTAATAATGCTCTTTTGAATCCAATGCCTTACATACAAGGAAGCCACTTCACTTTTCCTGATTTCCCATAGCTCTTTGTATATTCCTTACAGTAGCATGGGAACCTTGTGTTAAACTTACTTGTTTATTTGTTGTTTCTTCTGCTCCCCCCTCTAGGCAATAAGCTGCTATTTTAACCTATGGAGTAGGAGGAAGAGCATTCTGGAGGAGGGAAGGAAGGGGCCATAGTTACACTAGTATGTGTCAGGGAAATTCAGTCAGTACATCTGACCCCGACACATTTCCTTTTATTATATCAGATAGGCACTGTGATAGGCAAAGGCTGTATCACTAGAACATAGCACCTGGTATATTGCTGTATCTACATATTTGTTTATATTTGGAAATGGAGACATAGTAGAAGAAATATAGTCCTTTTTTGTGTGTGCTTAACTTTAAGATGTTGGAAGGAAGCCAGTGTTCTCCCTGAATCTAAAATTTGAGAGGTTATGAGACGCTCGGAGTGTGGTAGATCTGGGAGTGGCCTATTTGAGGAATAAGCTTCTTTCTTCAACCTACAGAGCAGAAAAATCAATTTATTCACCTTCTTTGGCTCAAGACATTTTTATTTTTTTAGGCACAAGTAGAGTAATGCAATATACACAAAATGCCTGTTTAAATTACTAGATTCTGGACTCTTTTGGCATATTATATAAAGGTAAGAGGCCATTTGATATAATTGTAAGCATGATGCCAGTTAACATCAAAAACACTAAAACATGGGCAACACGTTTACGAATCATGAGAAAATATGTGCATTTGTAAGTCATATTTATCCCATGATCTATCTCTTCTGCAATACTTTTTTATTGCTTGGGATTTACAGGAGCACTTCTATGCATGGTTTATGACACAACACACATCAATGTATCTGCCGTCAATCATCAAAGGGCAAAAACTGAGGTCAGACATCAGCTATTTGACAAGCTCATCTGGGTTAATGAAGATCTAGAGCTTGCATACAACATGCAGAGAATAAGATACCATAGGTTTATAAGTAATATCAACTTATTCCTGAGCTTATAATGCCCAAATTTATGTCTACTATGTTTCTAAACCAAAATATTATTGAATTTAATGATAAAAATATTCTCCTTCACTTGCAGCTATTGTTCCAAAGGCTACTACAGCCCTATACCAATTACAGCCTTGTTAACTTTCTCAAAATAAGCAATGAATAAAAAAGTACCTTAAAAATTCGCAGAAAATGGAATTCAAAGATGTTTATTTTGGTGTGAAAATCTCCTCAAATCCATGCATAATTTTTCATACTCTGTATTTTCCAGGACCTTTTAAAGATTCCTTGTATGCAGATTCCAAAACTGTTTTTCACAAAAATAAACTTATCACTGAATTCCATTTTCCGTAAACTTTTTGAAGTACCCTTATGCATCTAACTTCTTAATTTATGACTTATACCTGAGATGGGGCTTCTTTGGGGAACTTTGAATGGAGTAAATTTACTCTTACATGGAAGTGAATCTTGCCATCTTGATTGGTCTTACCATGGAGATGGCACTGGGCTTGAGAAAATGAAAGCTGTTGAAGGTGTGCATGCCTAGGGACTCCACAAGAAATGTAAAATCACTGTAATGTAAAACTTTGCACTTTCCCCAAAAACAAGTAGTTTATAATAATTAATTTTTGGGGAGGGGACAGGCAGAGTGGACAGTGAGAGAGAGAGACAGAGAGAAAGGTCTTCCTTTTTGCCATTGGTTCACCCTCCAATGGCCGCCGCAGCTGGCGCGCTATGGCCAGCGCACTGTGCTGATCCGAAGGCAGGAGCCAGGTGCTTCTCCTGGTCTCCCATGCGGGTGCAGGGCCCAAGCACTTGGGCCATCCTCCACTGCACTCCCGGGCCATAGCAGAGAGCTGGCCTGGAAGAGGGGCAACCGGGACAGAATCCGGTGCCCCGACCGGGACTAGAACCCGGTGTGCCGGCTCCGCAAGGCAGAGGATTAGCCTAGTGAGCCGCAGCGCCGGCCAATAATTAATTCTCACAATCAGCTTGTGAGGTTAGCAGAAGAGGTGCCATTGTGTCCAATCAACAAGGATGTAAACTGAGCCTTTATGATTTGCCCTTGGTTCAAAACATTAGACTCAAGGAAACACAAATAATGAAGGTTTCCTTTGTGCTGTACAATGCTTCAAGACAATAATAGGCCAGGAGAACATCAATGGAAGGGTAATTAAAAGATCCAGAATCAGGAGCAGGTGTTGTTCTACAGCAGGTTAAGCTGCCACTAGGAGTGCCTCATCCCATATCAGAGTGTGATGTCCTGTCCTGCCTCTGCTTCCCATCCAGCTTGCTGCTAATGTGCATCCTGGGAAGCAACAAGAGATGGCTCAAGTAATTTGAGTTCCTGTCACTCCAAGAGAGAACCAGATGGAGTTCTTGGCTCCTGACTTCATCCTTGCCCTGTTGTAAGCATTTGGGGTTTGAAACAGGGGATGAAAGATCTCTTCCTGTCTCATTTCTGTGTCTCTCTTTGCCTTTCAAAAAAAAAAAAAAGTAAATAAATAAACTTTTAAATATTCAGGTTGAGCTCAAAATTTCCAGAAATGATTAAATGATTCTAAAGGAATAGAATTTTCTTTGCTGGTGAGATCATTGTGGAATTAAGCTATGAATAAACATTGATCAAATACTGAAGACAAAGACGAAGAAAGAAAAATGATCAGCACCATCGAACCCTTCACTGAGTGGCTAAAACTCTGAGAATGTACATTTAATAACTCTGTTTCTATCATGTTGCTTTCCAAATAGATCAGTTAAACATTTCCTCAAGTGATGATAGCATTGATACCTTAAAAAATGCAAGGAATATACAAGAAGTAACATATCAGATAGTTGCAAAGTTGTAGATTTGCTTCCTAAAAAAAGTATTTAAACTCTCTAGGTGTACGCTTTCTGATATGTAAATTAGAGCTAGTATTAGTTTTAAATAAGTTAATTCACTGTAGCATTTTGCGTGGTGGATAGTCTGTGGTTAACGTGAGTTAAATGTACAGTCTTATTTATACTTCATGCTTCATTCTATGTGCCTCTGGAACTGAATCAATGCTATCTTTCCTATGAAACAGTAGTGGGAAAAGAGAACCAGATTTCACCGAGTTCTTTCCTGCCTGCATCATCACAGAATTGCCAGATAAGCAGCATGCAGAATCACACAAAAGCCCCTTTGTATGATTTTTTTCCCCTACATGAAATAAGAATCAGAGTCCACTGTAATCAGCAAGGTAAATTAAACCTTGAATTGGGCCCAAGAAAGGAAAGGCATCCACCATAACTATTCATTGTAAATATTGGTGTCTTCCAAAAATCCTTTTTAAATGTTTACCTCTAGAATCAAGTTAAAACAGACACACACACACACACACACACAGAGGTAGAGAGACAGCAAGTTTGAGAGAGCGAGAGAGCAAGACAGAAAGAGAGAGAAAGGAGACATTAGTTTATTGGGCCATGAGGTTGAGCATATATCAACAAATTGTGATTATTGATGACCTTAGCTAACGTATTTGAGAACATACTGCCCATGACCAAGTGACTTCTCAGCTACCTGCTAGGCAATCCCTACAATGTCAATAACGAAATTGTTAAAGCAAGACTTGTTACCAGATCATCTGAAATGTTTCTTTTTCCTTCTTTCCTTTTTCTCTTACAACCTTTTTTCCCCTTTTTTTCATTGATAATCATCTCATAATTATTTTCTCTACTATTATATTGACAAATAGATGATTAACTCAAGTTTTCTGAGTTATTGTTTGGTAAGAGCCCTGGAAAAGTAAGTATCTTTCACAAGTCAGAGGTATTTGAACCCAGGCAGTCTCACTTGCACTAGTCATCTCCTTCATAACAGGCTTGAAATGTAGATATCTAAAATTGCAGTGTAAAAGGAGCTCTAAGGAGGAATAAATGATGGCCAGCATTGGCTCTGAAGTCACAAAATTCTTACAGATTCCTTTGATGTTCATTTCAGGAAGATTGTACAAACACAAATATTTCTAAGGAAAATGAATTGTTCTTATTATAGCAAAGGATTGCAATGATCCTTATAGTTTAGTGAGTGATCCTAGGGGAGAGAGACAGAATACATGAAGCTAGAACTAAGGCAACAGAGATGGTGTAGACAGACATGAAGAGCGGTTCTGTCAGGCTGCTCTGCAATCTGGAGGAATTGCTCACAACATCCATCTTCTCCAGTAGTTCACCATATTCCCCACCCCAGTCATCCTCCAAGGCCTTTCTCGTCACCAGAAAGCCAGTATCGTGTGAAGTGGCTGTCTTTGCAACTGCCAAAGCATTTGCAGCCCTTTCGTTGGGAATGAACTTGTTGTATGCTGCTTCCAAATCTCGCTCTCAGTGTCAGACCTTCCAGACTGTAACGTCAATATCTCATATCAGAGGAGCCAAAATTTCCACTGAGTCTTAAGTATGACACGTGCTTGATAAATATTTATAGATAGTAGAAATCTGAGGCCTTTGCCCACGAGTCTTCCAACTAATTTAGTAACTCTTCCCATATTTCCTTAAACATAAACAAAGATAAGTCAGCAGGAACCAACCAGAAGTATGTGAACAGATCTATTTAATGGCAGAAATTGCTCTTTCCAAATGGAAAATGGTGCTGAATATCTGCTAGTTATCGTTTCCATTTTTCACGAATGCCAATTTTTTCTTCCATCTACATACATATTCTTGGTTACCTCTGAATGTATGTTAAGAAATATCTCAAAAAAATATAGAATTGCCAAATTACTTTCAGGTACCACAGGAGTCAGAAGGAGCACTGTGTTAAGGCTGAGAAATTAGCATAATGTCTGCTTTCATATTTATTTACAAGTCTGAATACAAGCAGTAAAAATCATACCCAGAAATCATGAATGCCTGAGTCAAGTGAGATCAAAACTTTTGCACTAATTCTAGGCTTTTGCAATTAAGCAAAGCTATTTTCAATCAAAATAACACTCTTTTAATTCTTATTCACTAGTGATCTAAGTAAATGTGTCAGGCTCTCAAGAGCTATTTTTTTTTTTTTTAGATTTATTTACTTACCCAAAAGTTAGAGTTATGGGGGGGAAGGTTAGGGGTGGGAGAGACAGAGACAGAGAACAAGAGAGATATTCCATCTTCTCATTCATTCCCCAGTGGTTCACACAGCCAGGGTTGGGCCAGTCCAAAGCCAGGAGCCAGGAGCCAGGAGCTTCTTCCAGTTCTCCCATGTGGTTGACAGGGGTCCAAACACTTTGGCCATCTTTCACTGCTTTTCCTAGTCCATTAGCAGGGAGTGAATTGGAATTGGAGTAGCTGGGACTTAAACAAGTGCCTATATATGATTCCAGTATTAAAAGCTGCAGCTTTACCCCTACACCACAACACCAACCCAGTACTATT
Source organism: Oryctolagus cuniculus (assembly GCF_964237555.1). Taxonomy (NCBI): domain Eukaryota; kingdom Metazoa; phylum Chordata; class Mammalia; order Lagomorpha; family Leporidae; genus Oryctolagus; species Oryctolagus cuniculus. The sequence goes on from NC_091442.1 coordinate 32,542,561, forward strand.
AAGATTTTCTAAAACTGTATTGCTGACTTCATTTCATTTCGTGATTAAGCTAATCCAATGAATAAGGACATAGTTAGAAATGGAATTCTGATTCTGACAATCTACTGCTCTACACGGTTCTCCATTTGGCTCCGTTAATATTTCTCAGTGTCCTGAATATAGCCCTGATAATTGATCAGGCCAGGTTCTAAGTGCTCAATTCTATTCGTAAGCCTACGGATGCTCTCTTCTGAATTGAACATCTCTTTGGCCTGGAATATGCAGGTTGCCCTTGCCCAGGAGGTCACTGGCAGTCTGAGTGACCATGTGCTTTAGAGGATGGAGCATCTTTACTATCATCTCCAAGGATTATACAAATAATTACAAACTACCTTGCTGGTAAACTGCAGTCTGCCTTACCACATTAAGGTCCACTAGAAACTTCAGTAGAAAAATTCTAAGATCTAAAATAACAACATCTTTGGAAAATTATTTTTATAACTGAGGTTATTAAAATATACATTTATTTATAAATATTGGTAATAAAATATTAATACTGATAAGAAAATATTATTTTTATAGAAAGATAACTAATTGGAGTTTTACTAAAAAACCATAAACCCAGCCCACCATGTGTTAAATTTATGGCAACTCTTAACTTACACATTCAATGTTTAATAAGGGGTATGTAAGTGAGACTTGAAGCCCTTTAAGGGCTTAATACATTAATAGGTATATTATCTCAATCTGGTTTTCTGAGAGCCAAATTAAGCAACAAAATCACAGCAGATTGAATGCACACACACACACATACACACACACACACTCTGCATCATATTTCTGGCTTCTTTTGAAAGATCTAGCAACAGCAGACTCAAAGCCCACAAAGCTACCGATTTGTAGTGCTCTTGCTTTGGAAATGCTAGGCTTCTTAGTGCACACTACACCATCTACACCACTCCCAGTTGTATTAAACTCACTGCTTTGTATAACCTGCCTAATCCACTTAGGTACTTGAGCATGGGGTCCTATTACTGCTTTATGTGCAGTCGGACCTGTACATCCATGAGTTCTGTATCATGAATGCAACTAAATGAAAACCAAAAGTATTTTTAATTATATCTTGGGGCCAGTGCTGTGCACGGCACTTTAAGCTGCCAACTGTGATGCCAACATCCTCTATCACCACAGGCTGGAGTCTTGGCTGCTCCGCTTTCCACCCTTCCCCTTGCTAATGAGCCTGTGAAAGCAATAAAAGAGGACTCAAGTGTTGGGGTCCTGCCACCCACATGGCAGACCCAGATGAACGTCCAGACTCCTGGCTCTGACCTGGCCCAGCCTTAGCCATTATGGCTATTTGGGTAGGAAGCAGTGAATGAAAGATTCTCTTTCTCTCTCTCCCTTTCTCTCTCTCTCTCTTTTTCTCTCCCTCACTTTGTCTCTTCCTCTATTTATGTATAACTCTGCCTTTCGAATAAATAAGTAAATCTTTAAAATTGCTGCATACCGAACATGCACATTTTTCTTGTCATTATCCCCTTAACAATATAGTATCTTAAGAATTTGCATAGCATTTACATTGCTTTATGTGTTATAAGTAATTTGGTGATGATTTAAAGGATACAGGAGGATATGTGTAGGTTATACGCAAATACTGAGCCATTTTATACAGTGGACTTGAGTATCCATAGATTTTGGTATCCAAGGTGGGAAGGGTGCCTGCAACCAATCCTTCATAGCTACTGAGGGACAGTTGTCTGTGTGTGTGTATGTAATCTGAATTTGAATATGGAGCAAAGCATTGTCATTTTTAATTTTTATACCTAGATAGTATAAATAACCCTTTTTTTTACTCAAAATGGTCTACTTTTTCTACATTTTACTGACCCTGAAAACTAGCAAAGTAGATATGTAAAATAATGATCTGCAAAGGGGTCAGTGGTGTTTGATGCAGCCCACGACTGTTTGTACTGGCATCATTTTGCCCTGCAGACTTTTCCTACTGCTTTCTGGAAGCATTCTAACTTAGAACATTTTTCTGGTTTTCAGATTCACATGCTAGTCTAACCACCTGTGTATGCAATTGGTTTGGTTTTTACTTTGAGTTTCATCCTTGAACCAGACCTGGCACCTGCAGAAGAAAATACCAGGGGCTAAAATAGACCACGCAGGGCCACAAAATAGTGTAATATCCTCCCACTGTGGTTCATACGGGATGCTGTTTCGGGGTGTGCATTTCATCTCACGAGACTCCAGACAACAGAAGAACTAGACAAAAGGCAAACATGTGATGGAGCTGTATTTATATTGCAGTCTTTCCAACATTTCAGAAGAGAATGGTTTACAGATGTATACCCTCCAATGACATTTACACATTTATTGTTTTCTTAACCTCCTTCCCTGTCTTATTACAAGATTCTTTTCATGAAAAAGATTACAAACTGCCCCATGATTTTCTGTGATAAAGAACATATGTCCTTCTGATTACAAGGAAAGACATGATGAGCTATAGGATAGGCCAAGTGTTAATGTAAAATCAGCTTCAGAGAAGGGAATACCTTTATGATTACTTAAGCATTTGCATTTTCATGCCATAAATTCTTCCCTGTCTGAAGCAGACCACTTAACCCAGCCTTCGAACATCAAACTGCTAATTTACACAGCTTTCTGACAGGAAACCATCCCCAGCAAGGGACGCACAGTAGGGGACTTCAACAGAAGCCCATCTGGACTTTTAGCAACTGAAGGCAATTTCTTCTTAATCGTCTATTAACAAGAGATGCCATAAAGATGAGTTACCATCTCTTGGCTGTAAATTTCAGGAGAGACCTTACTAAGAGTTTATTTTCTCAACATTTTTCACTTATTTTCAGTGACTTAATTTATCAATGTTTATCTTATTGTGTTTCTGCCTTATTATGTCTCTCAAAGGGTTCAAAGGGCTTTCAAGGTTGTAGTGGTTGCCTTTGGGAACGCGAGTCTGTCTTGGACACGTGCTTTGTATTAATTTATGCCTCTGGATTCTTTTGTGATAAAATGTCTTCTTTAGAAAAAAATTTTTAAGAGTGGTTTTTATTGTCATGTTAAAATGACAATAAGTCATAATCTCTGGTCAGCTGACATTCAAGAATAAAAACAAAAGTCAAGTTATTTTGTAATGTAGAATTTGGGGTGTTGCAAACAATTATTTTAAATAACTTACCAAGTATATGAAATATTTGAAAATTTCTTTCTTACTCTGTCCTTTCATTATCTTAGTTTTTTGTGTCTTGGTTCACACTGCACCTATTCAGAGAAGGCTTCCTTGATGTATCCTATTTTATATGATCAACTTGCCCCAACCTCAGTTCTATCAATCAGTTTCTCTGATTTCATTTTAATATGAATTAAGTAATTCACATAATATGAATTTCATTTAAATATGAATTATCATAGCATAGTATTTTATTGTTAATTTCATTTATTGTCTTTCTCCACCTGTTAGAATGTGAGCTCCAGGAGACTTGGGTTGTCCACTGGTTTGCCCACTTTTGTGTTCCTAGAACTTAGAATGACACCTTTCACAGAGTAGATGTCAGAAAAAAAATTGCAGACTAAAGGAATAAATTAGAGGAGGAAACAAAACAAAATAGGGACAGCAGCTCTGGAGCCAAGAACAGCATCACACGTGGTAGGTGCTAAATACATGTTTGCTTAATGAACAACAAGTGGAAGCAAGCATAATAAAATTTGGAAAATAAAAATACAAAACTCAAAATAAAGATAAGAGATAAGTTTCTTACCAATGCATGAAGAAAAGTTATCAGAGATTACTAACTTGGGGTCATGAACACTGGTTTTTCTTTTCAGAGCAAATTTGCTAAAGAAAAGAAAATGGGCATTTGGCCTAGCAGTTAAGCACCCACATCATATATTGGCAGAGTACCTCGGTTTGAGTCCTGATTCCTTACTCTTGCTTCGAGCCAAAACAGATCCTGGGAGGCAGCAGTGATATCTCAAGGGATTACATTCCTGAAACCCACCTGGAGCCCTGGATTGAGTTCCTGGCTCCTGGTTTCAAGTAGGCCCAGTTGCTGCCATTGCAGGTGTTTAGGGAGTGAGCCAGTGCATGAGTGCTCTCTCTAGATACCTGTCTCTCTCTCTTTCTCTCAAATACATTTTTTTAAAAAAGAAGAAAAATAGAAAATGAAATGAAAGAAATATTTAATGCTAACATTTCAATGGTACTCAGAAACATTTTTAAATACAACTGTCCGATGAGTCTACTCATTAAAAATGATTGAGACTGGGGCTGGTGCTATGGTGTAGTAGATTAAGCCTCTGCCTGCGATGCCAGCATCCCCTATGGGCCTGTTCTAGTCCCAGCTACTCCTCTTTTGATCCAACTCTCTACTGATGGCCTGAGAAAGCAGTAGAAGATGGTCCAAGTGCTGGGCCCTGCACCTACATGGGGGACAAGGAAGAAAATCCTGGCTCTTGGCTTTGGATCAGCCAAGCTCCAGCTGTTGTGGCCATTTAGGGAGTGGACTGACGGATGGGAGATTTCTCAGACTCTATGTCTCCCTCTCTCTCTGTAATTCCACCTTCTCAATAAAATAAATAAATCTTAAAAAAAGATAGAGATTATATATAAAGGAGAAAGAAAACCACTCATTTGTTTCAACCTTTAAATATAGTTGTATGAATATTTAAGTACATTACATACTCTTGTGGTATTTCTCTATGAAGTTTATATGCAAAGGTTAATAAACAGGCAGCAAATAGCTCTTAAGCTTACAGGCACTATTTTATTCTTACCAAACAGTACATTAAGATCACTTGGTAGCATCCTACACCTGAACTTCTTGGTAAGCCTTTGTACATAGATACATCAAAATTTTTATTGCATTTATGTATTTTCATTGTATTTGAAACGTAGATAGAGAGATGGAGACAGACAGAAATAATCTATGTGCTGGTTCACTCCCCAAATGCCCACAAATAGCTAGGACTGGGCCAGGCTGAAACCAGGACCCTGAGAACTCAATCCAGGTCTTCCATGTAGGTACAGGGGCCCTGGTACTTAGGCCATCACCCACTGCCTCCTAGGCTGTGTATTGGCATAAATCTGGATCAGAAGCAGAGATGAGACAAAGAAAGCACTCTACTCGACATAGAATATAGGCATACCAGGAGGCATCTTAACTGCTGTGTCAGATGTCTCCCCCAGAACCCCAAATTTTCAAGCAGTTCCCTCTTGCTAAATATTAGATTGCTATAAGTGCTTGACTCTTGTAAGTTATGTTATGATCATTCTTCTAGGCTATTCTTTGCATGTAGTCATGTCATGATCATTTTCTTCAGATCATAGAAACAAAACATTAAAAAATCAAATAGTGGCTGACGCTGTGGCACAGCGAGTTAATGCCCTGGCCTGAAGTACCGGCATCCCATATGGGCGCTGGTTCAAGTCCTGGCTGCTCCACTTCCAATCCAGCTCTCTGCTATGGCCTGCGAAAGCAGTAGAAGATGACCCAAGTCCTTGGGCCCCTGCACCCCCGTGGGATGCCAGGAAGAAGCTCCTGGCTCCTGGCTTCAGATCGGCACAGCTCCGGCCATTGTGGCCATCTGGAGAGTGAACCAGCAGAGGGAAGACCTCTCTCTCTCTGCATCTCCTCTCTTGTGTAACTCTGACTTTCAAATAAAATTAAGAAAAAAAAATCAAACGTTCTGATAAAATTGCTCTACACCACCCAGAAAACATTGAGCCCATTCAAACTTCCATTAGCAATGTTTGAGAATGCCAATTTCTTTAAGATTCCTTAATTATCAGTTTTAAAAAGGTGTTGACCATTTTCTTAGGTAAAAAAAATAAACTGGAAATTGGGTTGGACAGGGTGGTGAGGAAATGGATATACAGGAATATAAAATAATGTGATTTGGATTGAATTTCCACAACAGGGTGTTAAATTTTCATTTTTTTTTCATTTGGATACTTTATATCCTGAATAGATCATCAGCATTAGCAAGCCCTCCTGACTGATTTGTAACGTGTAACCATGTTAGCTCTACTTTCCATGCCTTGTATATGTGTATGTGTATGTGTGTGTATGTGTATGTGTGTATGTGTGTGTGTATTCTGTAACAAGCAATACTATGCTTTTCTACAAATCACTTAGGCAATTTATAAACATTTTATCAACATTAATTGAACCCCAAGTCACCTTGTTTTTATAACCTCTTTGTAACGAGATGGTACTAAGAATATAAGCATGGTAAGCAGGAAGAAAGCCAAAGTATAATAACTCACAGTTGCAAATTTCAATTTATAACAACAAACTGTAGCCAAAAAACAGAGAGGGTTGATATTTTAGTGCAATGTGATAAGTCTTGATATTTAAGTTATATGTCAATCTCAGGAAACCTATAAGCCTGCAATGTTACAATCAATATAGTCACAGCCAATTTAATGTAATGATATCTGATTCATGATAACCACTTAAAAATGTTGGTGAGTTAATTTTTTATCCAAAAGTAAACCTCATATGCCTTAAAGTTAAATTTCTTGTTTTTAAAAAATTTATTTAGTTGAGAGGCAAAGTTACAGAGAGAGAGAGAAAGAGGTCTTTATTCACTGGTTCATTCCCCAGTGGCCACAACAGCTGGAGTTGGCCTGATCCAAAGGCAGGAGCCAGGAGCCTCTTCTAGGTCTCCCACATGGGTGCAGGACCCAAGCACTTAAGCCACCTTCCACTGCTTTCCCAGGCACATTAGCAGGGAGCTGGATGGGAAGTGGTACAACCAGGATTTGAAATGGAGTCCATATGTGATGTCAGCACCACAGGCGGACATTTAACCTACTATGCCAAAGTGCCAGCACTAAAAGTTCAATTTCTGTTTAACTCTAAGCTTGTCGTTTTCCAAGACCATGCTCCTCAAATTGTACCTATAGCATCAGCAACAATACCGCTTGGACATAACAGAAGTACAGACTATCAACAACTACATTAGACCTATAAATCAGAATTTTACTTGTATAGGATCAAATGATGAACATGCATACTGAAGTTCTGAAAGCACGAAATATTGGAGTTGCTATTTAGAAAAGGTACAAATGAGGTCAAAGTGCCCAGCTTCTTGGGGGCAGTCATTTGGCCTAGTAGGTAAGACACCCAACTCCCATACTGGGGGATCTGAGTTAGAGTCCTGACTTTGGTTCCCAATTCCAGCTTCCTGTTAATGCAGGCCCTGAGAGGCAGCAGGTGATGGCTGAAGCACTTGGATCCCTGCCCCACATAGAAGGCTGAGATTGAGTGCCTGGCTTTTGGCTTTGACCTGGCCTAACTCCAGTCATTCCAGGCATTTTTGAGGAGTGAACTCCAAATAGAAGTCCTCTCTCTTTGTCTGGTTCTGTCTCTCTTCCTCTCAAACTACCAGGAGAGGTCTTGTTGTCTAAGCAGCACGTTATTTACATTTTGTCAGTTGTAAAAAATTGGCCATGTGTTATACTTATATAATATCTTAGCCATCTCATCTGTTTATTTAATTTCAAATTTTTTACTTTAAAAATCTAAAATTCCTAGTAGTTAAAATAATCAAAATTTTCTACAATATGTAACCATGTCTCATTGGCCATATTATGAAAAATATTCCTTCTACCAGTCCCCTATTCCAGATTACTTACAGCATTTCTTCTTCTTCTTTTTTAAATTAATCTATTTATTTGAAAGTCAGAGTTACACAGAGAGAAAAGAGGCAGAGAGAGAGAGAGAGAGAGAGAGAGAGAGAGAGGTCTTCCATCCAATGGTTCACTCCCCAATTGGCCTCAACAGCCAGAGCTTTGCCAGTCTGAAGCCAGGAGCCAGGAGCTTCTTCCTGGTCTCCCATGCAGGTGCAGGGGCCCAAGGACTTGGGCCATCTTCTACTGCTTTCGCAGGCTATAGCAGAGAGCAGGATTGGAAGTGGAGCAGCCGGGACTTGAACTGCCACCCATATGGGATGCCAGTGCTTCAGGCCAGGGCATTAACCCACTGTGCCACAGCACCAACCCACTGCACCACAGCACCGGCCCCAGCATTTCTTGACTTAGTACAGCCAATATGTCATTCTTCAAGCCATAATTTTTTTATTTTTATTTATTTTTTTGCCAGGCAGAGTTAGTGAGAGAGAGAGACAGACACAGAGAGTTATAGGCAGTGAGAGAGAAACAGAGAAAAAGGTCTTCCTTCCCTTGGTTCACTCCCCTAATTGCCGCCACGGCCGGCACTGAGCCAATCTGAAGCCAGGAGCCGGGTACTTCCTCCCAGTCTCCCATATGGGTGCAGGGACCCAAGCACTTGGGCCGTCCTCCACTGCCCTCCCAGGCCACAGCAGAGAGCTGGACTGGAAGAGGAGCAACCAGGACTAGTACCCAGCACCCCAACCGGGACTAGAACCCGGGGTGCCAGTGCCGCAAGCAGAGGATTAGCCAAATGAGCCTCAGCATTGGCTCAAGCCATAATTTTTTAAGAGGCTGATTAATTTTTAACCATTCATATTTGCAGTACATTGACGTGCTAGCAATTATATTGTTAATCCCCTAAAATTCTTACCATTAAAAAAAATAATAAAGAACATGGCAGAGTAAGCTATCATTACATTGATAGTTGCTATTATTACTTTTCTTTACTCAAAAGATGCTATAAGGATCTTTTTGATACTTTATAGAAAATAAAACCACTGAAATATTTATGTTTCAATTGCAGAGGAAAGAGTATATGGAAAGCAAGCATAACTATAATTAACACTTTTTAAAAATATTTTTGTGGCTAAATAACCTCAACATGGAGCCCACTTTAATATGGAAGATCAAAAGAAAAACCATTATATGTCCCACTTATTTTTCTTTGGCAAATCCTGTATTCACAGATGGTACAGATATTTGGGCATTCTAAACTAAAGCATCTCTATTTATGATTTTGTCTTGGAAGTCTCTTTCGTGGTTAGACCACATTTTGTATACTTCCGATGACGGACATAGAGTCTGAGCTAAGCCAAGGCAAGGGGCAGGCCACATGAAACATGATGAAGGCTGACAAAGACTGCTGTGAAGAAGTGGGAGAAGACAACTTTGTAAGTCATAAAGAAAACTGGGGCCCCGATCAAGCAAGAAAGCATTCACGGACCAGAAAAATAAGGAAGTGATACTCATGCAGAGCCAATATGGACCTCAAAGGACGCTTCTTTACATGGAGTGGTGGAACAGGAATACCATGTTTAAACAACAGGGGAAGAAGAAAAGTTAGTGGACAATTAACTTGTCTTTAGAAAAATCACATTTTCAATCTTGATGTGAATGGAAGGGGAGAGGGAGTGGGAAAGGGGAGGGTTGCAGGTGGGAGGGACGGTATGGGGGGAAGCCATTGTAATCCATAAGTCGTACTTTGGAAATTTATATTTATTAAATAAAAGTTAAAAAAAAAAAAGAAAAATCACATTTTCAGTGAACTTAAAATTTCATTAAGTAGCCTTGCATTTGCATAACATTGCCCAAGGACAGTCTTCCCCCTCTGTAAAAGAAATTTACCCTGCACTAAGTGAAAGTCTTTTGCTAAAAAACAGCTTAAAAATATTATAACTCCATTTTCCATGTTCAAGCATGTAAGTTGCAAATTTATGAATGGGGTTAGTGAAAATTCTAGAGACTAATGGAGGTAAAATTAAATTTGAAATTTACTCATTGAGCAAAACTAAGAAAGGATGAAAAGAAAATAGAAACAAAGACTATATGGACCACTGAAAGTTAAAAGCCAGATGGTAGATTTTAATAATTATACTGAATGCAGATGGTTGAATACTTCATTTAAAGGCTGGATAAAATAGATACAACTGCTATCTACAATAAATCCACTCATTTTAAAGGAATATAAATAGGCTAAAGGAGTTAAAATATACCATACAAACATTAATCATTACAAAGCTGGAAAGGTTATTTAGAGGATTGTAAAAGTGCATATCTGGGCACAGAGGGTGTAGAGGGCATATAACTATGAACACTAATATGGAATAGATAGATGATAAATTATATAGATGATAAATACACAGAAGATAGAAAGCATGAACATAGATGGTTCAGTTCTCTCTCTCTCTCTCAGTAAATATATCTCAGCAAATGCAAGCTATCCTCTGGGCATCTAGGAATGTTATCTCCTATGGTTAAGGGACAGGCAACACTTTTAATATAAAACAAAATTTACTTTAAGATAGGGATTATTATCAGAAATCAACAGGGTATTCATGATATCAGGGAACCAAGTACTTGGGCCATCTTCTACTGCTTTCCAAGGCCATTAGCAGGGAGCTGGATTGAGAGTGGAGCAGCTGGGTCTCAAATCTGCTCCATATGGGATGCTGGCCTTGGCAGCAGTGGCTATACCTGCCACACCACAGTGTCAGCCCCCAACATTGCCTGTTTGAAGAACATTTGCAAGTAGTGTGACTAAGTAGACATTTATATAGCATTCCATTTGAGGAGGAAAAAATATACACATTGTTTTCAAGTGTCAGTGGAGCATTCATGAAGATAGACCATATTCTGGGTCATGAAATGAGTCTCAAAATTTTGGAAAAACTTGAAATGATACAAAATATTTTCTTCTGTTCCTAGTGAAAGGTCATCTTTTAAATTAATAATAAAGAAAATATTAAAATAAGCTTTAGATATTAAGTACCATATTCAATTTGGAGGATTTAGGAAAAATAATTGAATATTACAGTCTATAATAACCTTAACCAATAATCTTCATTCATTAAATCAATAAATATTTAAAATATTGGGTAGTTGCTACTTAACCCATTTTAAAGCCAAATGTTGCCCACATTATTTCAGTTTTCCTTTTGTATGGATCAGTGGTAGGCGTGTGTCTGGAGCATACTGCCTCCTATATTGCCAAAACCACCCAGTCACCCTCCAGCAGCTTGTGTTTGAGCCAGATGTGACACAACCCAAACATATTATTACAAAGACAGACAATACTACCACCACTACTTGCAGTTAAACTATTTTACAATGTACAGACATCTCCACAAATGCAGTTGGATATTGAGAACTATATTATTCTGTCAGGAAGTATATCATATTGGGAAATGAAACCCATCAATAAATGATTCACATGTGTTTCTCTTTCTCTCCCTTTGTGTGTGTGTGTACATGTGTGTGTGCATGCAGTTTCACAAGAATAAAGTTGTAAGGGAGAAAGAGAACAAAAGCTTCAATTAGGGGAGTCTGTGAAAATCTAAGAGAGCTTGGTTTAGGAGTAAAAACTTTAAAGAAAGATAATAGAACCAAAGCTAGCACCTTTAAAAATACACCAGAATAAAATATTTATGGGAAATTGGTAGTGATATTTGTTGTCCATGGTTTAAACAGATTCAGAAATTTGAGGAAAGAATGTTGGGTCCCAGGCCAAAATCTGAACACACCAAAGATGGCATCAATTTAAAAACCACTAAGGTTAGAATTAATATTAATGAAGCACCTTATCCACTGCCTGCCTCCAGGAATAGTCGCATTCAACACTAATGGAAAGAAATTTTACCCTCACATTAGGAAATGCTATCTTGAACTTTAGCAAACTCATTCTTAAGGGAATTTTGCACATTTCTTCTTTTACTACATTTTGTTAGTTACAGAAATTTCATGAGAGAAGGTCTAACTCCTTCTCTGAATGTGGCCCACTCTAACCAATGTGCCATCTGGGTTGTTCATTTTTTGTGGGAATTGTGATTCTCTGCTATGGTGTGTTGTTAGCCAGCATAGTCTAAGGATGGAGAATGCAGACTGTGGCATGAGAATCCCAGCTCTACCACTTACTAGCTGTGTGATCCTGAGCAAGTTACTCAATCTCCCTATACCTCAGGGCCCTTTTGGTTTAAATGATGATGTCATAGAGATATTATTAGCAATAAATGGTGTTATATTTAGAAAGTGCTTATAATAGTGTCTGACATGCAATACCTTCTGTATAATTACTGTTAAAATTACAAAGAAGAGTTATATGATTCAGGTAGGTTTTCTTTTTAAAATTTTACAGAATGACCTCCTTTTCATTTTCCTAGAGGAAAATATATCTTTAATTCCTTAATTCTTCTATTTAAAAATATGAAAGTGTCCAAATTTGTATAATATGTATCTGTTTATTTGCTATAGCTCTGCATTCTCTAAACTTTTAGTATTATATACAAATGTTATCATCCATGTAATGGATTTTGAATTTCTTTCATTTCATTTTACTATCTAAATGTAAGTACTCAGAATTCTCCCTGGTTAGAGGCAAAGTTGACTTGAATAACATGCATCTGATTAGTTCCTGGGCGAGGAGTCATGGGAGTACCAGCTCCAACTGCTGGAGAAGATGTGGTCATTGGCTCCATCATCTCACCAACAATGACTGAATTTAGAGTAAAGTTTATGTGACCACTGTGTGAAAGTTTCACCTTAGAGTAATTTTCTTACAGCCCAAAATGTATGAAGGCACTTTTGACTTTCAGTAAGAGTAGTGCATGGGTGTATTAGCACCATACTTGAAGTTCTATAAACCTTCTTCTTTATCTCATGGAAATACCTTGGAGGTGTAGGGATTTCATGTTGATCACCTCTTCTGGCCTAAACTCTCAGGCAGATATGAAAACTTCCATTCAGCACTGTCTCTCTACCCCACATTTCATCATGTATGCATCTCGCATCACCCCAGGGCAATGGAAGGAGAAAATACATAGCACATAGAAGTTGGGAGCAAGAAATAAATAAATGCTGTGAGAATCACACCAGTGATTGTCCACTGTGTTGTAATATTGACAAGCTTGTTTTGGTATCAGAAGGGTAGGAGAGAAAGCTAGTAGGAATTTTACAATATGACTTTTTTTTACTGCATTGTCAAATAGAGATTTAAAAAAAAACTATACCACCTGACTTGCTTATTCTTTGAAAAGTTGTGGTTCAAAGAGGTTCAGTAACATGCTTAAGGTTCCACAACTTGAAAAGGGCAAATGATGGATTTGAGCCCAAGTCTGCCACCAACTATGTTATTGTTGCATAGTAAGTATCTAAGCTCTTATCTATAAAATAGTTGCATTTTACAGCATGATTTCTTGGACCTCTTAAATGCTATAAAACCCATTAGTTTACATTATCTAAGAGAGCTGCTTCACAGCTATTTCCAGACATGAAGCCTTATTTGATGGTCTTTCAAAGCCTTTACCTCATTAAGCTGGGACTCAGGCATCTCTCACTGACACATTTACCACCAGAGGCATTTTGCAAGGTTTGGAAATGTCCCTGATAAAATCCTTTAGTTAGGTCCCATTTTTAGCTGTTGCTGGTGTTACCTGAACACTATAGAGGGTATTCAAAAACTTTGTGGAAAGCACATACTGTCTTTTAGTTCCAAATGTCCACGAACTTTTTAAAGTCCACTCACACTACAGTATTTTAGGTAGCAGAAAAGGGACACCTATAGTCTACGCAAATGATAGTTGAAGAGAGATGTATGCTTGGGTGTTAGAAAACAAACGGGGGGCCAGCGCCTGCGGCGCTGAAACACCGGGTTCTAGTCCCAGTCTGGGAGCCGGATTCTGTCCCGGTCGCTCCTCTTCCAGTCCAGCTCTCTGCTATGGCCCGGGAGTGCAGTGGAGGATGGCCCAAGTCCTTGGGCCCTGCACCCCCATGGGAGACCAGGAGAAGGCACCTGGCTCCTGGCTTCGGATCAGCATGGTCGGCCGCAGCAGACATTTTGGGGGTGAACCAACGGCAAAGGAAGACCTTTCTCTCTGTCTCTCTCTCTCACTGTCCACTCTGCCCATCCAAAAAATAAAAATAAAAATAAAAATAAAAATAAAAAAACAACAGCAACAACAAAACAAAACAAAAAAACAAACGGGGGCCAGTGTTGTGGCCTAGCAAGTAAAGCCACTGCCTGCAGTGCCAGCATCCCACATGGGCAGTTTGAGTCCTGGCTGTTCCACTTCCGATCCAGCTATCTGCTGTGGCCTGGGAAAAGCAGTGGAGGATGGTTTTGGGTCCCTGCACCCACACGGAGACCCGGAAGAAGCTCCAGGCTCCTGGCTCAGAGTTCTAGCCATTGTGGCCATTTTGGGAGTCAGCCAGCAGATGCTTTCTCTCTCTCTCTGCTTTTCTGTAACTCTGCCTTTCAAATAAATAAATAAATTGCAAAAAAAAAAAAAAAAAGAAAGAAAGAAAAGAAAATGAACAGGAAAGCATTAGTGTGACATGTCACTGCTCTTAAATAGTACTATGGCATACATCAACATGAGAGACCATCTAATATTGTTCTTATTTAAGCAGAAAATTATTTTAAATGAGACTTTTTGGATAACTAAAAGATTTTCTTCTGAAAATCCCAAGGTCAACTCTCATCATTTATATTGTTACTTCCCTGAAAGAATATTAATGATTTCTGGTTTATTTTAAAAAGTTAAAAGTAAAATTGAACAAGAAAGGGAGATTCCAAAATTCCAACATCAAAATAAACTTCACACAATCGTAACATTTTGATCATCGTATTCAATTGTCTTCTTTCACTCTTTAAATTACTTTAAATTGCAGAGAATATTCCTCATTGTATATTTTATCAAAAGAAAATATGTACTAGTGAATTTTAAAGTATCCTGGTGATCACTGGAAGAAGAAAGCAACATCAAATATCTGATGTCTACTGTAAGCTAACATAGATGCATTGTATCTCTCTCTTTAAATAGGGCGTACAAAATCCTAGAATGAGAAACGAAATGATAAAGAGTTTAAAAGGCATATTGCGTGGTGAGGTGAAGAAATAAGAAAGTAAACCATCTTATTCAACTCCAGAGCTCATTTCTTTTGTTCAATGAACACAGACACACAAACCTGAAAAAGCCTCCTAAAGATTTTTTATGATAACTGCCATCTGCCATATCTGGAAATTATCACTGGAGAGCACTCACTATACTAAAAAAGCAAAGAAAAACAAACTATTGCCTACTCACCAATATTAACTAGACCTTCTAATGTTTTACAAAGCATGGGTTCTTTGGGCTACTGTGAAGTTTGTTTATTTAAATAAAGGTGGAATAGTACCAAAGGTCAATTGATGATTCTGGGTTTTAGAGGCTTCCTGCTGGTCAGTATGAAGAATTAGTTTTATTTGTTAGTCTTATGAATCATATTATAGTAATAAACACATTTAAAACATTAACATATACAAAGATACTTCAAAAAGTTTGTGAAAAATGGAACTAAAAGATGTTTATGTTGGTGAAAAAAAGTTTGAAATCCATACATGTGTTTTCATAATAAATTTTTCCATGAACTTTTGAAGACCTGGTGTGCAAATAAGCTTGTCATGTAGCTCTCATATATACTGTGTTTCCCCCATTATCTAAAATTGCAATGAACTGCAATGGACAAGTCTTTAAACAAATCATATTAAAATCAGAGTTGACTCCATTAGTTAAGTCATGAGAAAACCTGGCTGTGATAATCTACACATTACAAGAGACTCCAATTTAAACCTGAACTGACACAGGTGGTTAATGTTACCATCCTAAGGGTGCTCTGTTTTTCATGATTACATCAAGTTTGGGTACCAATGGTAGAACATACAGCTATTATAGACATTCTTGCAATTCCACAGCCCACATCATCTTACGTCCCTTCATCTGCATAGGAAGTAATGACTTAATGAAGGATTTGAAAAAAGATGACTGAGAAAGAGCACGACTGCAGCCCTCTTCAGAAAACTCGGCACAGAATGAAAAAGAGGATACTTGCTGCTGAATCTGTGCTACTGTAAGAGATCATTCAAGCTTCTTTCACATATTCAGCTAATATTCTGGAAATAGAAAGAATCCAGCGCTCAAGGATGCCATAGAGTCTTAGCCCACCTCTATGTGATACAAACATAGATATGTTAATACATTTTAAAAAATAAAGATTCCAACAAAATGCATATAAGCTCAAGAAGAGTAGTTATGAACCTGTGCTTTAAATTAGCATCCATACATTTATCATTTTCATGCCCTCAGATACTCAAAGGTTAGCTGGAAATGGCTCAAATGACCTTCTTGCAAATGACAAAAAAGAAAAAAACCTCATTCACTTATTTCTCAATCTGCTCTTATTATGCACACATGAATTGACCAAGCGCACTGGAATTCCCATAAAATTATACCCAAGTGCAAGTTCTAGCTATCATTGTGTGGTAGTAGAGTTTTGGTAATATTACAGAAAGTTAACAGGATGCTACAAAGGATTATCTAACCTCTGATCTCATTAATTAAGTAAGATGAATTTTCTGCAGTCTGGTCTGTATTTAATCAATTAACTAATACCTACTGTGTGCCTCCTATATTGAACTGATCAAGTTTCAGATTGAATCAACCAGGGTCCAGTCAAACCAACCAGTACTTTAACAAAAGAAATGCAACACTGAAAAACCAGGTCAAAAAAAGTGAGAAGGCAAATCAAGGGACAGTAGGGTAACCCAGAGATTACCACCCAGAAATTTACTAGCATCCCAGGAGCAGAGAGCCAAAGGGAGGAGACAGTTTCTAGGATCCAAACAGCTGGCATCTCCAGGTAGTGTCTGAAACCAGGGCTACATGGCAGCAGCTGGAACTGTAAATGTGGCACCTTCACACAAGACATTTCCTGAAGTACAGAGAGGAGAAAAAGAAACATTTATGTTTTTCCTCACTCTTACTCTGGAATCTACCACTAATAGTTCTTATTGGCAACGTTACTTTGAAGACTTTCAAAATGAGTTTCTAGCTCTTCTTTTGCAGCCCAGTTATCTATTCCTCTGTCACAAACTACTCATACAGGGCCGACGCCACAGCTCAATAGGCTAATCCTCTGCCTGCAGCGCCCGCACACCGGGTTCTAGTCCCAGTCTGAGCCGGATTCTGTCCCAGTTGCCCCTCTTCCAGTCCAGCTCTCTGCTGTGGCCAGGGAGTGCAGTGGAGGATGGCCCAAGTGCTTGGGCCCTGCACCCGCATGGGATACCAGGAGAAGTACCTGGCTCCTGGCTTCAGACCAGCGCAGTGCGCTGGCCACAGCGTGCCGGCTGCAGTGGCCATTGGAGGGTGAACCAACGGCAAAAAGGAAGACCTTTCTCTCTCTCTCTCTCTCTCTCTCTCTCTCCACTCTGCCTGTCAAAAAAAAAATTTAAAAAAAAAAAAAAACTACTCACACAGGGCTGTAAAATCACAACCACTGAGTTATTCTCACAGGCAAGTCTGACAGCTATGGCACATCTCTGCTGTGTTACAAACAGAACCTCATCTAGGACAATCCAGGTAGCTAGAGCTGAAGGACACTCTTCCAATACAATGTCTTTATACATATATCTGGGCCTGTATTGTGACAGCTTAGGAATGAACAACAGGAATACTACACACGGCATCTATGCATTGTAGTTTAAGTTGGTCAGGCTTTGGATGTGGTGTCTCAGGACTCCAAGAGTGAATCTGACCAGCAGATGAAGCCAAATCTACAGTTTTTCATGACATACTCTTTTTTTAAGATTTCTTTCTTTATTTATTTATTTGAAAGTTACAGTTACACAGAGAGAGGAGAGAGAGAGAGAGAAAGTCTTCCATACGATTGTTCACTCCCCAGTCGGCCTCAATTGAGCTGTGCAGATCCGAAGCCAAGAGCCGGGTGGTGCCCCTTCTAGGTCTCCCACTTGGGTAGGGGTCCAAGGACTTGGGCCATCTTCCACTGCTTCCCTAGGCCATAGCAGAGAGCTAGATCAGAAGTGGAGCAGCCAGGTTTGAACTGGCACCCATATGGGATGCTGGCACTGCAGGCCAGGGCATTAACTTGCTGTACCACAGCACCAGCCCCCATGACATACTCTTAAAAGTGAATGTAGTTTTACAGCTCTGTGCATTTCTTAAGACAGCATCACTTTTACTAAACTTTACTCTGTGGATTGAAATAGACACAAGCCCACTCAAATTCTGTGGAAAGAAGCATGGAGCCTGCCTCCCCATAAACATAAAAAGAATGTATAGCCATGTGTTTTTTTTTTTTTTTTTAAACAAACTCTCCTGGGCACAGAGAAAACCAAAATAAATAAAGTAGAGCAAAATTCAGACAAGAATGCAAGGAGTAAGAAGCAACACTGGATAACAGTACAATACTTCATCATTCTGCATTCTGAATCATTGCTAAGCGAAGACCATTGGTGACGAATGTTTCACAGGGTCAGTAGGGCAAAATAACCATGGCTTCCAACAAGCATTTTCAAGTTTCCCTAAAGACAAAGGAGAGATTGTAGGGTGACCTTGTACTTCCCTCAAACATTAAAGGAGCAGCTCATTTAGAAGTTAGGTATGAATTCAGGTGAATTTGAGCTCTAGAGGTCAATCTTTTGTTTGTCTAACACAGATGCAATTTTATATTCAGGAGCAGCAATCTGCACTGACTGTGGACTTGCATCCTCTCTCTGAAGTTATGTCCTCTTTCTGCAGGTGCACTGAAGAACACAAACTGTTATTCAAATATAAATCCCTCTTGCTTCCTCCTGGCCCATCCCCTGGACTCTGCATATTGTTTCTTCTTGTTCTTCCCTTCTCCCTTTCAATCAGCTCACACCCTGACTTACAGACCTTTTAGTTTTTGGCTTCCTTCGTGTTGTTCGCCTCAAATTCCAGTGGAAGCTCTCGGCCTAAAGCAGCTATTACAGTTTTTGTAGGATGTGGTAAGTCCAGCAGTCTTCAGTTACCACTTGTAGACCTCCAGACCTCTCTGCGGTGAAGGGAGGAGGACCCTGGCCATTCTCTGCCTGGGACAGATGACTAAAGCAAAGCACATGACCCAAATTAGCAAAGGAAGGAGCAGGGACACATGGAAAGAATTTCCTTCAAACAAATAAAAGTTTTTTTGGACTCTTTCTTTTATGATTCAACCCTTCTGTTGTTCAGCTACAAGTCAGAGTCATACAAAAAAGAGAAACTGCTGATGAATAGATGACAAAAAAATGCTTCACTGAAATTTCTCACCTTTGCATGAAGAATAGATAATATTATTGCATATTCAAGGCGTATCCACATACATTTATCATGTAATGACATGCAATTAAGCAATCCCTGTGCTCTCTGTTCCATTTGGGATTCTCTTTTGGTTAGCATTAAAAGTATTCACAACCACAAAGCTTTTATTTTATGTGCAAACACAAGGCTCTGGTGACTGTCTATTTGTCCTCTGATTAACAACCACACAGAAATGTAGCAATAAGCTTTGCTAGGAAACAGCTTTCCACTCAATTATACACTGAGGGAAAACTGCAGATCTTACAGCCTGCTACTGACCACCAAAGCAAATTAGAAGAGAGTGGAAACTGGCATTAAGAGATTCCTTTAAATTCAGTAGTACTTGACAGCTCTTGATTGTTGGGAATAACTGTAAATTGAATTCTTGAAGAAAGAGTGATGATTTCTAAATGATCATGTGTTTTAAATAAATTGGCCAAAGTACAATGCACATTCAGCTCTCAGAAACACACTGTCCCTGCACAGAATAAAGTATGTGAATTCCAATCCTTGACAAATGGAGTCCCCTGCTTCTGATCCAGAAGTATTTCAGTCCAATTCCTAGGCCTTGATGCTCTGTGGCTGCTGTCAGAGAGTGACCCTGGCGCCCCCTATTTCATGAGGCCAGGCGGGATAAAGGGGGGAGGGTGTCACCATCTTCACCTCCTTAGCTTTGCCTTTGAATATATGCTTCTTATTTTAAGAAGTACTTTCTCTTCACAGTGATTATTACACCTATTGAAATAGTCACTCATTTTGAATATGAGTTTCCTTGAATAAGATCCATCTGTGGGGCTAGCGCTGTGGTATAGTGGGTAAAGCCACTGCCTGCAGTGCCGGCATCCCATGTGGGCACCGGTTCGAGTCTCTGCTGCTCTACTTCCAATCCACCTGTCTGCTATGGCCTGTGAAAGCAGTAGAAGATGGCCCAAGTCCTTGGGCCCCCGTGTAGGAGAACTGAATGAAGCTCCTGGCTGCTGGCTTCAGACCGGCGCAGTTCCAGCCATTGTGGCCATTTGGGAAGTGAACCAGTGGAGGGAAGACCTCTCTCCCTCTCTCTGTCTCTCTCTTTCTCTGTCTCTGCCTCTCTGTAACTCTGCCTTTCAAACAAATAAATAAATCTTTAAAAAATCCACCTATTTCATTTAACCTGAGGATGCGTAATATTTTGTGCACAACCCTCCTCTATGGCTAGACTACCAGAAAGCCCATGAACAGAAAACCTAGTTGAAGAAGTCAAATACATAACACTTTCCAATCAAATGGAATGAAAAAGAAGAGATGCAACCAAACGCTAACAGAGAACTGTAAATGTCATGAAGAGAATTATTGGCACAGGGGTTTTCATAATACATAAATTCAGGCAAGTTTATTGCAACTGAAGACATTTACTCTATTTGACATTGCTGTACTAGTCCCCAATGACAAATTAGCCTCATAAATTCTGAGTGTTCCAGAAGCACATGGTCCTCTGGTGCCATGAGCACACTTTTTCTCTAAACCCTTCCAAGGGTGAGCATGGTTTGTGTACAAGAAGTAGAAGTACCATCTGGTTGGAAATGCTTCACACTAACCTGAACTCTTCAGCAAGGTTTTCAGAAGATTCTGCGATGTGTACATGTTAAGGTTGGGGATGCTCTGGCCTACGAGCTCTCCACATCTGCTGTCTGGAGGAAAAGTGCAGGGAGTCTCACACCTGCTGATTCAACAAAGGGTCCACTCACCTGTTAGAGGATGAGCCGCAAGCCGGAACAGACGGCGTTACTTAAACCAAGCCCCCTGTTAACGGGCACTTTGGAAATTCCCAAGCTGTGCCCAGGATTAGTCCAGAAGCTGTGGTTACCAGGCAAGCTGAAGGCCCAAACCACCTCAGAAAGATTCCAAAAGCACACTCTGTGTCACAGTTTCAAAACAAAGCTGGTAATATTTTAATCCCCTAGCCACAGGGGCATGTCTAATACAGCTTGTCATGAGGCCAGTGACTTAGAGAAAGGAATTCGGGTTTTCCCATTTCTATCAGCTCTTTGATATTGAAAAATTAAACCAAAATGTGTATACGAATTGGTAGCAAATGAGGGAAGTCCAAGCAGCATGTGGGCCTGCCTCCAGCACTAATAATTCAAGACCATTCTATGGGTTCTTAATGTTAGGGTTCCCAGATTGTTCACTTGATGATATCACCACAATACTTTCAAAATCCTTTTTAAAATTACCATAACATTCATGGAAAAAATAAACAGAGCTGAAAATTATCATTCTCCAATGATCTTGAGGATTTTTGAAACCTGACTTCAGGTTCTTAAGATACCATTCTTTTCCTTGGTGATCAGAAATATAACATTTTTCATTGGAGACATTTCCCATTTTATCTGTAATAGTTTTATATAAAGAAGTTCATGTATGCAGCAGAGCCTGATAAGGTAGTAATAAATAAATACCGGTAAGTAAAAAAGTCTAAACCAATGGTGATGGGGAGGGTTGAACTTATTAATTTGGTCGCTTCCAAAGCAGAACCACAAATCAGTAGCATAGCATCCATGGTCTCATCAAATATGTCTAACCCAATTTGTAGTGGGTCCTTGGGGTGGACACACAAATGGGACAATGACTTGAAATTGAGTCCTTGGGTCCCAACTCTTCCTTATTCCCAACTGATTATTCTGGGTTGCAAGTGGGAATGGTTCTTGTATCATAGACAGGGATAGTCCCCTCTTTCATTGTCAGGCCTCCTTTCGTGGAAAATGATTTTGGCTTCTATTCTTAAAGAATTCCCATTATTTTTCCTTTTAGTGTTAAGAAATGTTTTAACAATCAGTGGTTGAAGTGTTTGAATCCACTGTCCAAAACAACTAGCTTACTGCCTTTTGATTTCTTTTTTATTGAATTTGGCCTACTATACTACTATTCCACCCAAAGTGACCAACTTGTCCTTAGCCCTGAATGTCCCTCATACCAAGAAACCCTTCATGTTCAGGATGCCAGGTCTCTTTTCACCCTAAATACCCTTTCTCTTTTATCACTGTCATTCGTACCTACATCCCTCATTCCCATTAGCAAATATACACACACTTTCCATTCACTGTTATGTCTAAATTATGTTCTTTCTTGCTGTGTGTTCTTCCTTACTATTTCATTTTCCATTTTGTTTGCTATAGCTCTATCCTGGAATATCATAAAGTGAGTGGAGTGAAAACAGAGAAGTATGAAAATATTTAATATTTGTATGCAAAAATTACTAATTATATGAAGATAATCACAAATAGGGTAATGCTCAAAGTAAAGTCAAAGGTGTGAAGGAAGAACTAAAAATGTTCTCTCCAGCCACAGTAGTGTGTTTTGCATTGAATAAGATATAAGAAATTTCTGTGAGTAAAGGACTGAGCAAAGGGAGGCCAAGTTAGTCTGATTTTCTAAGTACCTGGTGCTATGATTTGAATGCTCACCCCAAAGTTCACGTCTTGGAAACAATCTATAGCCCAACAATGTTAGGAGGTGGGACCCAATGGAAAGTGTGTGCATCGTGAGATTTTGCCATCGTGAGTGGATTGATACAGGATGGCTGGTGTAGATTCAATGCTGTAGGAGTGGGTTTGTTATAAAAGCAAGTTTGATCCTCTCTTGCTCTCTCTCACATAGTCTCCTATCAATGTGAAGTTCTCTATCTGATCATAACAGAGTAAGAATTTGTGGCTCCTTGATCTTGGATTTTCCAGTCTCCAGAACCTAAACCAAACAAACTCTGACCATTAACAAATTACCCAGTCGGATATATTCTGTTACAGCAGCACAGAAGGGATCAAGAGATCTATGCCATGAAACATCTATTCATCTTCTCATTTCACCTTCAGGTAGGAAAAGTGAGATAGGTGTTTACACAGAAGTTAGAGATGGGGACTTTGAGCTGCAGAACAAAAGTAAATTTCAAATTTTTGATGGTTATCAAGCTAATCAGTGGCAGAATCAGCATTTTTGGAACTAGATCATTTAAGGAATCA
Organism: Oryctolagus cuniculus; assembly: GCF_964237555.1. NCBI lineage: Eukaryota > Metazoa > Chordata > Mammalia > Lagomorpha > Leporidae > Oryctolagus > Oryctolagus cuniculus. The sequence goes on from NC_091442.1 coordinate 32,565,582, forward strand.
CTAGCTTTATTAATAAGATCAAGGAAAGAGGGTGTGAACTATTCTGCACGTGGGAAGGGTTGGAAAATTCTCAAATAGGTAAGTCAATTTCTTTAGAGTAAATCCTATAGGAGGAACTAGTTTGCAGACTAGCAGGCAGAATGAAGGGCTACACATTGTGAGAGCCAGGTCTGTTCAGGTAGACTGGGGTGCAGTGATGTGTAAATATGATGTATACTTCCTAGACAGGGGCCTAGTGAGATATGAGTGGCCACCTGGGCAATGATCCTCATGACCATAGCTGATATGAGTCCACAGCATCTTTGTGTACAGACCAGGGAAAGAGAAGTTGGACTCAATGTCTTTCCCATTCTGGAGGGCTTATAGGAGAAAGTAGAAAGAAGTAGCACTCATTGTACTTTGTACTTAACTTTAGTAAGAAAAATATTTATGAAAATGTTACAAATCAATTGTGGCTATTTGGAACTAGAGAAAAGACCTAATCCTCTGATTTGAATTAGCATCCTCCAAAATTCAAGTGTTAGAAGTTAATGGCCAGTAGGATAGTGTTAAAGGGTGAGGTCATTAAGAGGTGATTAGGTCCTGATAGCTCCTCCCCTTGTGAACTGGGTTGGGTATAAAACCGGCTCCATGCAGCATTCTGTCCACTTACCTTTCTGCTCCAGGGCCATGGAAAGTAGAGTTCCTCCCCATCCACAGGATGCAGCAACAAGACATCATCTTGGAAGCAGACAGCAGCCCTCACCAGAAAACCAGACCTATATGTACCTTGATATTTTTTCTTTCTTCCTAAGAATTACTGACTTATTGTTTAGTTATTTGTCTGAAAGGCAGAGCAACAGAGAGGGGTAAGAGGAGAGGGGTCTTCCATTTTCTGGTTCACTCTCAAAATGGCCAGAACTGCCAGATCTGAGCCAGACTGAAATCAGGAGCCAGAAACTCTATCCAGGTCTCCCATCTTCTGCTGTCTTCCCAGGCACATTACCAGGGAAATGGGTCTGAAATGGAGCAGGCAGGGCACAAACTAGCCCTCTGATATGAGATGCCACTATTGCACGTATCAGCTTAACCTGCTGCAGAACAATGCAGGCCCCACAACCCTGATATTGAGCTTGATACAGAACTGTGAAAATAATTCTGTTCTTTATAAATTACCCAGTTTCTGGTATTTGGTTATAGTAATACAAATGGACTAAGACACTAATAATTTTTAAAAATTCAAATTTATAAATATAGTAAAGTACATTCAAAAACCTCAAATAAGTTGTACCAACGTGCTACAGCAGAATTTCACATTGGCTTTCCTTCAAGCAATCTACTTTAGGGGACACGTAAGCATCTTCATAAGTGACAATATTGAATGAACATCTGTCTCTCCAGTATAGAACAAGATACAGAGTCTGTGTTATGGGGAATTTCAGAAGTAGGAGCTATGAATTTAAAATCCAGCTTAGAAGTCAGGACATGCATAGGAAACCAACAAACCAACAGAGAGCAAGGCTGTATGTTTGAAGCCTTATCACTCAGTAAATTGGACTCTCAGAAACAGAAAAGAGAAAATTGATGTATGCTAAAGAAATTTGGTACTTGAATAAAATTTTGTGTTCTTATAAGCAAGTTCTCCATAATATCATTTGAAGTATCATCATCACCATAATAATAATATTTGGATGAGTGTTTGATGCAAAGTTAAGACTCACATCCCATATTAGAGTTCCAGCTAATCTTCTGATTCCAGATTCCTTCCAGTGCACACTTTGGAAGGCAGCAAGAGATGGGTCAAGTCTGTCAGTCCTTACCAGCCATGTGGGGGATGCAAATTGTGTTCCAGGATTTGGCCTGGCTCAGCCTCAGCTATTGTGGGTATTTGGCAAGTGAACTAGTGGGAAGATCACTCTGTCTCTGTCTCTGTATCTCTGTCCTTGGAACGAAAAAAAAAAAAAAAAAAGAATAGTATTTGAGCTCTTTCTTGTCTGCCAAGAACTATGGCTAAGATTTTTAATGCATTATCTAATTCACTCTTCCCAGCAGTTCTGGAAGAAGGTGTCATTATATCCCCACCAGTAAAGTACGGGAAATTGGAGAATGGATAAGCTAGTAATTAAGAAAAAGAGGCTAACTTATCCAAGACCTACCTCTTTAGCCTGGTCACTCAAAAAGGGAACTGCAATGTCCTGTGGCAAAGACATAGAGGCCAAGATTTAAGCCATTGACGCTGGGCAGAAGCAAAACATGGATCCAACTCTCCTTCACTCCCCAGAGGAGAGATCCATGCCTCAGCCATCAAGAATGCTGAAGTTGCTGCTAACTTGCTAACCAGCAATGCTCTGCGGTTAACTCACTGTGTGATACAGTTGATACTGCAGTGCTTGGAATCAAATCCTCTAATTATTCTAGATCATGTTCCCTTTTTTTTTTGTTTGTTTTGTTTTGTTTTTTTGACAGGCAGAGTGGACAGAGAGAGAGAGAGACAGAGAGAGAAAGGTCTTCCTTTGCCGTTGGTTCACCCTCCAATGGCCGCCGCTGCAGCCGGCGCACCGCGCTGATCCGATGGCAGGAGCCAGGAGCCAGGTGCTTTTCCTGGTCTCCCATGGGGTGCAGGGCCCAAGCACCTGGGCCATCCTCCACTGCACTCCCTGGCCACAGCAGAGAGCTGGCCTGAAAGAGGGGCAACCGGGACAGAATCCGGCGCCCCGACCGGGACTAGAACCCGGTGTGCCGGCGCCGCAAGGTGGAGGATTAGCCTATTGAGCCACGGCGCCGGCCCGATCATGTTCCCTTTTTACAAGCATGGAGTTGACAAGAGAGTGGGTGCTAAGTGTCTGCCACAACACTTTGTTAACATATCCTTGCCACTGATCACGTCAAAAAAGGCCAGTGCCTCTCTAATGATGTAGCTTCAAAGCTCCACAGACTAAGGATCAGAATTCCCCTAGCAAAGTCATGGGGCAATTGCAGATCACTGTTCCAGGGCAAAGAGAGCACCCAGAGATGTAAACACCTGACACTGATGGGGAAATGGTGAATTTCACCACCCAGCACTGCACCTGCAGGCTTATGTGCAAGCCCTACTTAGCCCTTGCTATAGTTTGTGATATACACACCTTTAATAATAATGATTGAAGAGGCAAATTTCCAAGTTGATCGTGGCTGAATGAATTGATGAGAATAATTCAGACTGCTGTTATCAGTGAGTTGATAACAAGTGATCTCATTGAGTTGATATTATTTACATCATTTACACATAGCCAGGATGGCAGACTAAGACATTTAAATATTTTCTTAGATGCAAAATCTTGGTTGAAAATCCAAAAGTAATAGAAAAAAATTGTGCTGTAGAGTTTAGTGTTATGATTATTTATAATTTTTAAAACAAGGTCAGATTTTTTAAAAGTTTAATTTAATGCCATGGTTATTTATGAGGACATTCTCCTGAGTTTCAAACTGAACACAGGGACATGATACCCAGATAAATCAGTTCCTCATGAAACTGAGAATCTAGCTACAAGCCTTAGATGGGAAACAGATGTTTCTAATCCTCAGAGTTACACATTGTGAAAAGGGTGGTCCTGCATTTCATGGGACAGAGGAAGAGTCTACTATGACGCCTGCAGGATTGGGACGGGCAGGTGGAAAAATCAGGGTTCGTCACCAAGTATCATGAATATGGATTGGTAAAAACATGATATATTTATATCCAATCAATATAACTGAAATGTAACATTCCTTTCTATAATGATTATGGGCAACAAACTATGGTAACATGAGTGAAACCTGTGATCACAGAACAGATATAAATGTTTTCATATCACAATTACTGAGCTATTTACAGACATCTTCAATGTTTATCATCACTTCAAACTGTTGCAACCTACACAGGTGATGAGACTGCCACTGCATTTCATAACTTTAATCATTAATAAAGAAGCACACATATAAAAATTTGTTTCCTGTAATATTTCAGTAGAACTGGTTTCCTTTACTTGCATATTTTACTTCATGCATTTCAAACATGGTTTTTTGAGAGAGGGTGAATGACGAAGAGATGACATAACTAAATGGTCCCAAAAGGGGAAGAATTGCGCAGAATTGGTCTCTGGCAGCAGGATGATGTTTGTGCCGCCAGGAGCAACTGAAGGGTTGTAAGTGTAGGAGGGGATAAGGCAAGTTACCTCTCTTTAAGGAAGAAAGGAATGGTGTTCCATGCAGAGGGAACATCATGGGCAACACTAGGGTGATAAGCAATGGGAGAGACAGAAAAATGGTCTGATTGTTGGGACCCAGCAGGTGAAAAAAAAAAAAAAAACAGAGAAGGGATGCAGTTAAGCAAAAGAGGCAGCAGACGGCTTCTATAAGGTCTGGAGAAGAATGCAGAAGAATTTGAACTTTATCTTAAGATACTATGCACGAAATAAAAGCTTTCTAGCAAAATTTTCAAAATCATTCGTCCCTCAGTTAAAAAAACTTCAAAAATAGTTTTCCTATTTTATTCTCATTTCTTTAACAATTGAAATGATTGTGTGGTGTGGAGTCCAAAATTTCCTTATATAGGTAGCATTTTAAGTGACATTGCCCAGGATTGGTTTAATGTTTTTATGCCAACTTGACGTGGTATAAGGAATATTTCCTTTCCCTGTAACTACACAGCTACTCTCATCCATTCAGCCTCAGGGCTCTATCTCCCTTCTCCATCCACAATGGGGCAGCTCTTGCTGTCCTGTGGTGAACTAAGGGAAGGGACAATTGTATGTATGTCCACACGTGTGTGCGTGTGTCTCGGGGAGGAGAGTGTCGTGATGTTCTTCAGGCATCTGTATTAGTCTGTTTTGTGTTGCTGAAACAAAATACCTGATGTTGCATATTTACTTTAAAAAAAAAGAGCTTTGTGAAGCTTACAGAGAGCATAGTCTGCTCTTCCTGGACTTAGTCAAAGAATGATATCCCTTCCTGCAAACGTACGGTCCCTTTTGACCTGTGCTGGAAATGTATGCTCCACCCCCATAAGATGTCTTCTCATGTGTTCCACACTATCCCAGCCAGGCAAGATAGGCGTCGCTGCCTACACCACGACATTCCTCCCTTCTAGCTGATATTGGAGATGACTCTCACTTTACTTTGGGCAATGGGAATTCTGAATGCCTTCATGTCACACTTCTTAAAAATATTTATTTGAAAGGCAAAGCAGCAGGGGTGGAGAATGGTGGGGGGAGATCATCTATCTGCTGGTTCACTTCCCAAATGTCCACAATGGCCAAGTCTGGTCCAGGCTAAAGCCTGGAGCCAGAAGCTCCATTTGGGTCTCCCACATGAGTGGTAGGGGCTCAAGTAGCTGTCTTCTGCTGCCTGCCCAGGCACAGTAGTAGGAAGCTGGATCAGACGCCGATGTCACAAGCAGCAGCTTAATCCACTGTGTCACAACACTGGCCCCTAGGACACACTTTTCTACACACACTCACACACATACTCATAAGCTCGTGAGCATGCACACTCCATTCAGGTCACTTTCTTGATTAACCACGTGCACCTCTCCATGGTTGAGATATGCTGAGAGACAGCCTTCGCGAAATCCCTAACAGGAAGTGATTTAACTGTGCCTGCTTTGTTTCCCTTCACTGGTCTGAGAAAAAAAGACACTTATTGGAGGATTTGAGGCTGGGCATTTAATGGCATGGCACATCCATCTGACCCGCTGCTCTCACTCCTAGAGAGTCCCTTTTCCTTCCTCCCTCCCCACAATCCACCCAAGCAGAACAATGAAGCTTCCCATCTATTCCACTCTAACAGGCACTTGCTTAATCATATCCTCCTTCCTCTCCCCAAAACAACCTATGATCACAGTCAACCAGATCTAATTCCTGCTACAGATTTACTTGGAGCCACCTTGGAAACATAAACATTAGTGAGTGAAAGCCCATCAGTTAATATTCTAAATATAATACTCCCAGATCATCATTTTTTTTCATGCAAATGGTTTCTTTTGGGGCCAATGCTGTGGCTCAGCAGGTGAATGCTCTGGCCTGAAGCGCTGGCATCCCATATGGGCGCTGGTTCTACTCCCTTTTCTCCTCTCCTGATCCAGCTCTTTGCTATGGCCTGGGATAGCAGTGGAAGATGGCCCAGGTCCTTGGGCCCCTGCACCTATGTGGGAGACCTGAAAGAGGCTCCTGGCTCCTGGATTCAGTCGGCGCAGCTCCAGGCATTGCGGCCAATTGGGGAGTGAACCATTGGTTGGAAGACCTCTCTCTCTCTCTGCCTCTCCTCTCTCTGTGTAACTGACTTTCAAATAAATAAATAAATCTTAAAAAAGAAAATGGTTTCTTTCAATATGTCCTTCAGAAAGGCCATGAACTGATGTACTTCTAGCACTGTATGGAGAGTCTCAAAATGTTTGATGTCCCATCCTGGAAGGAGATTCCTCTGAAAGCCATCTTCACTTTGATGCTCTTGGAGAGAAGATAGAATCTAAGAAGGTGCCTTTTATATTTTCATGCAGTCACTGTTTGTCAGATCCTTAGCACATGCATCGGAGAGGCTCCTCCCCTTCTCATTTCTCCTGTTCCTCTCCCTTCCCTTCCATTCCACTCCCTTGCCATCTCCCCCACTTGACTCTCTACCTAGATACCTAGTGCTAAATCACACACACTAAATCCAGTCTAAGGAAACTTCAGCTAAAATGTATTATATGTGATAATGCAAAAAAATTTTAGGAGAGTTTTGCACTTTAAAATGTGCCTTTCATTCAATCCTTCAGTTTCCCTGCCTTTGTGGATCAGGAGAAGTAGTACACAGATTTGTGCAAAGCTGAGTGCTTTCTCACCAATTATCTGGAAGGCTCAGAGAATGATACTTACATCAAAGCCAGGCTTAATGACAAAGGACACCTGGCCACTGCAAACATACGCATCTCTCAGCTCCTCGCTTCATTTGGCAAAAAGCTATTTCCAGCTCAGCCACAATATAACAAAGGACTAATTGATGGGAGTATTTTTTTCCATCTTTCAAAAAATACATTGAGCCAACCCCACAAGCTCCTTGAGAGGAATTAATTAGGGAATAGGAAATCTCTGAAGCCATCCTTAAATTGAGATTGAACAAAGCCCAGGGAACAGATGGCTTTTCATCTGAATTCTTTAAAACCTTTAGCACTCTGCTAATTCCCCTACAGGAATGGGGGAAAATGCTAAGCGAATTTGAGCAAAACATTTCACCAGGTGTTCAGTTCCCCTAAGGTTCCTTTTGCGCTAAGAAAAAAAGACAAAAACCAACAGGTATCCTCTCTACCGATATTATTATAATTTCATTTGTACATGTGAACTCTTCCCCAAGGGCTCATACTAAACCTCTGGAGCATTTCTGACTACCAGACTGGAGGAGGGATTTCTCTGATTGGTGCAGCTGATCATGGACAACTGCTCAGAGCACAAGGACTATGTCAACAGGCACAAAGCAAAGTCAAGAATGAGATCATTGTTAAAACAAAATAGGAAGCAATTTTGTTATTTCGTTTCATATATCTGGAGATTTCTGAGGCACCCGCTTGGGAAAGAGGATTGCATTATTCCAATAGTTAAGTAGATTGGTTTGGCCTGCAAATTTGACATATGGAAACGTGGTGAAGAAGACAGACACTGCCTCCTTTACACAGTTAACATGACGCTGTCCTGCTCAGGCCCCCAGAGGGTGAACTGCTAGAGTTTATCTGCCCCAACTATACCTGAATATCATATCCCAGGAGAATTTGGTAGAATTTTAAAACAGTACATTTTTTTCTTTTCTTTATTTTTAAATTGACAGATGAAATTGTAATATTTATCATATGTACAACATGATTTTTGAAGTATACATGCACACACACACACATTGTGGAACAGCTAAACCAAACTAATTAACATGTGCATTAGCTGTCATTTGTGACAAAAACTCTAAAGAAATACTTTTTAAACATTTCTCAAATGCTAAAATTCTAGTCAGAATTTTATACAATAGATCTTTTGATCTCATTTCTCCTATTTAAATGAATTTTGCAGCATTTGACCAGTATTTCCCTCCACCTATCTCCTCAATGTCCAGCCCCCAGTAAGCACCATTCTATTCTGCGTGCTCTCAGACCAACTTTTCCAGATTCCATATATGGATGAGATCATATGCTATTTGTCTTTGTGTTCCTGGCTTAGTTCACTTAGAATGACATCCTTCAGGTTCATCCACGTTGTCACAGTGTCCGGATTTCTCATTTTTTATAGCTGTATCACTTTCTGTTGTACATAGTTAACTCATTTTTTGGATCCATTCACCTATTCATGGAATTTAGGTTGAGTTCATATCTTAGCTATTATGGATAGTTCTGCAATAAATAAGTGTACAGAAATGTCTTGGACATGCTGGTTTCATTTCCTTTAGATGTACCAGGGTATTTTAAAAGAAATTGGGAAATGGAATTAAAAAGTATATTCATTTTGGTGTAAAAGTTTAAGTCATGCAAAAGTTTTTTCATAATATGCATTTTTCCATGACATGTTTGAAGTTCTTTCATATACCCAGCAGTGAGATTGCTGCATCATATGGTAGTAGTATTTTTAGATTTTTGAGGAATCTCCATATTGTTTTCCATAGTAGATGTGCATATTTACATTCCCACTAATGGTGTGCAAGGATTCTTTTCTCCGCATCCTTGCCAGCATTTCTATCTTCTTTGGTTTTGATAACAGTCATGTTAACAGGAATGAAGTGATAACTCATTGTGAATGTGTTTTGCACTTCCATGATGAGTAGTGATGTTATACATTTTTTCACATACCTTAAATTTTTTATTTATGATACATTTTATTCATATTGTAGGCATAATAATTTTTTTAGATTCTGATAATCTAATATCAGATATAGAATATTATTGTATCACTTCCTTTGCTTTTTAACAGTTTCTGGTTAAACGTAAATCTGTATCCATAGACCTAACCAGGCAAGGGAGGGTCCATTAGGCCAAGGAAACTGCAGGGTAACAGAATTTTCTTATACTAGTAAATGATGTTGTATGGATTAAAACATGTGCAGAGTAATTCTAGGATAAGGGAAATAAAGGAATCTTCAAAAGAAAGCATCTGAAGCTATCAGCAAAATTAATAATGAGATTTTACTTTGCAATGCTCAACTCCAGCCCCAAACCACTCCGAAAGCTGACCTAAGAACTGAAGGCTTCTGTGTCACTTCCTTCTCACCCGCCAGTGCCTTTCCATCGCAGCTGCTATCACAGCCATCATGTCCATTGCACACAACCTCCCCAGCTGACTGTACCCAGACAAGTTTTTACAATAAAGAGGTTCGCATTTATTATGGTGTGTCACTCCCCCTCTTCGTGGAGGAACGACACTAAACCCTGCCTAGGCTTCCTATCCGAGTCACGGCACCATTATGTCGCTTCCCCTCTTCGTGGAGGAACGACACAGGACCCTGCGCTGTTCTTTTGTCTGCTCGGCCCTCCCCGGGTTTGCTGCTGGTTCTTCCCGGGTTGGCTACCGTCCCTTCCACCTCCGTGGAAGGGCGGTTCCCCCTGCCACTTTACCCACTTCCGCAGGGGAGCGGCACACCGCCGGCCGGCTCTCTCGGGGACTGCACAGGTGTTTCTTCAGATAGATGTTCCTGGTGCATGTTGTCTCTCTCCTCCTTTATAGTCCTCTTCCACCAATCCCAACTCTGCTACCCACACGCCGAGTACGCTGCTCTCCTCCAATCAGGAGCAGCTCCTGCAGCTTGTCAAGTTGGTGAGAGGCAGCTGTGTAGAAGCTGTTTGCTCCTCTCCCAGCACCATATTGTGGGAGAGCAGATGCATAGAATAAGTCTTAATTCCAGTAACAGTCTAGTCCGAGTTGCTCCCCACAATGGTGTACATAAGAAAGTTTTAGAATGAACAGTCTTCTATTCCTTCAAACTACCAAGTGAAATTTCGGCAAACAGAAGTTATGCTAACATTAACTAAATAAATGCAGTTAGTTATACAGACAGACACAAGCCAAACGTATTGTTTATAATATTTATTCAGTCAATAAGCAGTTAACAGAGTCTTCCAGGAGTTAGGGGAAATTATTGAATTAGAAATGATCTTGTCCTCTTAAGAGCTGTATTCTCCTTTGGAGGATACCAGCAAATATCTCCCCACATGAGGATCAGAGGACAACACAAGATAGAGAAGTGAAAACTAGCATAGACTAAACTGCCAAGGAAGGCTTCCCTGGAACACGAATCTGGGGACTGGTATCAGAAAAATGAGAGCAGGTACAGTGTAATGAAAATGATCAAGGTTAGAACTCAGTCTGGTGAAGGGGAACAGTGTGAGCAAAGACTGAAAGCGAGGATCAAGTAAATCTGTGGGACCAGAAGGAAGTAAGCAAAGCAAAGAGTGGCAAAGGAGGCAAGGAAGGCCGCAGGGCCTTGCGGGACATTGGAAGACTCTTGTCTTTGTGTTCCCCACAAGCAGACACTGAGACCCCAATGGGAGTCGATCCCAGGAAACATTAGTAGAACAGGCATAACACAGAGAAGGGAAGACAGATGATCAAGAATGGGTCATCAGGGGTTGCTGCTGTAGCACAGCAGTGAAGATGCCATTTAGAGCAGTCACATCCCATACTGGAGTGCCTGTTAGGGCTCCAGCTATATCACTTCAGGCACAGTTTCTTATTAATAAGCACCCTGGGAAGTAGCAGATGATGGTTCAAGCACTTGGGTTCCTGTTACTCAAATGGAAGATTGGATTGAGTTCTGGGTTTCTGGCTTCAGCCTGGCTCAACCCTGGCTGTTGCAGGCCTTTGGAGAGTGAACCAGCATGTAGAAAAGCTTTATCTCTCCCTATTGCTTTCTGTCTCTCTCTTTCTCTCTCCTCCCCTCACCTTTGCTCTCACTCTCTGTCTCTTTTACTGTGTATTACACTGACTGACTTTTAATACATGAATTATTTGTTTAAAAAATGGGTCATCAAGCCAGCTACCATGGTGGGTAACAAGCATCACTTAGGCTTCCAAGGGACTAGGAAGCAGTGTAGAATGTTTACCTCAGAGAAGTGTCTCATCCCAAAGATGAAGACCTGGTGTCATTACTCATTGAGTCTCACTCATCTTGGGGGGCAGGGGAGGGTGGGCATTGATAGAAATGTGGGACATTGATTTCCTGGTGTCACAGGACCATTGTGCCTAGAGTGGGCAGACTAGACTCAGAGCCCACCAGAGGAAGCCCTCGGGCAATGAGTAGCTGGACTGTGTGCACTGCAATGGTTAGATTGAGGGAAGCTGGCAGGTCACTCCTGTTATCAGTTGCATCTCCACAGATCCACTCTTACGCACTCCTCCCTGCTTACACAGCAGCTTTGGCAACAACCAAGAGGAAAAGAACTTCCCATCCTTCTACGTTTCTATAAGGACACATGGGCCCAAGCTGTGTGAGTACTAAAGTCACCATTGCACCTGTCAGATGCTCTCAAAAATGCACTGCAAACTGAGGGGCTCATTATTCCCATTTTACACACAAGAAAAATAGGAATCAATAACAGAAAAATCATTCAAGAGCATATATCTAAAGGACAAGACATCAGTTTTTATAATCACTTTTATTCCCACTATACTATAGTAACATGAGTGGTATGACAATATGGTCTATGTGTTTAATTAAAATGTAATCATATCATTGACTTTATGACCCAAGGGTGGAAACAATACCTTATTATTTAACTTATTAACTAACTTTAAAGTATAACATAGTTAATTTTGAAAGGAAATATAAAGGGCACCAATAGGATAATAATAAAACGTCCATGTATCCTCAATTGTAAAAACTTGTCTGGGTACAGTCAACTGTAGAAGTTTTTATGAATACTAATTATGGAAGATAAAGGAATGAGTCCACAATATTTGAGATCAATACTATCTTAAAGTGGAGGATAATTACATAAGCCCACTCTCTTAGCATGAAGATAAATGTCACAAGGTATATATTATTATTTTCCATTTAGACATAAAAACCTGGTTCTTAAACTTTATAGGTGAAAGTAAAAGAAAGCATTGATTTTGGAAATTGTATCCATGTACGAAAAGGATCACCAATTCTTTTCAGATTAATTTTTGAAGCACACATTTGGGCAACAGAAAATAACATTACTATCACAGGTCACACATCAGTTTTCGAACAGAGGTGGCATCTTATAGATGCATACTTTAACACGAGTTTCATACTCTGGTTTATGATATTCCTTTTCCAAGTAACAGTTCCATTTGGTTGGTCAGAGTGCTGGTCTTACTGTTAACTCTGTGTCAAGTCTTGAACATCATACCACATTTCTGCAAAACAAGCCTCATCGTGGCTGCACTATGCAATGAGATGAGGATATAAAGAATAACCTGGTCTTCAAAAATCCCATATTTAGATTAAACATGACAATAGGTCTGATCTGATTTCATCATCATTTAAAAAAATCATCTATTATTTTTCACTGTGTGGGAGCAAACTGTTGAAATCCTTACTTAATATATACTAAGCTGATCTTCTGTATATTAAGATAATCGAAAATGAATCTTGATGTGAATGGAAGGGGAGAGGGAATGGGAAAGGGGAGGGTTGTGGGTGGGAGGGACGGTATGGGGGGGAAGCCATTGTAATCCATAAGTCGCACTTTGGAAATTTATATTCATTAAATAAAAGATTAAAAAAAATCCCATATTTTAAAAAAAAAGGAAAAATAGAAATCTGTAAGTAAGAAAGCAGATTTTTTTGGGTGTCTATTTTCTGGGATAATTTCTACTGACCCTGCAGGCCAGCCTTGTAGCTCCCAACACACTGACTCCACTTCCCGCAGTGCACCATTTCTTAATAATCATTTCCCAAAATGACGAGGAGTATATCAGATGCTGGTGTAGCAGGTGGCAGCTTTAACATGCTGCACTGCACTATTGGCCCCAAAGGGCAAAATTTTGTACCACTAATGAATTTCAAACGTCTATCATGCTACCTTGGATACAGCCTACACTAGTGTTAGAATGTTTAATTTCTTTTTCGACAGGTTCACTCTGACTTCAAGAAAGCTCATACATGTAACAAAATGCCCGTTAAAGATGGAATCCAGCCGGCGCCGCGGCTCACTAGGCTAATCCTCCACCTTGCGGTGCCGGAACACCGGGTTCTAGTCCCGGTTGGGGCGCCGGATTCTGTCCCAGTTGCCCCTCTTCCAGCCCAGCTCTCTGCTGTGGCCAAGGAGTGCAGTGGAGGATGGCCCAAGTCCTTGGGCCCTGCACCCCATGGAGACCAGGAGAAGTACCTGGCTCCTGCCATCGGATCAGCGCGATGCGCCAGCCACAGTCGCTGGCTGCAGCAGCCATTAGAGGGTGAACCAACAGCAAAAAAGGAAGACCTTTCTCTCTGTCTCTCTGTGCACTCTGCCTGTCCAAAAAAAAAAAAAAAAAAAAGATGGAATCCAAATTTTTCTGTCCAACCCACATTCCCACATTGAGCAGCTTGTAGTCTGTGTATATTGGCTCTATAAGAAGCTCAAACAGAAGTATACATATTGGAGTATATAGGCTACTTAAACTAAATTCTACAGGTTATTTGTTTACTTTGTCAAATATAGAATAGTACCTTATAGTGGTTCCCTTTCCTGATGTCACATTTGAGAACATTTACTGGAAGAATATTTAAGTTGGAATCAGTGTTGTGGTGCATTGGGTTAGACCACTGTTTGTGACACAGGCATGATGGTTCAAGTGCTGGCTGTTCTGTCCTGATCCAGCTCTTACTAATGTGCCTGGTAAAGGAATGGAAAATGGCCCAAGTATCTGAGTCTCTGCCATCCACATGGGAGAACAGGATGCAGTTCCAGGCTTCCAGTTTCTGCCTGGCCCAGCCACAACCAATGTGGTCATCTGGGAGGGTGGATGGAGGTGAGGGGTGAACCAGCAAACAGAAGATCTTTTTCTGTTTTTCCTCCTCTCCTCCTCATTCTGCCTTTCAAATAAATACATCTTTTTGAAAAAGAGAATATTTAAGTTGTCCCATAATAATATACTGTTATTGCACATTTGCTTCCTTCACAGTTTGTAATAGACACATTCTAAGTCTGGTTTGATTCTAACAGAGCACAAATCTGTTCCACTTATTGAAATGAAATTATGAAAGTAAAGGATACTTGGAATAATGCCAATAACTTATTTAACAAATTATCCCCCAAGATGCTATTTGAATTAGGTTCTTATCCTATGGAAGACTAAAGCATTTCTATATGAGGTCATGCCTTAAGTTCTTGCCATCACCAGCAATGGAGAGGCTCCCTGGTGGTCTTATTGGGCTACCTTCTCTTCTCCACACTATCGTATGTGTCATACGTCATGAAAGTGGCTGTAACACACAGAAATTCATAATCCTCAGAAAACAAAGATGATGGGTATCCTAATTTTGAAAATAAATAACAGCTTGGCCTGCTATTTTTCAAATGTCCTTTATCTGTTTTGTGGGCAGATTATTGAAAAAAAAAACAATTACTGTTCTAGACATTTGTGGATATTGTGTGGTTTTGTGACTGGCCACAAACCACATTTTTCACAAACTCTTGAGACTTTTACTGTCACTGATTTGGCGAGACTTTTAACAAACAAATTGTTTCCGAACATTGACGTCAGTGCAGGGTGGTGTGCTGGGTAAAGTCTCTCTTACAAAGAGTATCCGACGTATTGCTCACTCCTCCGTCAGAGTCTATTACCTTTTTCATGGTATTTATGAACAAAATGATACGCGAGACAATTTTTAAAAATCAACATTTTCAATAAAATTACGAGCAATTGACATTTCTCATGCATTTCAATTCTGGGAAGGGCCTATAAAATATTTGATCATAGAACATATGAAACTCAGACTTACGTAAATGACTTAAAATCATTTAAATTACCCATTGAAAGAAGATTAGGATTGTAGAATTAAACTACTTTTCATTGGGCCTGTAGTTGTAATGTATTTAGAGATTCGTTGTTACATCTCTTATTTACATATACATTAATATTTAATATTTAATTTACTATATTTTATATATAAATATGTTATTTATAATATTTAATCTTTCCTGAAGACACGTCAGGACTTTGTTTTATACATAAGGACATGAAATGTCAGATAAGGAGATTATATGTTAGAATGGTGGCTTCCACAATTACTTGTATATTGCAATCATCTGAAGGGTTTTAAAAATTTTGATGCTTCTGTCCCAACAACAGCTATTGTGATTTATTTGATTTAGAGTGTAACATGGACTTTGGAACTTTCTAACATTTATTTAGGAAATATTCAGTTAGTTAGCTAGCTAGCTAGTTAGATATTTGAAAGGCAGAGTAGCAGAGAAAGTGAGATCTTCCTTCCCTTGGTTCACTCCCCAAATAGTTGCAAGATCTGGGGCTGAGTTAGGCTGGAACCAGGACCTGGGAATCCCATCTTAATCTCCCATCTGAGTGGCATGAACTCAAGGACCTGAGCTATCATCTACTGCTTCCTAATCACATCAGCAGGGAGCTGGATCAGATGTGGAGAAGCAGTGACCCAAACCAGCACTCTGTTTCGCGATTCAAGTGTCCCAAGCAGTGACTTAACGTGCAGCACAATACTTGCTCCCTGTGGTTTGGAATTTTTAAGAAAGCCCTCTGTGGTTTTAATGAAGACCCATTTAGAGGCCCCTTAGTGGCAAACAACCACCACAGGCTGTTATGTGGGAGTTCATCAAAGTTATAGATATTCTGCATTTCATTAAATATAGTCCGAGACAGTAGGTAGAACATTCTAGAATTTCAGGATCTGTGACTGCTGTTCTCAGTGCCAAATTTTCATCAGAGGAACATTCTTTTCATTCCAGCTTAGCAATCACCCAGATGCCTAATACATGCGGTAGTGTTGTCACTATGTTTGATGACAGTAATACCTAAATTTAATGAGCATTTCCTCTGAACCAAGCCTGACTTTATGTGTTTTTGAATGTTTCCATAACTTGTAAGAGAGTCTATTTACATTTTTAAACTGGGGAGTCTGAGACACAAAATGGTGATACAGGTTGCAGAAGGTGGCAAAGGAAAGTTTCAGACCTAAACCCACCTCAACCTATGAGCTATATGCTTGATCACCACATATGATGTGGCTTCAACCTCTGTGGATGACAATGATGAAACAGTTTAAAGCAGGGCAAAGTGGCACAGCTTAATAGTCAAGCAATAGTCAAATTAATAGTCAAATTAATGATGGAAATTACTTTGACAAAAATCTTTATTTGAGGCTCGGGCTTTCCTTCACTTATCTGAAAGGCAGTAACCTGGCATCTGATCCTGCTTCCTTCTTTCTCAAAATACATTTTTCACTATTGACCACACATGCATTCAACAATGAACGAGAAATAAAATCTACTGCTGGAAGCTACCATTGTTCTGTCACCTACAGCTGACGTAATTTAAAATGGAGGAATCTGGAACACATCATGCTGAGTGAAATAAGCCAGTCCCAAAGGGACAAATACCATATGTTCTCCCTGATCGGTGACAACTGACTGAACACCAAAAAGGAAACCTGTTGAAGTGAAATGGACACTATGGGAAACGGTGACTTGATCAGCATAGCCCTGACTGTTAATGAACAACTTAATACATTATCCCTCTTAGTAGTTTTTTTGTCTGTTCTACTTAATATCACTGGTTTAATTCTGTAATTATCACACAGTTATTCTTAAGTGTTGAAAATTAACTGAAATGTGATCCCTGTTAAACATAAGAGTGGGAATAAGAGAGGGAAGAGATGTATAATTTGGGACATGCTCAAGCTGACTTGCCCCAAATGGTAGAGTTAGAAACATACCAGGGGATTCCAATTCAATCCCATCAAGGTGGCATGTACCAATGCCATCTCACTATTCCAAGTGATCAATTTCAGTTCACAATTGATCATAATGAAAGGACTAAGAGTCAAAGGGAGCACATAAACAAGTCTAGTACCTGCTAACACTAACCGATAGAATAAATAAAGGGGAGAGTGATCCAACATGGGAAGTGAGATACTCAGCAGACTCATAGAATGGCAGATGTCCTAAATAGCACTCTGGCCTCAGAATCAGCCCTAAAGGCATTCGGATCCGGCTGAAAAGCCCATGAGAGTATTTCAGGCATGGAAAGCCAAGACACTCTGGCAAAAGATCTCTGTGAGTGAGATCCCAGTGGAAAGAACAGTCTTCAAAGAAGGAGGTACCTTTCTCTGAAGGGAGGAGAGAACCTCCACTTTGACTATGACCTTGTCTAAACAAGATAAGAATCGGAGAACTCAGAGGGCTTCCATAGCCTTGGAAACTCATGACTGGAGCATAGGGAGATTACTGATGCCATAGACAGGAGTGTCAATTGGTAAAGTCAACAACAGGAGTCACTGTGCACTTACTCCTCATGTAGGATCTCTGTCCTTAATGTGCTGCGTATTGAGATTTAATGCTATAACGAGTACTCAAACAATATATTTCACTTTGTGTTTCTATGGGGGTGCAAACTGTTGAAATCTTTACTTAATGTATACTAAGCTGATCTTCTGTATATTAAGATAATTGAAAATGAATCTTGATGTGAATGGAAGGGGAGAGGGAGTGGGAAAGGGGAGGGTTGTGGGTGGGAGGGACGGTATGAGGGGGAAGCCATTGTAATACATAAGTCGTACTTTGGAAATTTATATTCATTAAATAAAAGTTAAAAAAAAAAAGAAATCCAGAAAAGAGAAAAAGCATAGTGACCAATTCATTGCAACCCCCTCCCCTCCCCTGTGAAATTGACATGGAGGGCACATCCTTTTTCAGTCCATCATGTCCCTGATGCTGTATGGTGCGTGCATGTGTATGGAGGGATAACCTCATAATTTTCCATTGTTTTAGTTTTCTTCATGGTAGATTATTTCTGAAGCTCTTTAGAAAATATTTATATGAAGATAATGACATGCAATGTAAATCTTGTGTAGTATGAGCATAAGAAGAATAGGAGACAATGATAGTAGGTTTTTATTTGTGTCTTGTATTAAACATCAATTAAAATAATCTGTTATTTGGAGACAAAAAAAAGATATTTTCAATTTATGTGAGACACGGATATATGGGTGTGTGTGTGTATAGAGAGAGAGAGAGAGAAGGAGACAGAGAGCTTCCCTGTGCTGGTTCACTCCCTAAGTACCATCAATGGGACTGTCCTAGGGGCTAAACCTAACAGCAAAGAACACAATCTCAGTTCCCCACATGGGCAGCTGAAATCCAGTTTACTGAATCATGACATTCCCTCTCAGGGTCTGAATTAACAAGAGTCAGGAGAAGAGCCAAGTATTATGCTCATGCACTCTGATTTGGGATACTGGCCTCTTAACCAGTAGACCAAATACCTGCCTCAAGGTAGTTTTTAAATTATGCACAGAACATGAATTTACATGGAAAATGGCTAGTCAATACAAGGCATACAACTTTCTGAAAAAAACTTTGGGCATGACATACAGAGTAGCCAGCTAAAAGGAAATAGGTAACCTGCGAAAATCCTCCAATGCACAATGGATTTAAAAGCCTTTCCACTATTTGATGTGGTCTATTAAATTCTGAAATGGTTTTTAAAGAAGCTTTATAGAAAATATAACCATTGCTTCCATTTGGGTTATTTATTTGTATGTATATTTGAGCGACCTACATAATATATGACTGAATGCATTTCAAATAACATACTATATTAAAGCAAAGTATACTCTAGAATCTCCAATTTTATGTGCACAAAATTCAATCATATGAGAAAAATTACAGCAGTTCAGTATAAAATACTCTTTGAAGGCATCGGAAGGTGCATTGTCTGAAATAATTTTCCCTTATCTAATTGGAAAGATCCCAACATCTGTAGAAAGGGAAACCTGATGTTAGCAATGATTTTTACAAGTTAAAATCATTGCCACCAAATTTTTAAAAATTAATAAAATAAACTATAGACTATATGAAATCATCAACATAGTCTGTGTAAAACAGAATTAAAAGGTAAGATTAGGGCAGGTTTTATGGTGCAGCAAGTCAAGCCATTGTTTGGGACAGCACCTCCCATGTCAGAAGGCCTGGTTTAGGACCTGGCAATTCTATGCTTCTGATCCAGCTACTAATGTACCTGGAAGGAGCAGATGCTAGTTCAAGTGCTTGGGTTCCTGAAAGCCTCTTGGGAAATCTGGATGGAGTTTCTGTCTCCTACATTTAGCCTGGTTTAGTTCCAGCTGTTGCAGTTATTTGGAAAGTAAACCAGTGGATCTCTGTCTCTCTCTCTCTACTCTCTCCATCTCTCTGCCTTTCAAATAAATAAATCTTTTTTAAAAAAATAAGGTGCATTTGTTTTGGTACAACAATATTCTGAAATCCATTCAGACACACAGAGAGAATTCTCAATTCATGGAGAAAGGCATATTATGAAAAAAAAGGTATGAATTCCAAAACAGTTTCGCACCAAAACAAATTCATACTACTAGTTAGAACACATCTCATCAGTATCTAGTTTGAAGTACTAAACTGGATAAGACATTAGTTTGAAAAGAACTTTAATTCTCCTAAAATTGTAGCACATACAAATATCAAATCCAAGGTGAAGCTTGAGAAGAATGGTAACAAAAAAAAAATAGTGATTTAGAAAAAAGTTTTGGGGTCAATACCCTCAAGGAAATCAGAAGTTTTCAAATGAATCTTTTTTATTTATTTATTTATTTATTTTGACAGATAGAGTTAGACAGTGAGAGAGAGAGAGAGAAAGACAGAAAGAAAGGTCTTCCTTCCGTTGGTTAACTCCCCAAATGGCCACTACGGCCGGCGCTGCGCCGATCCGAAGCCAGGAGCCAGGTGCTTCCTCCTGGTCTCCCATGCGGGTGCAGAGGCCCAAGCACTTGGGCCATCCTCCACTGCCTTCCTGGGCCACAGCAGAGAGCTGGACTGGAAGAGGAGCAACCAAGACTAGAACCCAGCGCCCATATGTGATGCCGGTGCCACAGGCGGAGGATTAACCAAGTGAGCCACGGCGCCGGCCCACTGAATCATTTATTTTAAGATGATGAAGACAAAGCCCACAACTGCAGACCACCCACATTAATTCCTGAGAAAATATTAATCTCATCCACTCTGTAAATGGAGAGGAACAATGATTATCAGCAGAAATGATAGCCAATCACAAACATAGGAGTGGTTCAACTTACACAATTATGACTAAAAAAAAAGCAGAGCAAACCTCCCATTCAGTGGATGCTGCAACTTTTGCACCCAGATCAGTCCCACACAAGAGTAAAGCTGTCAATAAAAATTTTTCCAAAGAAACCTTTTATTAATGAGTACAAATTTCATCAGTATGGGCCGGCGCCGCGGCTCACTAGGCTAATCCTCCGCCTAGCGGCGCCGGCACCCCGGGTTCTAGTCCCAGTCGGGGCACCGGATTCTGTCCCGGTTGCCCCTCTTCCAGGCCAGCTCTCTGCTGTGGCCAGGGAGTGCAGTGGAGGATGGCCCAGGTGCTTGGGCCCTGCACCCCATGGGAGACCAGGAAAAGCACCTGGCTCCTGGTTCCTGCCATCGGATCAGCGCGGTGCGCCGGCCGCAGCGCGCCGGCCGCGGCGGCCATTGGAGGGTGAACCAACGGCAAGGGAAGACCTTTCTCTCTGTCTCTCTCTCTCACTGTCCACTCTGCCTGTCAAAAAAAAAAAAAAAATTTCATCAGTACAACTTTAGGCATATAGAGACTCTTCACACCATACCTCCCTGCCACCACCACTCCCACCCATATATATATACGAACATAAAACCATCTAGGAAAAAACTAAAATATAACCAAACACTATTTTAAAATTTGAACTAATGATAATATGCAAACAGGTAGTAATAAATGTAAAAAAATCACATAATAAATCACGAGAAAGTTCAGTGAAAACACAAAGATTTAACATTTGTTCAAAAAAAAGTAACTTAGGCACCAGTGTTGTGGCATACGAGGTTAATTTGCCATCTACAATGCTGACATTCTAAGTGGGTGCTGGTTTGAATCCTGGCTGTCCCACTTCTGATTCAGCTCTCTGTTACTATGCCTGGGAAAGTAGCAGAAAACAGTCCAAGTCCTTGGGCCCTTTGCACCACATGAGACTCCGACCTCCCACATGGGAGACTAGGATAAAGCTCCTGGCTCCTGGCTTTGGCCTAGCCCAGCCCTGTCCATTGCAGCCATTTGGGGAGTAGACGAGCAGCGGAAAATTTCTGTGTCTCTCTGTAACTCATTCAAATAAATATTTCTTAAAGGTGGCTTACAAACTATAACAACAATGCATTTTATAGATAAGACATACAGATAAAATGTAATGCCACATTTTTCAGAAAAATTTGATAGGCAAATTATGACAAGACACTGTGGACAAAAACACAGCAAAGGCTGTGATAAAGATATAAGGAGAAGTAGAACTGTAGGCAAAATTATCAAATTTTGAAAAGCATGGACATTTTATATTTAGAAAGGTATACTTCACAATGAAGACGTTATGGTGAAACACTGTGAAGCATCAGATAACATTCAAAACACTCACAAAGTACTAGATTTAAGTAATATTGAAATTATTGATACTTCTCAGAGTGCCCATTACGAGTAAGCTAAAATCAGGAGCTGGTGTAGGACTCAAACTCAGGCACTCTGATGTGGGATGCAGATGTCCCAAGCAGTGTCTTAACCACTGAGCCGAATGGCCGGCATCCTAGAAAGGGCACGTTCCGAAGGGTAGATGGAGATCCTCTGGTTGGTGATTTCACTCCTTCATCTGAAAACCTCCCCGGAAATCCTCGCTTAATATCACTACAGAATGTATATTTTGAAACTTTTCAAGCAATGGAAGTAGGTAATAATCTAAACACATAAGTACTAAAAAATGTCATAGATGAGTATTGCTATGAGACTACATCTTGCCTGCCAGTGACTTCCTGATGTCTGAAATGTTGCTCTCGAGCAAAACTAGACCCTCAGCCCCAGGAAAAGATGAACATGTTTATAGGGCACAGCATGAGGTATGTCTGCTCAGGACATTTGTCTTAAATATTTTTCACCCTCTATCTCAGAAATCGAATAAAACAATTGAAACATCCCAAGACACATGGTATTCTAAGGTTGTCTCTGAACTGGAAACTGAAGGCCATAAAATTATAACTCAGTTATACTAGATAATTTTCAAAGATATCTTTGAGAACATAAACAATGGACCAAAAGTCCATATTAAACAAAAACAATTGTGTCACATTTCCTAAAAGTGATATTATCATTACATATATACCCTTCACTGATAATAGCAGATGGGTGGACTATTTTAATATATTTTAAATAAAAGGGTGGTCAATCCTGGCTTAATGTGGGACTCATTCAATACCAGGCTGAATCATTGCTATCCTTTGTCATGCCACTATGTCTGTCCCATGAATGCTGCCAAAGGAAGTGATGCTGGATACTCCCAATGTCCTGGAATTTTCCAAGTATGTTTTATAGAGCCATATTTCCAAGAGTGAATTGTTTTTGGAAAGTGATTGGCATGCTACTTTCTAAATGATAAGAATCTATCAAAAATTAAACATGAAACAAATGGAAGCCTTAATAGTATTTCAGTGAAACTTTGAGTCAAAGGCACAGAAATGAATAATTTCATGGCTTAAGAGATTTTTTTAATAAATAAATTTGGACATGTGGTTCTACTACATGAAAAGTGGACATGTGGTTCTACTACATGAAAAGTGTCAATTAGAAATCCACTCATTTAAATTCTAAACCCAATTCAAAACAAGTAACATTTTGTTTTTAAATATTAATATATTTATAAAATTATAATTTACAATTGATTTATTTCCTAGATCATGTTTTATGATTTGCAATGATAAAAAGAACAAGACTGTAGCAGATGATTAACACAGAAGTCAAGACACTGGTTAAAATGTCCATGTCTCATGTTATAGTACATAGGTTCAACACTTGGCTTTAGCTCCTGATATCAGCTTCCTGCTAAAGTGGGCACAGGGAAGCACTAGTAATGGCTCATTGCAGGCAACTAGGGAGTGAACCAATGAACAGGAGTGCACTTGCACTCTTGCTCTCCCTGTCTCCCTCTCCACCCTCACGTAAATATGAAAAGTTTTAAATTTTCTTATAGAAAAGACTTTTTCTCCCTAAAACACCAATAGGCTCCATTTGAGAAATACTGTACTAGTTGAAAAAAAATTCAAGGTTACATTAATAAGGATAGAAAAGTAGGGAAGCATGATTTGGGGCTTGGAGCACAGAGAAGGTGATGCCTGCTGGATGGACTATTAGCAGTGACTACCACAAGAGGGTTACATAGATCTTCTAGAACCAAGAGAAAAATAGAACACAGACATGTCCTAGTAGAAGGCACACATTCTGCTGATTCTGTTTCAGAGATGATCCTTGTTTGCTCCTTCGTGGTGAGTCAACACTGAGCACTGTGATTCAGTGGATGGATCCACTTGGATAGCTGAATGCCACAAATTGCATTGACTGCACTTTTTGTACATAGAATTTAATGTATAACTTTATGTCTACCTCATGATTATTCACAATTGTAGGGCTTTTCTTATTTTTCATTTCTATAACATGTTAGTTATGACTTAACAAGAGTGGGTTGAGATTCTGCCGTTACTAGAAAGTTGTATAGTATAACAATCAAGAAAATAGACTCTAGACTTCAATAGTTTGAATTCAAATTCTATGTATTTTTGGTTCAATTAACAATATTCTCATTCCTAAAATTAAAAGTAAGAATCAGTCATTAAATGGATGAACACTAAATGAAAATTTAATTTTAATATGGACATTTTATATTTACAATGGTGCATGCCTAGAACAAATTTTTTAAATTTCACTATGCCTGCATTTGTTTACCCATGAAGTGGCAACAGTAATAGTTCCCCAGCCAAATAGTAAGCGCCTTAGTAAAGTGAAGACTAAATAATTTACTCTGCCAATTGCCTTCCCAAAAGATCATAAAAAACGTTCCCTGGCCCCAGATATTGTCAGGTTTTTACTGATAGACTTATAGGAAAGAAATAGATTTTAAAAAATAATAATAATCCTAACTAGGTAAACTTCCTTTCATACATTTACCGGTCATTTCAACTTCTATTCAAATGCTTTTCCATTCTGTTTATTGTTAGTTACGTTTCCTTGTAATTTTTTTGGAAGCTTGTTAAATATTAGGATCAATTACTCTTTTCCTGATTCACTAATTCATGTGTTCACTTTTACTGAATGTTTAATCTATACTACGAGCTACTGTAAATGATGGGGACATGGCTATGAACCAAAACAATGAAAATCTCCGTCCTTATGGAGCTGATGGTCCTATGAGGCCGATAATAAACTAATAAGTACATGTTCTTTGAGAGATGAATATGAATTTCTGGAGTAACGGGAGGGTTGCAACTTATATCTAGTATGGGCAGGGTAGTCATCCCTGAGAAGGTGACATCTGAGCAAAGACTTCCAGGAAGTAAGGGAAGGAGGCATTCACATCACTGGGGAAAGGACATCCCAGCCATCACAGGTAACCAATACAAAAAAGACAAGAATTTTCCTGGAGTGCTAAGGAACAATTAGAATGCCTATCATACAAGTCAGGCAGAAGGGTCTGAGAAGAAATGAGAGGAGGATCGTTAGGTGCTGGTATGATATTGTAAGGCCTTTGAATTAAATTTTGAGTAACATAAGAAACAAATGTAAAGTTTACAACAGATTTTCATGGCTGACTTAATTTTTAAGAAGATCAGTATCTGCTATATTGACCATAGACTACAAGAATGAGGATAACAGCAAGCTGAACCATTAAAAGTTTATTATAGTAATTCAGCAAGAGATCATGGTATATTAGTTATAGTGTTAGATGTGAAAATGCAAAAATGTAGCACACACTGTAGAGGCAACACAATTTACTAAATGATTGAATATTAAGGTATGAGAAAAAGACCAGAATCAAGGCTTATCCAAAAAATTTGGCCTGAGCATTTGGAAAAGTAAGTTTTTCATTTACTTTTATGGCAAATACTACAGCAAGCACAGTTTTGTTTTTATTTTTGAAAGGCAGAAAGAGACAGAGACAGGGATGGAAAGAGAGAGATTTTCCTTCTGCTGACTCATCTGCAATAGCAAGGGCTGGGCCTGATACAAGCCAGCAGCAAGGAGCTCAACTCCGGTCTCTCCTGTTTATGCTATCTCCCAGGGTGCACATAGGTAGGAAGACAGATTTGAGAGCAGATCTGTAACTAAAACCTTGGGACCCTTGCTTTAACCATTGCATCGAATACCAGCCATGGAGGCACAGACATTAGAGAGAAAATAAGGAGTTCAGTTTGGGGCCTCTTATATGTAAGATTTTTATTAACCAAGCAAAGAGCAACATCGTGTGGGAAGTTGGACATGAGTCTCTATTTCAGGGTGAGGTCCAGGCTGGAAATATTCATTTAGGAGTTAATCAAGAGATGGTGCTTATGCCTCAAGATGGTATGAAATCTCCTAGGGAGCTGTTGGTGGCAAATATAGAAGTTTAAGTACTGAGCCCTAGAGTAATTTATTATAGGAAGCTCAAGGAGATAAGTAAGAAAAATCAATGGCAAATGAGAAGAAGCCAATGAGTTAGGAGAAAATTCAAGGGAGATGAAGTTTTATGCCAGCCAAGCGAAGTGTTTCAAGAGAATGCTAGCACTGTTCTTGGGTCAAATCAGTTGAGGGACAAGTATCAACAGTTGAGTTTTGCAAGATTAGAAATCATCATGACCCGGACAGGGTAATTTCAGTGGAGTGGTGAAAGGAGAGATTGCTTGGAGGGAATCCAAGAGAGAAAGGGAGAAAAATTGAGACAATGAGTAGACAACTATTTCTAGAAATGTTGCTGTAATGAGGAACAGAGTTCTCTTACAGCAGCTAGAGGGTGTCTGGGGTCAATAGAACATTTTTTTAAATGTGGGAATGAGAGTATAGTTATATATTTGTTAACAGAAAAGATCTAGAAGAGGAAGAAAAAAATGATGTTGCAAGAAAAAGATGGAAGAAAAACTTGATTTTCCTGTTTAGACATTGACAGGGGATATAATCACCTTTAAAAAGAAGAAATGTTTGCTTTGCATATACAAAAAATTTTTAAAATAAAGTAAAAAGGTGTAGATATTAATATGTGGGTATTTGTGAAGATGAGAAATTCTGCAATTTTCCACCTGATTTTCTGTTTTCTCAATGAAATAGAAAGCAAAAGTTGTAAACTGAATATGAGTTTAGAACTTGAGAATAAAGGAAAAATTATGAATAGAGACCTGGGTGAGTGGGACAGAGAATTACCTTGGAAAAACCAAAGTGACTGCTGAGTATAATAAAGGCCAATTTGAAGTTAGTGTTTATGAATTTGAACTGAAATCCATCAGTATAGTTCTGATATTCCCTTTTCATTATTCATCTGCAAAGGTGTGAGTGCACAGTAAGAAGAAAGGTTGATTTAACAAAAATTTGTGGTTTTGAATAACAAAGCAACCAAGTCAAATAAATTAATGTTATACAAAAGCACGTTATGATTGGCCATGGATTTTATCTGGATAGGAGAGCAGTGAGTGAGTTTTAAAATTTTAGGATTAGTGAATGACAGCTCCTAGTAGTGATCAAAGGATTATCAGAATTTGGCTATTTTTCACCTGTTAGCTGGGAAGAAATACTGAGATTAAAGAGTAATACACGTTGTGAGGTCATTAATGTGTAACAACTACCCCACAATCTAGGCGTTTAAAGCAGCCACTTGATTATTCTACTTCATGAACTTGTGGGCAGGCTTTAGCTGAGTGATTCTTCTACTCCACGTGGTGCTGCCTGGGCCACTTGGTGGCATTCACCTGATGGCTGTTCTGGGTTCACAAATCCAAGTCAGATCAGCTCACATGCTTGGTACCTTAATGGAGTTGGCTGAAAGACTGGGCTCAGTTGGACATTCTCCATGTAATCTCAGGTCTTCTTCAGGTGGACGCTTCAGAATGGGTCTTGGCCTTCTTAGATGGTAACTCACTGCTCCAAAGCAAATGTTTCAAGGAACATAATATGGATCCTGCCAGGCTCTTAAAGTCAGGTCTGGGAAGTGGCTATAGCTTCACATCTTCCATATATCCCTGGTAAAATCAGGCATAGGGCTTGCTGAGATACAAGGGGAGGGAAAATGGACCTCATCTCTTTCATCTGCTACAGGGATGGATGTTCAGTACTTCTTACAGGAAGTGACAGAACAAAATCACAATTCCTTGTGCCATTAATGTTTATGGTCTCAAGACACAAAATGGAGACAACTGTATTCCAGTGTTTGAAGGGATTGATGTTCTTGCCAATAGCAAATGGAGTTCTCAGTCCTATTGACTTATTCTTAGGAAAACAGAGCACCTGAGAAAGGTGTGGTCTTCCTCAAAAAAGGCAGTGAGCTTGCCTTTCTTATCAAAGGGTTCTGCGCCTGCAGATTCAACCAGAGAACAAAAATATTCATAAAAAAGTATTGTAGTGAACATGTGCAAACTTTCATTCTTGTCATTATTCCCTAAATAATACAGAATAATGAATATTTACACAGGATTTACCTTGTGCTTGGTATTATAAGTAATATAGAGATGATTTAAAGTATGCAAGAACATGTGCAGAGGTTATATGCAAATGGTATGCCCCCTTATATAAAGAACCTGAGCATCCACTTAGTTTGGCATCCATGGGAGCTTCTAGAACCAATTCCCCATGGATGCTGTGGGACAACAGGCTCTATCTTATAAAACTGCCATTAAAGGTCATGGAATTAGTGGCATTGTATGTGTCAAAATGATTTCCATGTCTCTGTATCCATCCATTAACTTCTCCATCTTCTGGTATTTTGTGGTTGTTTTATTTTGTTTTGTTTCATTTTATTCATATAGTTTAATTAATCAGTTCTTCCCTTTCTGCATTACAATTTTATTATTTGTGTTTTTATAGCTTAAGATTTAAGTTACTAAATTAGATTGTCTTTTGATACCTGATAATTTCTTTTAAGATGTTAACAAAATACTTTCAGAAAAGTAATCAAAATTAAGGTATATAATTTAAATATCACATAAGTTTTTGGTAATTAGCATGGTCAGTTCTCCAAAAGACATCATTTTGCCCTCTCCTAATCACTAACCCTTCCCAGTTATCTACTATCCTGTATTACTGCTAATCACTTCCTTGTTTTCTCTGTAGCTTTGCCACCTAAGCAGGCATCTCTGAAAACTATTACTACCTTTCTCCATGTGTGTTCACATGTATGTATATGTGTTTACATGTGTGTATGTTTTTAACTTCATATAACTGTAATAATTTATTTTGTATTGCTTTATGACCTGCTAGCTTCACATAAAATTTTGAAAGTTCTAATTTTATTTGTAGTTTTGGTTCATACAGCCATACAGCTAAATGTATTACTTCAAATGAATATATCACAATGTACTTATTCAGTTATTACCATGCATTTCGGCTGTGTTAAATTTGGGGTTGTTAGGAATAATAACATAAACTTTTCTGTGTGGCATTAAATGGGAGTAGGCTAAGCATATCTTTAATGTGGTATCTGAACAGCAAATGCTGTCCAAATGTGGTTGTACTGACCAATACTCTCACCACCACAGAGTGAAAGTGCCTTTGGTCTCCTGCACCAGCCAAAGTGATCATGAGTCACTGTCATCTCATCCCCTCTAGGTGTGTCACAATGTCTCACTGTGGTTTTATGTTACATTTCTCTGATTGCTAATGTTAAGCACATTTTCACATGAACAAATCAGACACCACAGACCGTTAGGATACATTTTTTGTAATGTTTCTTGTTAATTTTGTGCATATTGTGGTTCTTTTTCCTACTGATGGATAGGAATTCATCAGTAGGAAAAGTACAGTTGAAGTATTTGGGAAACAAACCCTTTGTGGAATAGACATTCTTTTTACATAGCCAAATGTACTTATCTTTCATTTTCATTTTAAAGCCACCCATTCATTTTCCAAAGTTACATATATATTCCCCTGTATTATCTTCTAAAAAGGTTATCATTTTCCTTTTACAATTACATTTATAATTCATATGGCTATAATTTTCTTTGCAACACAAGTGAGGTTTAAAAATGATGTTTCTTCTGTATGAATACATTTTTGTCAACTCAGTTCATTGAAAAATCATCATTCCCCATTAGCTCTACAATAACATGCTTTTATATAATACGGGATCCATAACTGTAGGTTTGTTTCTGGATTCTGTGGCATTTGTCATTTTGGTGTGGTGTAAACAGTAAAGTATTTATAACAAGTATTTATATCTGATAAAGCAGAACTCCCTACCATCTTTTTTCTAAGAGGGCATATTAATCTTGACACTTTATATTTTCAATAGCATTATAATCAGTCTGCCAATATATAACAACAACAACAAAAAAAAAACCCTATGGTCAGTTTATCAAGGATTGTCCTGAATATCTTAATTGATTGACTTGGGAATAACTGATATATTTATATACTGAATATTCTAGATATGAGCTTATTCTCTCATTTATTAGCTCTTCTTCCATTAATTTCAGCACTTTTCTATAGTTTTGCATGGAGAAGTCTTGCATATCTTTCTGTTATGTCCCAAGGTGTTTAATATTTTCAAGTTTTGTAAATGGTACCTTTTTCCAGTTCATTTTTCCACTGTGGCTGATATAAAATTCAATTTATGTTATAAATATAGTCATCTCATTCGTAACCTGAACTTGTTTATCAATCTAATTGACTAATCCTTGGATTCTATTGATTTTTTTTATGTATTTCATTTTTTTT
Organism: Oryctolagus cuniculus; assembly: GCF_964237555.1. Lineage (NCBI taxonomy): Eukaryota > Metazoa > Chordata > Mammalia > Lagomorpha > Leporidae > Oryctolagus > Oryctolagus cuniculus. The sequence continues at coordinate 32,595,467 of NC_091442.1, forward strand.
CCAGATTTTTATTTATTTATTTGACAGGTAGAGTTACAGACAGTGAGAGAGACAGAGAGAAAGGTCTTCCCTCTGCTGCTTCACTCTCCAAATGGCTGCAATGGCTGGAGCTGTGGTGATCTGAAGCAGTAGCCAGGGGCTTCTTCCAGGTCTCCCACGCGGGTGCAGGGGCCCAAGCACTTGGGCCATCTTCCACTGCTTTCTCAGGCCACAGAGGAGAGTTGGACTGGAAGAGGAGCGGCCGGGACTAGAACCGGAGCCCACATGGGATGCTGGCACTGCAGGTGGAGGATTAACCTAGTGTGCCACGACACTGGCCTCTATGTATTTCTTTCAAATTCACCTTATCTATTCCTCTTGGCTAAGCTTTCATTATTTGATGTTGAAAAAAAATCATGCAAGTGGAGTAACCATCTTCTTTGAGGTCCAACTCAAGTTGAGAACTGTCAACATTTCAATACTAAGTTCCATGTAATATATAAAGGATATTCATATTTGTGAAATATATTTATATACTTATATATTGTTAAAATTAGGCAAATTATTTCCTCTTTCCAGTTTTCTATGAATATATAAAGGATATCCATATTTGTGGAATATATATATATACTTATGTATATTGTTAAAATTAGACAAATTCTTTTCTCTTTCCAGTTTTCTATGAACTTTTATCATGAATAGATACATTAAGATTTACCTAACATCTTTATTTACCTAGTGACAATGATCACTTCTATTCTCTTTTATCATGTTGACATTCCAGATTAAGTTGATGGAGTTCAAAAATGAAGACAAACCTAATTTCCTAGAATAATGCATGATCCTTTAAATATTTTTTTCATTAACTTCTGAAGCAGAACTTTTGCATTTGTGTTCGTGCCAGAACATCAGCTTCTTTTTTTGTTATGCCTTTGTCAATTCTTTTTTGTTTTAAAGTTATGTTGAATGTATAAACTGAATCAATGAGTCAGCTGGACATCCACTGGGCCTGGGATTTTCTTGCAGAAAGATTTTAATCATACAAATTCCACTGTCACTATCCTTCCTTCCTTCCTTCCTTGCTTCCTTCCTTCCTTCCTTCCTTCCCTCCTCTCTCTTTCTCTCTCTCTCTTTCTCTCTTTCTTCCTCTCTTTCTTTCTCTCTCTTTCTTTCTTTCTTTCTCTCTCTTTTTTCTCTTTCTTTCCCTCTTTCCCCTCTTTCTCTTTCTTTCATTTTTATGGCCATATTGTTAGTGGAATACAGCTCAAAACTTTTACAATTTCTCATGATGGATGTGAAGGGTGTCATCTCATTTTAGGCAAGTTTTTGTTTCAACAGATATTTTGTGTAGGTTTTTCTGCTTTCAACTATGCCATTGTCTATAGTCTGCCATTTTTCAATTTTTTTATTTCAACTTTTCTGAAAGTTTTGGTTGTCTCTTTAGTTTTGCTTTTTCATCTTAATCAAGTTTGAATATCTGTGTCAAAGATTAGAACAAATTGCCTTGAACCAGACATTATCTGTTAGTGTTGATATTCTTAATTTTTCCTTTAATTTTCTCACATCATCAACTCTTTGACTTCAATTTTACTTTTTTCCTATTTTCTGTTTCATATAGATAATACTTCCAAATCAGTATATGGGAGTCTTATACAATAGCAGGAAAATTTAATGTATTTGTATTTATTATCATTAATGCATTTTTCCTACTTCTATCATATTATAAATTCAGGAAGTTGATATTTTAAACTGATATAAGTACTAAAACCAAGACACAGTTTTTTTGTACTCACATTGACTTTAAATATGAGCCTCTACTAATTTTAACTAACATTATATAGTCCAATTGAGCAAGGAAATAATGTAATTATATGCTTTATTGATAGTATGGAGATGCTATGGTAAAGTGAACATGTGACACGTGTGCAACTGCTCAACATCGTATACAAAACCTTCTATATTATGATTCAAGAATTCGATTTTCCCAAGAGTTTGCTTTTAGCTCTTGCAGCTAAGGCACAGGTGGAATCAGGCATCACTAAAAAGATACACAAATATGACTTTAATTTAAAAGAAATCAAAATGAAGAATAAAATTCCAGAAATAGTCCACCATTTAAAGCAAGTTATTGAAGTCATTTCCCTTGGGGAAACATCTAGCATCATCTCCCAACATCATGGATATCAGTTGTTGGTTTCTGGATTCCAGCAGTTGGTTCTCTTCTGTAACAACTCCAAGAGTTTTACACAGATTTCCTAGTTATGTAGCTCCTGTATCTGACCATCTAGCTCTCTTGTATATTCTCTGAGCTATCAAATATCCTGTAGTAAATATCTTTTCTACTTAAATCACTCAGAATGGGTACTGGTTCTGCCAGTAATAACTCTAACTAATACAAGTGAAGAGAGAAAGATAGGCAACCTCTTTGGTATTGATACAGGCTATGCAGGAAATTAGTGAGGGAAAAAGAATGAGGCGGCTTCCAGCAGTGTGTGTGTGTCTTACCTCTGCACAGCTAAAAATTCCATCGTCTTCCATGCTCATTCAACACACCCACTTGCCCACGATGCACCCGAACTTCCTCCATCATAAAGAAGAAGCCATGATGAACACAAGTATGCTAAGCACCACGTGGAGATGTAAGGGAACCTTCCCAGAGATCATCACATGTGCCAAACCCCACCCACACACCATCCAATGTATATATTCAATTACAGCACCACCCCCCACTCCATAAAGCAGGGAGCCAAACTGAATTGGGCATGATTCTCCCTTACGAGGTTGCCTATTTTCAATAATGATCTCTTTAATTAAACCCGGATCCTATTCTTGAATTTTATCTACATCTCTGCTTCAAATTCATCTCCTATACCATGACAAGAATCTGGAATAAATACAGCTGGGGACCCATTTACCCCCCAATAGTATAAGGAAGCTTTGTATCTGACCATGAACAAAGGAGGGCAGAAAATCATCATGCCAATATCAACACTACCTACTAATTTTTAATTTTCATTTGAAAATCAGAGAAAGATACAGACACAGAGAGAGAGACAAATATTTTCCATTCTACTGGTTCACTCTCCAAATACCTACAACAGCCAGGGTGGGATCAGACTGAAGCCAGGAGCCTGGAACTCCTATTCACGTATCACAGACCCAATAGTTGAGCCATCATTTTCTGCCTCCTACAGTATGCGTGAGCAGGAAGCTTAATTGGAAGCAAAATATCCCAGACTCAAACCAGGCATTCAAATTTAGGATGTAGGTGTCCCAACTGGCAACGTAAGCTGCTGTGCTAATATGCCTGTCCCATAGTTTTTGATTCACCTAAGAATTCAGATCACCTTCACTTATATTATTTTAATGGAAAATAAGCACCTCTTCCAAAACTATTACTTCAAGTTTGGCATTGATCACTAAACAACTTAAAATGTGGAGTAAATGAAGAAAAATTGAGACAATGTAGCTATACTCATATTTAGCAGTAAGACTTGTTGAGGTAAAGACTTCCCAACATTAGCACTACCGATACATCAGGTCAGATAACTGCTTATTGTGAGCAAATGACTTGTATATGACAGGCTGAACAGCATCCTTGGAGCCTATCCACTGGAAACCAGTAAATCTTTACCCTTGTTGTAGCAACCAATATCATCTCTACACATGACTAAATGTCTATGCCCTGCAGTGGTGGCAAAATTGCCTCCTGTGGAGAACAACTGATATAGAAACAAAGAATACTAAATTTTCTTATAAGAATTCTCCCCAACTGCCTTAACCACACACATTAGAATTATTGATAGCTCTTCACATAACAATTCCTCAAATCTGATTGGCTTAGAATCCTACTAAACATTGCACTCCAAGAAGTTATTTTTAATGTGTATGGTCTAACACTGGCATGTAAAGAGATCTTACCTATAACCTTAATATAATGAGTGCCTGAATTTCCTAAATTTCAATAATATGCATTACACATTTCAGCTAAAGCCAAAATTTGTCTTGGACACAATTTCTAAGTTAGGAAAAGAGTTTCCAAGATTTATTGATTCTACAGTGGTTTGTCCATTTCTCATTCTGCTTTTTATTTTTTGCTTTTTTACAAATTTAGACAATGAATTGGTCCTTGGAGAAAACCTGCAAGACAGTATCAAGGGGTCCACGCCTTGGAACAGTACGTTAATACTCTGCCTGCGTCACCGGCCTCCCATACGGGTGCTGGTCCTAGTCCCTCTTCCAATCCAGCTCTCTACTGTGACCTGGGAAAGCAGTAGAAGATGGCCCAAGTCCTTGGGCCTCTGCACCCATGTGGGAGACCTGGAAGAAGCTCCTGGATCCTGGCTTTGAATCAGCGCAGCTCTGGTCGTTGCAGTCATCTGGGGAGTGAACCAACGGAAGAAAGGCCTTTCTCTCTGTTTCTCCCTCTCACTGTCTACAACTCTATCTCTCAAATAAATAGAGAAAATCTCTTTTTAAAAAAAAGACAATATCGCTGGCACCACCGCTCAATAGGCTGATCCTTTATCTGCAGCGCCGGCACACCAGGTTCTAGTCCCGGTCAGGGTGCCGGATTCTGTCCCGGTTGCTCCTCTTGCAGTCCAGCTCTCTGCTGTGGCCAGGGAGTGCAGTGGAGGATGGCCCAGGTGCTTGGGTCCTGCACCCCATGGGAGACCAGGAGAAGCACCTGGCTCCTGCCTTCGGATCAGCACAGCGCGCCGGCCGCGGCGGCCATTGGAGGGTGAACCAACGGCAAAAGGAAGACCTTTCTCTCTGTCTCTCCCTCTCTAACTGTCCACTCTGCCTTTAAAAACATAAAAAGACAATATCAAAGGGAAGAACCAGATGATTTATGCTCTATAGCAGTGGACTCAATAAAACTTAAAACTGTTTTCCTGGAGAGTGTTTGAAGGGTTCATCAGTAGACAATTGTGTCAGTTGCACCTCTGTGGTAAGCAACACTCTGAAAGACCAAAAATCAATCAAGAACTATGGGGGGGAAATGGAGAAACAGACTCTTGCATTGCCTCCTGGTTTCTCAATAACCACTCAAAACAGAAAAGTAGCATTGCTGAAGGCTGAGAGAGATCAATAGGAAAATTGACAGCAGAAAGGGTAGCTTAGCTTGTCAACATCCCCAGCCAGTCTGTGACAGGTAAGCAACATGTTTGGGTGCTGACATAAATATGTTTTAAAGAAAGCTTGAATAAATCATTGTATTATCCATTCCACACCTATATATTGAGTTCTCATATATAAACACATATACATTATATTTGCTGGAATATAAAACAAATTGCATGTGCTTTGGAAGCGAAAATCTTGCTAATGATGATTGATTGCACTGGTGTGCTGTTACATAAAGCTATGAGAGGAAAAATAACTTTTCATGTCTTTTTATATATGAGAATTTTCAAGAGATAAATACAAATGTCTTAAGTCCATTGCCAATTCTCAGAAAAGAAGCATTTCCAAAGATCCTTGTGCAACAATGTTATCCTGGGTGTGCCTCTAGACTTCCTGAAAAAGTCTTCTTTTAGATCTACTAGTCTGAAGTGTTGGCAGGGGGAACAGTGCTGAGAGGCCTTGGGCTTAAGAGAAACATGAGAATTATCTGAGTAAATGAAATAAATGAACATGAAAGCAAAATAAAATGTGTGCAATCCAAATAGCATGCTGATGGAAAATATAACAATGTGACAATGTGAGGAGGAAAAAAAGAAAGTCAAAATAATTAGCTAATTAGGGCCGGCGCCGCAGCTCACTAGGCTAATCCTCCGCCTAGCGGCGCCGGCACACCGGGTTCTAGTCCCGGTCGGGGCACCGGATTCTGTCCCGGTTGCCCCTCTTCCAGGCCAGCCCTCTGCTGTGGCCAGGGAGTGCAGTGGAGGATGGCCCAGGTGCTTGGGCCCTGCACCCCATGGGAGACCAGGAAAAGCACCTGGCTCCTGGCTCCTGCCATCGGATCAGCGCGGTGCGCCGGCCGCAGCGCGCCGGCCGCGGCGGCCATTGGAGGGTGAACCAACGGCAAAAGGAAGACCTTTCTCTCTGTCTCTCTCTCTCTCACTGTCCACTCTGCCTGTCAAAAAAATAAAATAAATAAATAAATAAATAAAAAAAAAATAATTAGCTAATTAAACAGAGAACGCTACCTGTAAAGAATATTCCTGGGGCCAGCACTGTGGCACAGCAGGTTAAAACCCTGGCAAGCAGCACTGGCATCCCATATGGGCGCTGGTTTGAGTCCCAGCTGCTCCACTTCCAATCCAGCTCTCTGTGATGGCCTGGGGAAGCCAGGGCCCAAGTCCTTGGCCCAAGTCCTTGGGCCCCTGCACCCACTTGAGAGACCTAGAGGAAGCTCCTGGCTCCTTGGCTTCAAATCTGCTCAGCACTGGCCATTGCAGCCATTTGGGGAGTGAACCAGCAGATGGAAGACCTCTCTCTTGGGCTGTACATCTCTCTGTAACTCTATCTTCCAAATAAATATAATAAATCTTTTTTAAAAAAGAATATTTCAGAATCTTCCTAGGAATAAAAGCAAGAATTTTCAGACATTTGCTATTCATTGGTGGAACAGTGGGCTTCCTAAAATGGTGCACTCCATTCAAGCAAAGTCTGTGTATAGTCCATTTAGACTAGTTGATCTTTTAACCTATAAAATCCTTAACATTTAAATTATATTATAATGATAAAATTCATTGACAGATAAGAGAGAACTAGTGAAGTCATATAAAATGTGGGAAAGTCTACTATTTCCCTTATAGACAGAAAACTGTTTTCTAGGCTTTTGCCTTAATGAAAAATGGAAAATGAGTTCTTTATCATGTCTACCCAATGATATCAAAGTCATTAAGATGGATGACCAGTATCAGAGCATTCCCTGAAGTTAGTTTTCTTAACTAATCTAATTTTGTTCCTTCGTGTGGAAAATGTCAGTCTACTGAAAAATACACAAATTTATGTTGTAATTAATATATGAAAAAAGAAATGGACAATAATTAAGGCAATAAATGTGACTAGAATATAAGGCATCTCATTAATCATATCCCAACCAGATTTCAACATTAACAAAATGCATCATCTTTAATTTCATAGTTACCTTCCAATCCAAATAGAACAAAACATACAATTAAGCCATTTAAAATACTTGGATTAGGTCATTGCATTTTTGGTCAAACCCTTTCCTTTAAAAGACAATGGATTTCTTCATAGGAAACTCCTGTTGGCAGGCCTACTTTTGAATACTGCCCATTGGTGTTTGGATCTTTCGTAAAAGGGAACAGTGCCCAACTGCCCCAAAATAGTCATTTCTTCTTGAGGTAACATTATTACAATATAAAATAAAAGATTTTCCACTGTTCCTGATCTTGGAGGGAAAGTTATCAACTTTTCATTACGGCATGTTTGCATGTCTTGGAGATGTTATTTATCAGATTAAGGAATTCACTTTAACTCCTCATTAGCCAAGAGTTTCTTTCATGTATTCATTTGAATTTAATCATGCCTTTTTCTCTCATCATGTGATCATATGATTATTCTGTTGATACAGTGAATCACATTGATTTTCTTTTCTTTTTTTAAAGATATATTTTATTTATTTGAAAGACAGAGTTACAGAGAGAGGTAGAGACAGATAGAGAGGTCTTCGATCCGCTGGTTCACTCCCCAGATGGCCTCAACGGCCGGAGCTGCACCATTCTGAAGCCAGGAGTCAGGAGCTTCTTGCAGGTCTCCCACGTGGGTGCAGGGGCCCAAGGACTTAGGACATCTTCTACTGCTATCCTAGGCCATTGCAGAGAGCTGGGTCAGAAGAGGAGCAGCTGGGACTCAAACCAGCGCCCGTATGGGATGCCAGCACTGCAGGCCAGGGCTTTATAACCCACTGTGCCACAGCGCCGGCACCCACATTGATTTTCAAATCTTAAACCACTGATGTATTATTAGAGTGAACCCAATTGCTTCATGAAAGTTTTTCATATATATTAATGGGCAATAGGCTTTTAATAGTTTACTTAGTATTTCTGATTTATTGAAACTGGCCTATACTTCTCTTTAAGTGCATTGTATTTATCTGATACTGAAATTAGATATCTAAATTATGTTGGCTTCATGATGAATGTTGGGAAATAATGAATTCTATTAACTGTAAGTTTATCTAAGATTTCTACCATTTTTCACTTAATTATTGTTAAAAATTCACTGGCAATATGTCCCTATTTGAGAAAGGTGGTTAGGGGCTGGCGCTGTGGTGTAGCAGGTAAAACTGCCACCTGCAGTGCCAGCATACTATATGAGCACCAGTTTGAGTCCTGGCTGCTCCACTTCTGACCCAGCTATCTGCTGTGCCTGAGAAAGCAGTGGAATGTGGCCTAAGTCCTCGGGCCCCTGCACCCACGTGGGAGACCCAGAAGAAGCTTCTGGCTTTGGATCAACGCAACTCCAGCCATTTTGAGCATTTGGGGAGTGAACTAACAGATAGAAGACCTCTTTACCTCTCTCTGCCTCTGCCTCTCTGTAACTCTGCATTTCAAATAAACAAATAAATCTTTAATTTATAAAAGGTGGCTAAATGGCATACATAACTCTATAATATATTTGTAACCTCTTATATCTCTACAATTAATTTAAAATTTTTTAAATTCTGAATGAATCATCTAAGTCTAGAGTTCTCCATCAATGCCTCCAGTATATTTGAACTATAGATTCAATTTATAAACAGGCATGATAATGTTCAAATATTTTCTCTATCAACTGTTGAAATATTGTTTTTCCATAAATTTTGGTATTTTACATATATTTTCATATTTATTAGTATAAAGTTGTTCAGAATACTATTTTAACATCTTTCCAGTGTCTATAGGGTCTGGGTGATGCTCTCCTTCATCTCTTATATTACATATTTTTTTCTGCTCTTTCTTCTCTCTACCAATCTTGACATAAATTTTTCTTCACTGAAAACTATTTGTTACTTTCTATTATGGTTTTTAGTCAACTTATTTCAGATCTTATTTATTTATTTATTTATTTAATTGTTTTCTTAAGATTTTTTATTGATTTGAAAGGCAGAGTGACAGAGAGAGGAAGAGACAGAGAGTCTTCCATTCACTAGCTCATTACCCAAATGATTACAGCATCCAGGACTGGGCCAAACCGAAGCCAGGATCCAGGAACTCCATCCAAATCTTCTACTCGGGTTGCAGAAATCTAAGTATGTAGTCCATCAACTGCTACCTCCCAAGGACATTAGCAAGAAGGTGGATCTGAAGCAGAGGTGGGACTCTATCCCAGGCACTCTGAGAAGGGATGTAGGAGTCACCCCACGCTGTGGCATAACCTACTGAACCATATGCCTGTCCCTATTGCTCTTTTCTATATTGAGGCTAATGGCTATTTTCTGCTCTACTATCTTGATATAACTTTGTGGATCCATCTCAAGTGGTTCAGGTTATTTAATAATAAATAAATATGATTACTCAGACCAATGCCATGTGGTTTTGAACCTATGAATTCTTCTAGTTATTCTAATGTTTCTTGTTTTACATGTAAGTGTTTAATCCATTTTCAGTTGATCTTTAAATATGGTATGTGAGAAGGATCCATTCTTCTGTAAATGGAAATCTAATTTTTGCAATACCCCTTATTGAAGAGAATTTTTTCCATTCTATATTGCAGAACTCAGTTCCAAGAAAAGCAGATCCAGATTCAGGCAGATTAGAGGAAAATTTGAAGCCATTTACACATTTGTATTCTTTTTTTTTAATCCACAGTGGTGGTAAAAATACACAAGAAACAGCCACTTATCCATGGTAGCCAATGGCTACAAATGGAGTCAACCTTATGTTCCAGGGCATCCAGCCAATACAAAGAGAGATATCCCCAAACATCTGCATAACCGCTTCTAGCCCTGCCCCACCCCCATCCCTTTTATGAACCTATAGAAAATAGTATAACATACAGACAAGTGAACAGTCATATAACAAAGGTATGGCGGTTCCTACTCTGCTGGTTACCATGAAATTGGTTGCCATGGAGGCACAGAAATCTCAGAGCAAAAAGACATGGAAGAGAGAGACATAAGAACCTGATAAGCTTCACTTTCTGAACAAGTATTCTTTGCAATGTTGTTGAAAATCAATTGACCATACATGTGTGGATCCATGACCATGTTCTCTAGTCTGTTTCTTTGGCCAATGTGCATGCTATTTAGCTACATTTTTTATTTCCATAGATTTATTGTGCATTTTGAAATGAGATGTGGTATCTCTGGGTCTGTTCTTTTTGCTCATGTTTGCCATAACTTTTCAGGATGTTTTGTGTGTGGTGGGGAGTGAGGGGGTTCATATGAATTTTAGGATTGTTGTATTTCTATGAAAAAATATTGAGATTTTGATAGGGATTGCATCGAATCAGTATATTGATTGTGGAATATAAGCATTTTAACAACATTAATTATTCTAGTCCATGAACATGCACTCTTTTTCCATTTACTTTTATTTTCAAATACTTTCACCCATGGTCTATCATTTTAAGTGTACAAAAGCCTTACACTTTCTTGATTAAATTTATCCCTGTGTAATCTTCATAGGTTTGTAAATGGAACTGTTCTGACTTCTTTTTTAAATAGTTCTTTGTCAGCATGTGAAGGAGGAACTGCTCTTTATTTAGAAAGGTTTAAGAAGTATCAATGCATCCCACATGGGCACCAGTTCAGGTCCTGGCTGCTGCTCTTCCAATATAGCTCTCTGCTTTGGCCTGGGAAAGCAGGAGAAGATGGCCCAAGTCCTTGGGTCCCTGCACCCGTGTGAGAGACCTGGAGGAAGCTCCTTGCTCCTGGCTTTGGATCAGCTCAGCTCTGGCCATTGCGGTCATTTGGGGATTGAACCAGTGGAATGGAAGACCCCCCCACCCCCGGCTCTACTTCTCTCTGTAATTCTTCTGTCTTTCAAAATAAATAAAATAATTCTTTTAAAAAAACACAATGCAACTGCAGCCCCACATATATTGCAGCTCAATTCACAATAGATAAGACATGGAATTTACCTAAATGCCTGTCAACTGAAGACTGGATAAAGAAATTATGGGATATGTACACTATGGAATACTACACGGCAGTAAAAAATGAAATTCAGTGATTTGCAACAAAATGGATGAATCCGGAAAACATCATACTTAGTGAAATAAGCCAGTCCCAAAGGGACAAATACCATATGTTCTCCCTGATCTGTGAGAACTAATACAGCACCTAAACAAAATGTGTAGAAGTGAAATTGACACTTCGAGATGGGATGACTTGAGCAGCCCTTGTCTTGACTGTCAAGGAACAGTTTTCTTCTTTTGGGTTTTTTTTTTTTATCATAATATTTGTTGAACTCTTAACATAGAGTTAATCATTTGCATATAAAGTCAATTGAGGATGGAGCTCATTAAAAAATAAGAATGGGAATAAGAGAGGGAGGAAGAAGTTTATAACTGTAAAGCTATACAGTTTTGCATACATTCCTACAGAGGTACTTCTAAGGGTACCATTTAAAAACTTGCCAAGGGACCTAAATTCCATTAAGCTAGGTTATAAAAATGCCATCTGAATTCTAAAGTGATCATATTAAGTGTTAAAGTGAACATATAGATAGAATTAAATGTCAAAGTGACCATATAAATAGGATCAAGTATCTGGTAATAACAAAAGAATTAAAAAGGAGAGAATGTTCCAACATGGGAAGCATTCCATACAGCAGACTCATAGAATGACAATTGCTTTAAACAGCACTCTGACCTCAGAATCAGCCCTTACAGCATCCTGGTCTGCCTGAAAAGCCCATGAGAGCATTTTAGGAATGGAAAGCCAAGACACTGTGGCAAAAAATGTGCTACATGAAGGATCTCTGTGAGACCCCAGTGGAAACAAGTGGCCATCAAAGAAAGATGTGCTTTCCTTTAAAGAGAAGAGAGAACTTCCAATTTGCTTATGGCCTTGTCGAAATACTGACAGAGTCTGTGGATTCAAAAGGCTTCTATAGCTGAGGCAGCTCACGTCAAGAGCTTCGGGTGGTCACTGATGTCATAGATGAGTGTTAATTGTTAAATTAACAACAGGAGTCACTGTGCACTAACTTCCCATGCAGGACCTCTGTCCTTAATGAGTAGTATTATGAGAGTTAACTGTAGAACCTGTTCTCAAACAGTTTGTGTGTGTGTGTGTGTGTGCATGCAAACTTGAAATATTTACTTAGTAGAAACTGGTCTTCTGTGTATAAAGTTAATTGAAAATGAATCTTAATGAAAAAGGGGACTTGGAATAGGAGAGGGAAGGAGATGAGGGGTGGCAGTGTGGGTATGGTGGAAAGAATAACCATATCCCTAAAGTGGTACTTAAGAAATTTGTATTCATTAAATAAAAGAGTTCTTTGGGAAAAAATGCAATGCAAGGGCTATGTTTAATTTTAAGTCAGCAAATGAAATGTAAAATAGTATTTCTGATGCAATTGAGAAAAATTAAACATAGTCTGGATATCAAAAGGCTTAAAAAATCTCCCATTAATTTTTAGGTATAAAAATGATATTGTGACTATGCTTTTATTAGTTTTCATCTATTAGAAATGTATAAATATAAGAGTATTCATATGTGAATCAATAAGATGTTTGCATTGTGCTTTAAAATACTATAGCCAGAATGGAAAGTCTGCATGTGAATGTATTTATGCATGAATTGTTGAATCAAGAATGGGAGAAAGGTAAAATTCTGACCAATTGTGGAACCCCAGTTTGCTTGGAAATTCCCATGCTATCAAGTTCAAGGTGTATATAGTATGTATGTGCATTTCTGTCTGTGAGAGTCTCTATTTCAAATATTTTTTAGAAAATTCACTCTCCAAACCCCAGGTCAGATAAGACAGTATATAACATAAAACTCCCTTTCCTGAATGTTGCCTTCCAAGGCAAGATCCAAAGACTACTACATTTTTCCACCTGATCAGATTGTCCCCAAACTCCTTACCAACCTGACAACAAGCAGCTTTGATGAACATTGGCCCCAGCTTAGCATTATTAAAATGTGGCAAGATGGGATTAAGATGGCAGAGTAGGGAAGGAGCTTGTTGCTCAAGTCTAGGAGAAGATAGTTTTTAAAAAGTGGAAAGAGTGCAGTCTCAGGGAAGAGTCAGGGAGAAAACAGCAGAGGAAACTCTACATAAAGTAGAGGAACACAGTGGATCTACATGGAGGGTGAAGACATGCACAACTTAGGACTCCAGCAACTGAGGGCCTCTGCACCAGCGTTGGAGAGCAAGGTGAGACCAGACTTCAGTAGCCCAAGCAACTGGTGAAAAAGCTGCAGAAAGAGCCTAGAGGGAATTCAGCTTGGAATCCCATGGGAGATGGTGTACTCGCCAGGCTAGAGAAGAAAAAAACAAAGGGGGAGGGCTCATTTTCTCTCTCTTTGATCATCTTGCAAAAGCACCCTGTAACAAGCTCTCAGAAAACAGACGCCATTTTGGACATATGTAACAGCTGTGCCAGCTTCGTGTCCATGCCCAGCAACCAGCCATGCAGAGACTCCTGAGTCTGGTGAGGAGAACAGTCTGGGGGCTGGGTGCTCATAACTCTGGGAGGCTTGTGTGCCAGGACTGTGAAACACTGAGGTTGCATGGGAGGACTCAGGGTGTGGCTGGGACATTGGGCAGTCACTGGGAGAGGCTCTACAGGGTCAGGGCTCCCTGGCTACCTGGCAAGGGACACTGCTGGAGAATTGGAGCTTATACTGAAGTCTGAACAGATCCTTTGTGTGGTCCTTGTGGCACAGAGGATGAATAATATACTCACTGGGACTACTGTCTAGGACTGATCTTCATCAAGGAGAGGAGCTCAGTTCAGTCTACGCTGACAAGAAGAGACCTCTCCTCTGATTTTTTTTTTTTAAAGAGAGATTTACCAGGCCAAACCTGGGTGTGTCACCTCAGACATGCCCTTCACCTTGGAGCACTGAACAGAGTTCCTTGGCCACAACCACTACATTCTTCTAGTTATTCTCTGAAAGCAGACAGTTCACTAATCCAATCAGACTGAGTTCAAAGATAAAAGCCACCACAGCAAAAAAATCAAAGAAGAAACCAATGAGTATCCCCACAAATACCAAAATACAAATACACCAATCCAAGAAACAAGAACAAGGAAGACAACAAGACACCCCTCAAAGAACACAACACCTCAATACTAGATTGTGAAGATGATGAGACTGAAGAAATGCCAGAAGTGGAATTCAAAAAATTGATCATAGGATGACTTGAAAGTAATCAGAAGCAAATGCATGCATTAATGGAATCTGTGCATAACATGAAAGAAAATTTCTACCACAAAATTGAGATCTTAAAGAGAAATCAAAATGAAATATTGGAAGTGAAGAATTTAATAGAACAAATAAAAAAATACAGTGGAGAGCCTTAACAATGGAATCAGTGAAGCAGAAGAAAGAAAATCTGACTTAGAAGACAAAGCACAGGAAATTATACAGTCAGACCAAACATAACAAGAAGAAATTAGAAAACTAAAAAAAACACTGTTGGGAATCTATAGGATACTATCAAATGACCCAACATATGGGTTCTAGGCATTCCTGAAGGCATGGAAAGAGAGAAATGATTAGAAGGCCTTTTTAGTGGAATAATAACAGAAAATTTCCCCAATTTGGAGAAAGAAAGGGGCATATAAGTACAGGAAGCACATAGAACTCTTAATAGATATGACCAGAAAAGATCTTCACCATGACACATTGTAATCAAACTCTCCACAGTAAAAGATAAAGAAAAGATTCTAAAATGTGCATGAGAAAAATTCCAGATTACTTTCACAGGATCTCCAATTAGATGCAAAGCAGACTTCTCATCAGAAATAAGACAGGCTAGGAGAGAATGGCAAGATATATTCCAAGTCTTAAGAGAAAATAACTGTCAACCCAGAATACTATACCTTGAATAGCTCTCATTTACAAATAAAGGTGAAATAAAGCTGGTGCCACGGCTCAATAGGCTAATCCTCTGCCTGCAGTACCAGCACACCGGGTTCTAGCCCTGGTTAGGGCGCTGGATTCTGTCCTGGTTGCTCCTCTTCCAGTCCAGCTCTCTGCTGTGGCCCAGGAGTGCAGTGGAGGATGGCCCAAGTTCTTGGGCCCTGCACCCACATGGGAGACCAGGAGAAACACCTCGCCCCTGGCTTTGGACCAGCGTGGTGCGCCGGCCACAGTGGCCATTGGGAGGTGAACCAATGGAAAAAGGAAGACATTTCTCTCTGTCTCTCTCTCTCACTGTCCACTCTGCCTGTACAAAAAAAATCTAAAAAAAAAAAAAAGGTGAAATAAAGACCTTCCATAACAAACAGAAATTGAAAGAGTTTATCATCACCTGTCCTGTCCTACAAATGATGCTTAAGGATGTGCCACATGCAGAAACACAGAAACATGGTAATTGCTACGAAAGAAGGTAAAGGAAGGAAATCTCTCAGTAAAAGTTCAAAGGAAATTGAAAGTTAAAAAATAGGAATTATTGGAAAAATGACAGGGCAGTCATTATTTATCAACAGTCACCATGAATGTAAATGGCCTCAACTCTCCAGGTAAATACAGACTGGCTGAATGGATTTAAAAACAAAACCTGTCTATTTGCTATTAGTGAGAAACAGATCTAACTAACAAAGATGCACTCAGACTGAGAGTGAAAGGATGGAAAAAGATATTCCATGCTAACAGAAACCAAAAATGAGCTGGTGTAGCCATCCTAATATCAGACAAAACAGACTTACACAAAAACTGTTGAAGAGACAAAGAAGGACACTAAGTAATGATTAAGGGATCAATTCAAAAGGAAGATAAGACTATTATAAATGTATATGCACTTAATTACAGGGCACTTGGCTATTTAAAAGAAATGTCAAGGGATCTAAAGGGAGACATAGACTCAAATACAATAGTAATGGGGGATTTCAGTACCCCACTTTCAACAATGAACAGATCAACCAGAAATAATATCAGCAAGGAAACAGCAGAGTTAATCAACACTATAGACCAAATGAACCTAACAGATATCTACAGAACTTTTCATCTTACAGTTGCATAATACACATTCTTCTCATATGCATATGGAACCTTCTCTAGGACTACATGCTAGGCCATAAAACAATGTCAGCAAATTGAAAAAAAAATAAAATTATACCATGCTTCCTCTCAGACAACAGAGGAGTGAAGCTGGAAATCAGGAACTCAGGAATCTCTGGAACATATGCAAAACATGCAGACTGAACAACATGCTCCTGAATTAACAGTGGGTCACAGAAGAAATCAAAAGAGAAATCAAAAACTTTCTGGAAACAAATGAAGATGACAAAACAACATACCAAAATTTATAGGATACAGCAAAAGCAGTGTTAAGAGGAAAGTTTATAGCAACTGGTGACTACATCAAGAAATTAGAAAGTCACTAAATAAATGAGCTATCAATGCATCTCAAGGATCTAGAAAAACAACAGCAACCAAACCCAAAACTAGTAGGAGAAAAGAAATAAATAAAATGAGAGAAGAAATCAACAAAATTGAAACCAAAGAAACAATACAAAAGATCACCAAAATGAAGATCTGTTTTTTTGAAAAAATAAACAAAATTGACACACCATTGGCCCAACTGGAAAAAAAAAGGAGAGAGAAGACCCAAATCAATAAAGTCAGAGTTTAAAAAGGAAATGTAACAGACACCACAGAATCATAAGAAATTACCACAAAGAGCTGTATGCCAACAAAGTGGGAAACCTAGAAGAAATGGATAGATTCCTGGACACATACAACATACCTATTTGAGCCATGAAGACACAGAAAACCTAAACAGACCCATAACCAAGACAGAAATTGAATCAGTAATAAAGGCCCTCCCAACAAAGGAAAGCCCAGGACCAGATGGCTTCACTGCTGAATTCTATCAAATATTTTAAAAAGAACTACTCCAATTATTGTCAAGCTACTCAAAACAATCAAAAGGGAGGGAATCCTCCCAAATTCTTTCTGTGGATCCAACATCACCTTAATTCCTAAACCTGAACAAGATACAACAGAGAAAGAATTACAGACCAATTTCCCTGATGGGCATGGAAAGCCAAGACACTGTGGCAAAAAAAAAAAAAAAAAAAAAAAAAAAAAAAAAAAAAATGACCTAAATGAAAGATCTCTGCGAGTGAGATCCCAGTGTAAAGAACAGGTCATCAAAGAAGGAGGTACCTTTCCTGAAGGGAGGAGAGAACTTCCACTTTGACTACGACCTTGTCTAAATATGATCAGAGTTGGTGAACTCAAAAGGCCTCCATAGCCTTGGCAACTCATGAGAAGAGCCTAGGATGATTACTGATGTCATAAACAAGAGTGTCAAATTGTTACGTCAACAAAAGGAGTCACTGTGCACTTACTCCTCATGTAGAATCTCTGTCTTTAATGTGCTATACATCGTGATTTAATTCTATAACTAGTACTCAAACAGTATTTTTCACTTTATGTTTCTGTGTGGGTGAAAACTGTTGAAATCTTTACTTAATATATGCTAAATTGATCTTCTGTATATAAAGATAATTGAAAATGAATCTTGATATAAATGGAAGGGGAGAGGGAGCAGGAGAGGGGAGAGTTGCAGGTGGGAGGGAAGTTATGGGGGGGGGGCATTGTAATCCATAAGCTGTACTTTGGAAATTTATATTCATTAAATAAAAGGTAAAAAAAAAATATTTTAAAAAATTTCCCTGATGAACATAGATGCAAAAATCCTCAACAAAACTATAGCCAATCAAATCCAACAACACATCCACCAGGACCAAGTGGAATTTATCCCTGATATGAAGGGATGGTTCAACATTTGCAAATCAATCAATGTGATAAATCACAGTAACACACTCCAGAACAAAAAACTATATCATTATCTCAATAGATACAGAGAATGCATTTGAAAAAATTAATACCCTTTCATGATGAAATATCTAAGCAAATTGGGCATAAAAGGAATATTCCTCAACCTAATTAAGGCAATTTATGACAAACACATGGCCAGCATCATATTGAATGGGGAAAATTTGGAAGATCCACTGAGATCCAGTGCCAGATAAGGATGCCTTACCCTCACAATTGATATTCAATGTAGTCCCAGAAGTTTTAGCCATAGCTATTAGGTAAGAAAAAGAAATCAAAGGGATACAAATTGGGAAGGAGGAAGTCAAGCTTTCCTATTTGCAGATGACATGATTCTATATATAGGGGATCCAAAAGACTCCGCAAGAGACTAGTGGAACTCATAGAAGAGTTTGGTAAAGTAGCAGGATATAAAGTCAATACTCAAAAATCAGCAGCATTTGTATACACATACAATGCCAAAGCTGAGATTGAGCTTCTAAGATCAATCCCATTCACAATAGCTACAAAAAAAATCAAATACCTCAGAATAAATTTAACCAAGGATATTGAAGATTTCTACAACGAGAATTACAAAACATTAAATAAAGAAATAGAAGAAGATATAGAAAAGGAATAATCTTCCATGTTCATGGATTGGAAGAATCAATATCACCAAAATGTCCATTATTCCAAAAGCAATTTACAGATTCAATGCAATACTAATCAAAATACCAAAGACATTCTTCTCAGATATAGAAAAAAATGATGCTGAAACTCATATGGAGGCACAGGAGACCTCAGATAACTAAAGCAATCTTTACAACAAAAACAAGCTGGAGGCATCACAACAGCAGATTTCAAGACATACTGCAAGGCAGTTGTAATCAAAACAGCCTGGTACTGGTACAAAAACTGATGGAGAGACCAGTGGAACAGAATAGAAACACCAGATATTAAACCAAACATCTACAACCAACTTATATTTGACCAAGGAGCTAAAACCAATCCCTGGAGCAAGGACAGTCTCCTCAACAAATGGTGCTGGGAAAACTGGATTTCCACATGCAGAATTATGAAGCAGGACCCCTACCTTACACGTTACACAAAAATCCACTCAACATGGATTAAAGATCTAAATCAATGACCCAACACCATCAAATTATTAGAGAACATTGGGGAAATCCTGCAAGACATTGGCAAAGGCAAAGACTTCTTGGAACAGACCCCAGAGGCACAGGCAGTCAAAACCAAAATTAACAAATGGGATTATATCAAATTGAGAAATTTCTGTATGGCAAAAGAAACACTCAGGACAGTGAAGAGGCAACCAACAGAATGGAAGAAATTATTTGAAAATTATGCAACTAATAAAGGATTAAATAACCAGAATATACAAAGAGATCAAAAAACTCCACAATAACAAAACAAACAACACAGTTAAGAGATGAGCAAAGCACTTAAACAGTTTTCAAAAGAGGAAGTCCAAATGGCCAACAGTCACATGAAAAAAATGTTCAAGATCACTAGCTGTCAGGGAAATGCAAATCAAAGCCACAATGAGGTTTCACCTCACCCCAGTTAGAATGGCTTTCATACAGAAATCAACAAACAACAAATGCTGATGAAGATGTAGGGAAAAAGGTACCCTAATCCGCTGTTGGTGGAAATGTAAACTGGTACAGCCACTATTGAAGACAATATGGAAATACCTCAAAAATCAGAATATAGACCTACCATATGACCCAGCAATCCCATTCCTGGGAATCTATCCAAGGGAAATGAAATCAATAAACAAAAAAGTCATCTGCACCTCCATGTTTATTGCAGTTCAATTCATAATAGCTAGGACATGGAATCAACTAAATGTCCATCAGCCAAAGACTAGATAAAGAAATTATGGCATATGTACACTATGGAATACTACACAGCAATAAAAAAAATGAAGTCTGGTCATTTGCAACAAAATGGATTAATATGGAAAATATCATGCTGAGTGAAATAAGCCAGTCCCAAAAGGACAAATACCATATGTTCTCCCTGATCTGTGATAACTAACAGAGCACCTAAAAGGAAATCTGTAGAAGTGAAATTGACACTTTGAGAAGCAATGACTTGAAGAGCCCTTGTCTTGACTGTCAAGGAACAGTGTTTGGTTGTTGCTGTTGTTCTTGTTTCCTTGTCTTGTTTTTTCTTAATGGAAAATGGGACTGGAAATTGGAGAGAGAGGAGGAGTTGGGGTAGGATTGGGTGTGGGACGGCAGGTATGATGGGAAGAATCACTATGTTCCTAAAGTTGTACTTATGAAATTTGTACTCACTAAATAAACTGTTTCTTTGGAAAAAAAAATAAAATAAAATGTGGCAGTTTCTTACAAATGGCCAATAAACAGTTCAAATTTTTAAGAAAATTTTGAAACTCAATATATGCTTTTGATTTCCTTGCATGAGGAGCGTCTATTAAGATTCTTCTCACACTTCCAATTCTGATAGTCTTTATGCATTTCAGTAAACAGTAGCTAAGTTCATAGTCATTCGTTTGAGAAAAACATCCGTTTTCTAAATATGAGTATACCCACAAACAAATGCCTTTACCAAACTATAGCAACTAAACATTAGAGTTAGAAAAACAGGCAAATACCAAAGAACAGAGAAGTCAGCATGGATAATAAAATGTGAAAATATGAAACAATAAGTCATTAAATTACAGATGAGACTGTAGATTCCTCTTTCCTATCTCTTTGCTCTCTTATAAGACATTTTACTTTTTTTATTCTCATTTTTTAATCTCTAAAATCTGTAATAATGAGATTTTGAAAAGGGTCTTCGTAGGTATAATAATTTTATGTGGAAAATTTTGATTGGAGGTTTTATTTATTTTTCTAAATTTATCTGACAGGTAGAATTATAGACAGTGAGAGAGAGAGACAGAGAGAAAGGTCGTCCTTCATTGGTTCACTCCCCAAATGGCCACTACGGCCAAAGCTATGCCGATCTGAAGCCAGAAGCCAGGTGCATCCTCCTGGTCTCCCATGCGGGTGCAGGGCCCAAGCACTTGGGCCATCCTCCACTGCCCTCCCGGACCACAGCAGAGAGCTGGACTGGAAGAGGAGCAACCGGGACTGGCACCCGGTGCCCATATGGGATGCCAGCGCCACAGGTGGAGGATTAACTAAGTGAGCCATGGCACCAGCCCCCGAGGTTTATTTTGTTCTAAACCAGTATCAAATTTACTAATGTTAAAACATCAACAATCTAGTTTGTATGTTATTTTTTGTTCATCTTGATAATCCTGTTGCATACCCTAGATTAAATCATTTACTTTTTAGTGAACTTTAAATAATACTGTTTGGGGCTGGCGCTATGGCATGGCAGGTAAAGTCACTGCCTACAGCACTGGCATCCTATAGGGGCACAGGTTGGAGTCCTGGATGCTCCACTTCCAATCCAGTCCCTGCTAATGTGCCTGGGAAAGCACTGGAAGATGGCCCAAGTGGTTGGGCCGTTGCACTCACATGGGATACCCAGAAGAAGCTCCTAGCTCCTGGCTTCAGACCAGCTCAGCTCTGGCCATTGTGGCCATTTGCGGAGTGAACCAGCATACGGAAGACCTCTCTCTCTCTCTCTCTGTAACTCTGCATTTCAAATAAAATAAATAAATCTTAAAAAATTGTTTTCCTTAAACATTTGTTAAAACTTATTAAATATTTTGATTGTTTCAAATATTTATTTGGTCAATTTAATTTTAAATATTATAATTGCTCAAGTATTTAACCTCTTGACTCATAAAAAATTTAAAAATTGGAGCTGGCATTGTAGCATAGTGGGCTAAGCTTCCTCCTGCAGTGCAGACATCCCATATGGGCACTGGTTCTAGAATGGGCTGCTTCTCTTCCGATCCAGCTCTCTGTTGTGGCCTGGGAAAGCAGTGGAAGATGGCCCAAGTGCTTGGGTCCCTGCACCCACGTGGGAGACCTGAAGGAAGCTCTTGGCTCCGGGGTTTGGATTAGCCCCGCTCCAGCCGTTGCACTGCTATTTGGGGAGTGAACTAGCATATGGAAGACCTTTCTCTCTCTTTCTCTCCCTCTCTCTCTCTCTCTCTCTGTCTCTCTCTCTATAACTCTACCTCTCAAATAAAAAAAAAGAAAGGAAAAATAAAACTTAAAAATTCAACAAACTGTGAAAAATGTACTCTTAAAAGTTAAATGTTACATATGTAAACATAAGAAAACTTAAATGATTGCTGAACTACTTAGTTAAAATAATGCACTGAACTAGGTTAAGTGCTGTAAAAAATTCAAAATTATAAAGTACAAAACTAACACAGATTTCTTAATAAAATTTTATTAGCACTAAGGTTTTGACTTCACTAAACATTTGATACTTAATTCTAAATCTCACTAAAGTTATAAGATACCTACTCAGTAAAGAAGAAGATCTCCATCCAAGTCAATCGAAGCTGTTTTCTACCAGAGATTTAGGTCAATCATTGTGTTTAGAACTACATAAACTATTATATCATGCCATGTAATTTTAGTGGTAGCCTCTCTTGTATCCTTGAGGGTTATAAGCACAAAAATTTCTAGTCAGGGAGTTGATCATATTCTTATTATAGACATGAATGGGTGTTCTAACAGTGTCTAAATTAACCCACAATTACATGAGGAAGTGGTGATTTAGTTCATGACATTCCTGGATTCACAGTGTATGATAAAATCTACAGCTCCAATATGGGTTGATCACTACTTTCAAATATGCAATTTCTTTGACTCTTAAGGAGTAATGTGGGAATTTCAGAACTTATTTAACAGTTTATTTAGTGAACTCTCAAGCCTGTGACTAAAATAAATTGAAAATATGTTATCACAAAAATCACAAGAAAAAAAGAAAGGGAGCGAGGGAGAGAAGCATCATTATGTTCTAAGAATTGTATCTATGAAATATATGAAATCTGTTCTCTTTTTATTAATACTAAAAATCAATGAATAAATAAATAAAAAGGTCATGGAAAATATGGAACAAACAGTAGGAGTTTACTTTGGTGAGTTTCCCCAAAACAGCCCTAGATATTGTGGGCATTTGGGGATAAAACTGGTTTTATCCCCAAACATGTAGTTTTCCAAATGTTTATTAAACAATTAACAGACGTATAAAAATAGATATAAAAGATCATTTAGAAAAAATGTTTTAATTGATATTTTACATGAAGGAATGAATGAGAATAATTTACTATTAGGGAAAACAATGGCAACACATGTGATGATAGGTGGTGCCCAAAGGGTCAAACTCGGTTGAGGGAGAAAAAAGAATATGGTCTCTGTGATGTGAACACAGTTTCTGTTTCTACCGAAAATGCGGTTCATCTCCATGACCATTTCTGAGAAGGGACATGAGTGTTTGAGAAGCTGAAAACATAGGCCACTCTGGACCCAAACTAAATACAAACCTTAAAACAATGAGCCTCTGTCTGAATGCAGGTCTCTTGGCTGCATTAGCCAGAGTGGCACCTTAGCCAGTCCATTTTCTGTGGCTGTCCTGAGTAGCCATGTCTGAGGCAAGGAAATAATATCAACGCTCTTAGCTTTTAGCAGGCAAGGCGACAGTGAAGACAAAGAGAGAAAACCTATCTTTCTCTCTTCCTACTAGAATATATACAACAAACTGGATCAAGACTGGGGGTCATGATATGACTTCCATCTTGCAAACCATACAGCATTTCCATTGTCCAGCCCTCCATTGTTCTGCTTTGTTGAGCCACATTTTCCCAAATATACAAATAGGCCACAGGATTATTGTATGTTCATTGTTAAGCAGTCCAGCCAAGGATCATTTCAGTCTCCTGGCTGGGAGTCACAAGACTTTCTCTGTTAGGGCTAGATACTACATATTTTAGACCTTAACAACTCCATATGATCTCTGTCACAACTACTGAGTTCTGTCATTGCATTACAAAAGCAACAACAAAAAACAGATAAACAAATAGGTGAACCTTTGTTCACCTATAAACTTTATTGGCAAATAAACTTTATTAGCAAAAACAGTAGCTGGCGGATTTGGGGCTACAATAAGTAGCTGATTTTTTTTATCTAGTCTAGGAGAATAAAATTCATTTCATTTGCTATTTGCAGTTTATTAGGACCTGATCTCTGTGAGTTTCCAGTCAGATTGACTCAGATGTTGACCCTATATAGTTGTAAATTATTTGGAGGCAGTTGAACGGGTAACCCCAAAGTTTATGATAGCACTACCTAGTATGTCTTTAAATCATTTTGGCTCTAACTTCAAATGTAAAATCTTACTTTATTGTTCTTTTCTGATGGAAAACACACACACACACACACACACACACACACATGCTTGATCCTTAAATGCTGTTTGACCCAGTTTTGTCATTTTTCTGAATGAGTTATATAAATGAATCCTTCATATATTGTATATATTTTATTTGTAAATACTTGAATATTATATAAATATATATTTATAATATGTGTTTATAGGAGTCATGTTTATATCTATTCAATTTTTTAAAAAAATTAGTTGGCTAGATATTTGAGAGGCAGATAGACAGACAGACAGCTAGTATCCACTGGTTTTATCCCCAAATGCCCACAATGTCTAGGGCTGGGCTAAGCCAAAGCCTGGAGCCAGGACCTCAATCCAGATCTCCCACATGGTCGCAGGACCCAACTACTTGAGTCATCACTGCTGCTTCCCAGGGCGCACATTATCAGCAATCTAGAAACAGGAGCAGAGCCAGGACTTGAATCCAGGTACTCCAATATGGGATGTGGGCATCTAACTAGCAATTTTAATTCTAGGCCAACAGCACTGGCTGCTGCAGCCACCTGGGTAGTGAACCAGCAGATGGGAAGATTGCTCTTTTGTCTCTTCCTCTCTCTGTGTAATTCAAACTTTCTAAAAAAAAATAAATGCTAGGCCAAATATCCCTTTTTCTGAAATTTGGCTATTGACCATCTAGATTTAAAGCAAGCACTTCATCATTCTATACATGGTACCAAGGACAAACAGCACAAATATCTGGTGATGGGGGTGAAGCAAGCACAGTGTTCGAGGCCCCCAAATTAAATAATTTGTCAAACAACTCAAGTTTCCTAGATTTCTTGGACTTTTCTAGATCCCTGGTGCTATCTCCAGGTACTACCTATGTCTTCACAGTCACTGAATGAATGAATGAATGAATGAATAAATAGCTCTGGGATATTTCCCAGTTCTTCTATTATATAACCACTTGACTACAAACAGCAGGACTCACAATCCTGTCTTCTCATCCACACATAAGGGAGTTCTATTAAGTGAAGGAACAATGAGTTCAAGTCTGGAAACAGATGAATGCAATCATCTGAGATCTCTCAAGATTAGAGTATAAAAGATTATTTTGATGATTGTTTGAAAACTAAGGAAAACTTAAAGAAAAAAATGAGCCCCCTCATTAGCTTTGACTTTTATACAGGGTTGAATCAGATTAATTTTAGGAAGCATTCCAAAGGTAAAATAATACACATCTACCATTTTTCAGTTACCTCACAATTCACCTCTTCTGGTTCCTTCTGTGTCATCAAGCATAATTGCTATACAAACAAGTTCCCATCTCTGTTTCCAGGGTACATAATTCTGCTAGCCACCAGTTCCCATTCAGAGGTCCTCAAACAGCTCCATCCTCCTCCAAGTTTTTCCTCTTCCTGACTTGCCCACACTGTGATAACTACCATCAGCTTGGCCCCCTAGCTCAAAGCCTTAGAAACGTCTTTGACATTTTGCTTTCTCTCACCACCACCCCTAAAGCCCCATCAGCAGCTGATTCCCATCAGTGCTACTGTGCTCTCACGGACAGCTGCCTATTACTGGTCTTCATTAGTTTCAGTTGCCTCATGTGACCATTTCTCTCTCAGTGCTTCCACTTTCCCTGGAATACTGTCTTCAACCACAGGCTACTTTGCTCAAAAATGTATTTCCTTGTGCTTCTTTCCATACCCCAATCTAAAAGTGTTGATTAATTCTTATTAGTGGGCAAATAAAATTCCAAGCCAAGAAACCACCTAACCTATACAATAACACTTCCATCATAGACTCATTTCAACTATCTCAAGTCCTTACTCATTTTAAATTCCCTGAAACACATTTTCTGTAACCATTTTAGACTACTATATTTCCACCAATTCCAACTTGGATTAAGGTCTTTCCAATCCACCCATGGAAAGAAAACCTCCCACTCTTTCATGTTTCACAGTTTCTTTCTCATATCTACATGCTTAAAATTCTTAGGAATTAGTAAATGAGAATGCATATGGTGATAGAATCTGACAGTCTTGAGTTTGCACCCAAAGATTGACATGTCACCTCTGCAACCTTTGCCAACTGACTACATGGCTCTGTTCTATGCTGTAACTTTCACTCATCTATACTAATTTAGAACAAGAGAATTTACCTCTCCAGGATTTTTTAGGTTTAAATAGGTGAAACTGGTCTATGTGACATTTGTAAGAATCTTATAACATCATGTCAATATGTTTGAGTTTGCCTTCTAGTTAAAATTATTTAATGAGAGCCTAGAGAACGATTGCTCTTGGCTTTCCAGAATCCTGCTTTTAGAAACAGCCTCCTGGGGAATTATTCCGTCTCATTAGGTCCGGTCTTGGTGAGACTATAAATCAAAGCACTTAGCCTACCCTGCCAAGCTTGTGGCCACATCACTTAAGCTAGACAAATTGAACTTTCTGTCCTGAGACTTTGTACCTTAAATTTAGTAATTGAATGTTGATTAATAAAAATAGTAATTGGAGTATACTCACTCCAACATTGGAGCCCCAGCAGAACAGTGGCATAATTACTGTCACTGAGACCCCAGGCTGGCTTATTTCATTCATTCTTACCGACATTTTTCCTTCCTTATTCCCTTCAGTTCCGTGTCTTCCCACTCCTGTCTCTCAAAATTTCCTTTCTGCTAGAGATAGCAGATTTGAGTTTTGTTACTTATAAAGAACCCTAATATGGAATTATGTCATGTATCTTTTAACCTCCAACAACCAAAATGCAAAGTCTAACACTTAAAGTCCTCATCCAGTTTTATAATATTAAAAAAAAAACTTCCATTGTTTCATCCACATTCACTTTGGTTTATCATCTTAATTCCTTAATAAATCACAATGCATGCACATAAGTTTTTACTTCCTCTCTGAAAATTAAACCTTTATTCCTATCTTGTTCCAAAAATAATTTAATATTTTGTCATATACAATAGAAATACATATAAAATTAAGGAAATGGAGGAAAAGTTAAAGTGAAGAGGCTTTTTTTCGCATAGTTGTAAAACAAACTGAAAAAATCCATTACCTTCACTATAAGATTCAGTCATTTGAAACACATAATTTACGGTCTAAGGTTTTCTACCATAATTATTCCTTAGATCCACCTGGGAAGGTTTTTTTTTCCTTTTAAATATACTACTAGCTCTCATCAAAGAGCAATTTGATCTGAAGTTCTGGGTATGGAACCTAAAATGTAATCCTTTCTGCATGACCCCAGTTAATTCTCATAAACAATAGGGATAAATTTTTGAGAACAATTGATCCAATCAATTATGCATAATAGTTAAAATGGGATGTTGAAATGATACTTTTCAGGCGCAGAATAACACTGAGGAGTATGAAGAGTTGGTAAAATAAGCTCTCTTGAAAAACACTAATACTCTACAATTATTTTTCCATCAAAATACAATAGTGCCAAGAACATGGCCTCTTCCAGGTAACAAATCTTTAAAACCAAAGTGAAATTTTAAAACTACTTCAAATAGCATCTGTCCGGTAGGCAGATGGCATGTTTTAGTTTGTTTCCCGTTTCTACTTGGTGGAGTTCATGGAGTATTTTGAGAATCAGTGGGTAATTAGGAATTGGGTGCCAATTTAGTTATTTGATTTGGAAATCAAGTCTTTGAAAACCATCAATTCCAAATATAGGGCAAGCCCTTCCTATTATTGTATCCCAGAAAGTGGTAATAAGAATACTCTAAAAATATTTATAAATGTTGTAGCCAGATCCTCTGGGCTACAGGTGGAGGTTACTCAGCTGCCAGGAAAAGTAAGACACCTGCTATGTCCTTGAGTACCCTTTGATGTGTAAGAGGATAATAAAGTCTGTATTAACATAAATCCAGGAATAGATAATTATAAATAAATGTGAGCATTTTGGGAGGCCATTCTGGAAAGGCACACACAATGGTCCCTGGCAGTAAGGAATTAAATCTGATGGCCCAAAGCCGGTTTTGTTCAATGAAAAGAGTGGCTGGAAAAGTTACTTACCTGCCCAAAAATAGGTCATTAACACCTTAGGAGACATTACTTCATCAGATTCATAGTTAGCTGCTCATCTTGGTCAGTTCAGTAGCTATTTCCAGAAGTTCTCTGATTATGTGACATTGTGCTTGGTTGAGAGTCATCAATCTCAAACCTAAGTGTGAAAAAGGATCAGTTGAAAATTTTATTAAGAAGGAAAATCTGTGAGACTCAATTCCAAATATTATAGGGTAGTCCAGAATCTTCATTTCTGCAGGCACTCTGGGATACTTTATTTGCAGGTGACCAAAAGGCAACTCCTAGAGAAACCCATAAGGAGTAACATCACTCCTTTATTGAGGGAAATGATAGGAGAGAAGGGAAGTACCCAGGGAAAAATCTAAGTAAAACAAGACTCTGGCTTTACTCTACGGGTAAAGGAATTGCAGCCTCAAAAAACAGGGGATGATAGGAGAGTTCTGATTGAAAGCATAATCCAGAAAGTAGGGGAAAATCAAAAGGAAGAGGAGTTAAGAAGTGGCAAAGAAAAGGCCTCAGCATTACAAAACTTTACCTAACACCATCATTGGGAGAACAGCCATTTGGGAAGGGTAAGAGAATTCCACTCAGCAAGTGTTAACTGCCTGGCAGGATTGCACCACGTGGTTTGGAATCATTGTCTTCACTAGGTAGCAGCTGCAACCTGTTAATCAATGGTTCTAATGCAGCGGTCATCACTACAACTGAGTTCAATTTGGGCCTTTGATAGATGATGATACCAATGGTTTCTGGGGTGTAACCCAGCCCTTTGTGCTTCTTCAACAATTCCAGCAAGAATTGAGAACTAATACTCTGGAAATGCATTTTTCAAACTTGGGGGCATTTCGTAATTGCCTGGAAAGCTAATAAGGAACATTCGCCATTATTCCTTAAAGTAAGAAGAGCCTTTTGTGTTTTCTAAGTCCCCAAGGTGATTCTGATGCCTACCAAGTTTGAAAACAACTGATCTAGAGTGAAGCTGCCTAGATTTGAACTGGGGCTTCACTATCCATCTCCAGGATGCCTTGGGCATGTTTCATGCCCTGACTGTGTTTCATTTTCCACTTCTATAAAGCAAAAATAACAGGACACATCTCATGAGAGATGAATGTGAATGACTCCAGAGGTGCTGTTCCTTCTCACTTATTGGCTAGCTTGCTAGAGAGCTGACTCATTAACTCTCAGCTCAGTAGAAGAACAGTTTAGTGTCAGCCCTTAGCCACACCCTACCCACCTCTAACATGGTCACTTCCCCCCAGCATGGAGGCATGACTTAGCTGCTGTGCTAACTGCCTGCCCCAGGACTTCATTATTAACACAACCAACAGCAGACCCGAAAGAAAGCGATCCTGAGTTGTTTGCCATTGAGTAATTTGGTTCAAGACCCAGTCTAGCTCTCTGATATTCTCATAAGACTGAGGGTGACTTGCTAGGGGCAGGGTAGTGGTTTTCTGTTTCACTGGTGAGCTGACATCACTCAGCACTTTAACAGGGTTAGGTATGGCCACTAGGAATAGAGGCACTAAAGGAGAAAAAGTAGAACCATTTGGACAGTGTCAGGAAAATAGTGTCGCCATTAAATAAGAGTTGCCAGATTGATCTGGCTTGAAAATCTTAACATAGTGGCCAGCGGTGTGGCATAGTCGGTTAAGCCTCTTCTTGCAGCACCAGCATCCCATATGAGCGCAGGTTTGAGACTTTGCTGCTCCACTTCTGATCCAGCTCCCTGCTGATACTCTCAGGAAAGCAGAAGAGGATGGCCCAAGAGCTTGGCCCCCTGCACCAACCTGGGAGAAGATCCTGGTGTCTGGTGTCTGATCTACCCAGCTCTGGCCATTGTAGTCATTAGGGGGGTAAACTAGCAGATGGAAGACAACTCTTTCTCCTTTTGTCTGTCTATAAATCTGCTTCACATATAAATAAACCTTTAAAATAAAAAAGAAAATCTTAGCACAATTTATTACTTGTGACTTACTGGTAATAATAAAAATGCCCAGACATCTCTGTGGAATGTATTTTTCTTCTAATACATGCATTCTCATCACAGAATACCTTTCTGAGTAAGGTTTATTTAAATTACAGAAAAATTTCTTCCATCACACTTGTTCACAACACTTTTTTCCTCAACTTAGTAATAAGAGATATTACCAAGGTAAGAATTAAGATACACTTAGTTTAGCAAATATTTCCCTTAATTCAGGTAGTCTGAAGTTGGAAGCTTTCACCACTTTTTAATGAACGTTTTGTGACTTTAGTCTCAATCCGTGAGCAGAGAACCAGCCCTTCCTTCAGACCTTGGATTTCAAAGTAACTACGGCTCTCTACCTGATCCTGCTCTACAAGCAAAACATTTTACAGCTAAGGAAACAAAGGTTTTCATCACTTGAGTCTTGGTTTAATGAGGAATTTGAGGATAACAGTCTTATGGCATGGTCACACCTTGACGAACAAGATGTAAAAATACAAATAGAGTAGCGCTGCCTCCAGACTTCCTAACTACCTAGCAGGATACAAATTGATTCTCTTTTTTAACCAAAGCTCCTCCCTAAGCTACAATGGTTATTTGGCAATATTCACTTCATACATACCACTGAACAAGATACTTGTATTTTGTTGTAGTTTGTTGTGTTTGTTTTCAGGTGAAGGATTTAATAATAACCTGGAAGTAGACCTCCACTTTTACCAATGGTCCCCTGGCTTTCTGGAGGCACTATGTTCTCTTAAATCAGATGAAGAAAGGAACTGTATCAAGGACCTATCTCAAAATGCAAAATAATAGTTTTCAGCTCTTATTTCATTTGGTGACCAGCAATTAGCAGTTGTAGGATGCTTTTGCTTTTTTGCCCAATTAAACCAATGGTTTTGAACCATGGCCACACATTAAAATCACCTCAAGAAATTTTAAAAATGCAATGTCCACACCACCTCAGACAATTTAAATAGGAATCCTAGGGCTGGGACTCAGGCTCAGTATTTTCTGAGTTCCACTGGTACCTCCTATGCGCAGCCAAGTTTTAAAAAAAACAAAACAAAAGAACAGTGTCTTAAATAGGTGGCTCTCAAATTTTGATATGCATCCAAATCAGCTAAAGGTCAAACTAAAATACAGATTTCTGGGCCCTAATCCCAGAATTTCTGATCCATCCATAGTTCTTGAGTAAAACTCCAAACTATTAATTTCTGACAAGTTTTCAATTGATACTAAAGCTGACACATTTAGTATAGCAGCCATACTTTGACAGTCAATGTCTTGCATGAATATGTTGATGTGACAGTTTTAGGCAGAAGAAACACAGCACTTTACATTTTACATGTTTACGTTTTAGAGAATTTGGGTTAATACAATCAGCCATTTATAATAGCATTATATAATCTTTAATTTGACAAACTAATGGAAATACCAACGACAGTGCCAAAGAGCACGTCTTAATGGCTTCATTTCCTCACAATTATACAAGAAACCCAACTCATAAAATATAACTCAGATGTTTAAACAAACCACTTATGTGGTACTTAGGTAAAACCGTAACCCTTGTAAAATGGTGCAGATTGTAATCAATTTCATGAAGTATCCAATTCCCTCAAACACTCATCAGCAACAAAGATTGCATAGTCACACCTTGATTAGCAAGAAGGTAGCAATTTGAAATATTTATCTCATTCGTGTTTTTATCATTCATTAGGAGGCAAATCTTTGAAAATCTCTGACACTTCTGGCCTTCATACCAGCTGGGAGACATCATGCTAATTTCTTTATGTGATGATCATATGTCTTGGTATCATTTTATCAAATCTGTCTCCCTTTGTGTGGTTTCAATTTTCATTAACCAGTGTGTATAAACAAATGCTCTTATTAAATGACACTTCAAATTTGTAGTTAGACGTTCATATCAGCTTTGCGCAATACAGAAAAACTGAAAACAATATATGTGTTCACCAACAATGATAAACGGTGGTATATTTATATCTTTAAGAATTATAAAGCAATAAAAAGTAATTAGTGCACCACATTACATGGAGAATCTCACTGATATAATGTTGAGTCAACGAATCCATACTAAAATAGTTCATGCTATGTGAGTATGGTTCCATTAACATGAAGTCCAAGAGCAAGGATAGCTATGTACAGTCATACCATTCAGAGCAGTAGATGGGTTTGAGGGAAGTGTAGTACTGACGAAGAGACAGGACAGAGCCACCTGTGATTCTGCAAATGTCTGCATCTTTTTCTCTATGATAAAGTCGATTTCTGTGTATGTAAGCCAACATTTATTGAGCTTATGCTTTATGCCCTTCCTATGCTTAACTTAATTGACAATTATAACTGCAAAATTTCACTAACATGACAAATCGCTTTTTGACAACTATTCTGGAAGCCAAATTCAAAAGTTGCCTGAAGGCTGGAAGTTAGTAAATGTTTCTGACAAGCATAATATAAAAAATTGTCCAAAATTTTTATTTATAAAGTTAAACATAAAAGGTTTCCATCTAAAGATGATTAGATGATTTATTTCCTCATCTTTTTTTTTTTTTTTTTTTTTTTTTTTTGGACAGGCAGAGTGGACAGTGAGAGATAGAGACAGAGAGAAAGGTCTTCCTTTGCTGTTGGTTCACCCTCCAATGGCCACCGCGGCCGGTGTGCTGCGGCCGGCGCACCGCGCTGATCCGATGGCAGGAGCCAGGTGCTTCTTCTGGTCTCCCATGGGGTGCAGGGCCCAAGCACTTGGGCCATCCTCCACTGCACTCCCGGGCCACAGCAGAGAGCTGGCCTGGAAGAGGGGCAACCGGGACAGAATCCGGTGCCCCGACCGGGACTAGAATCCGGTGTGCCGGCGCCGCAAGGCAGAGGATTAGCCTAGTGAGCCGCGGCGCCACCCAAGAGAACCAAATTTTCATCAACACACAGTAGATTTCCACAAGGTTTGGAAGGTAGAAAGCAGATGGTAACTGAATTAACAGAATCAGAAAAATGCAACCAAAGGTCATTGGAGAGACAGGAGAGACAGGAAAACTTGGAGAGCTAATTTTCCCTGAAGAGTCCTGGAAAGGTATGGCACTCAGAGATACCAAATGTGGTGGCTAATGAGGACAAAAGAGGCAAAAAAATAATAATAATAAGCTAAAAACATAAGAGTCAAAAATAAGATTTTTAACTAAAATTCTCTGTGTGGAGTGATGGGAACCGTAGTTCCAACTCCCGTGCAAGGGGTTAAAAAGTTTCTTCTCCACAGGAACGGCAGACTCCCACAGCCGAATGTCCTGCTCAAAACCCAAATAATCGCTCAAATGCAAAGCTCCCCATCCCAGAGGCCCCATTAAAGGATATAAAGTCATCAATACATTTTAGTGCCTCATGCTTAATATAAAACCAACAACCAAGACCTCTAGACATTGTAGTATGCTCTCAAAAGAGAGAGATCAAAACATCAGGAATAAAAAAAAAAACCTGCAGGAAGTCTGGAAAATATCAAAACTTCCTAAGAAGTGCTAATTGATTTGTACAGTGAAAAATAAGATATTATATGCACATAACAAAGATAGTATGTTTTAAAAATGAATGGAAAATAGATTTTTTATAAATTAAATAATCACCAAAATTAAAAAGTAGTTTGTTCAGATAAGTCATGGAAGCATCTCAGATAATACAAAAGAGAAAAAATAAATATGAAGCAGAGAGTAAAAATTTGGTGAAATTAATATAAGAAATAGACATTTCAAATTGAGAGAAAAGAGCAAGGAGGGACATAGTGATATATACATTCATACATACATATTTGTATGTATGTGAGTGTAATATTTACCAGAGCTATAGGACACATATTTGTATTTATTTATTTATTTATTTTTCTAGGATGGAGGGAGGGAGGGGGAGAGAGGGGACGAGAAGTGGAGAGAGAGAGAACTTCCAACTTCCCATGTACTTGTGCACTCTCCAAATGCCTGCAGTGTTTGGGATTTCCTTCAGTGAGGTGGTGGATGGTGCAGCATTTAACCTGAGTTTATTTCCTACCACACTATCCCTCACCAGCTCACTGCAACCATGAACATCCAGCAACATCACTGCAAAGATGACTGGCACCTTTTGAAGTTCCATTAAAAGCCCCATCCTCAGGCTGGTGCTGTGGTGCCATGGGTTAAGCCACTGCCTGCAATGCCAGCATCCCATATGGGTGCCACTTCAAGATCCAGCTTCTCCACTTCTGATCCAGCTCCTTGCTAATGCACCTGGGAAAACAGTGGAAAATGGCTCAAAGTCCTTGGGCCTGTGCACCCATGTGGGAGACCCAGAGGAAGCTCCAGGCTCCTGGCTTCGGCCTGGTCCAGCCTCAGCTGTTGTGGCCATCTGGAGAGTGAACCAGTGGATGGAAGACCTCTTTCTCTCTCTCTCTCTTGTCTCTCCCTCTCTCTGTGGCTCTGCCTTTCAAATAAATAAAAAAATCTTAAAAAAAAAATGAAAATCCCCATTCTCAAACATAGCCCATATTTAGTACAAACTAGTAGCTCTCTGGAGAATTTTCACCTCTAGCATTGTATGGCTATTCTATTTGACTTAGAGCTTAGCTCAGGCGGAAAACAAAAAGCAAGTACCATCAGGAATTAGAGAAAACATGAGCAGCAGTAACTATTTGCAAGCAGCATTTCAGATGCCCAATGTTGCAGTTTCACATGGAGGAATCTAGATCTTGGAAAAAATGTAAAAGGAAGTTTTGGAAGACTGAAAAGCCAAAGGGAACTCTAAAAAGTTCCAGCGTATGCTTGGAAATTAAAAAGACTTTTCTGTGCCAATGCTGTGTACAGTAGAAACCTAGGAAATTATGAGACATCAGTCACTCACCTTAACAGATCTGGATGACTTGGACAAGTAGGAAGTGAAACAAAAAGCTGTCTTGTAAGCTTCCTGAAAGTTAAAAGTGAGCTTTTGCACACAGATGCCCTTAGCAAGGGGTAGAACATACGGCAGCAAAGCACTTACTTACGCCAAACAAGTGGTAATCTCTGAGAAGTCATGGCTAAGAAATAAAAATAAAAACAAGAAATTTAAAGAAACCTAGTAGAAGATTCAGTGTTTTCACACTGCAGATGGCCACAGAACCTACAGGGTTTCTACAGGAAAGCAGCAACAAGAGAAAACAAAAATAGCAATAATAATAAACCCAGCATTAATGTAGGGAGTTGGTACATTATGAGATACCACAGTCATACCAATAAGTTACTTAAAATGCAACCTTTTCAAGAGATGATGTTGAGACTCCCAAAGAAATAGGAATGAATGTCAAATGCATAAAAGAAAATGTGGTGACTGGAAATATTCCCTTAGAGATCCCAGACATTGAATTTGGCAAAGAGTAACTTTAACTCAGCTATTTTAGATAGGTTGAAAGAAGGAAACCATCTTTAAGGAATCAAATCAAACTATGACAATGATGTCTCAAAATAAAAAAAATATTAGTAGAATCAATATTCATTTTTAAAAAGAATCAGATAAAAATTTTGTAGTGAAAAGGACAACAGAGGCAGGCATGTTGCACAGTGGTTAAGCTGCCAGTTGCAACACCAGCATCTCATATCAGAGCTCTAGTTGAGGTACTCGCTGCTCCACTTCCAATCCAGCTCCCTGCTTAGGTGCCTGGGAAAGCAGTGAAAGATGGCCCAAGTGTTTGGGCCCCACCACCCATGTGGGAAACAAGGATGGAGTTCCTGGCTCCTGGCTTGACCCTGGCCCACCCCTGGCTATTTCAGCCATTTGGAGAATGATTCTCTCTCTCTCTCTCCTCTCTCTCTCTCTCTCTCTCTCTTTCTCCCTCCCTCCCCATACTTCCATTCAAATAAATACACAAGTAAGTTTTTTTTAGAAAGGTAAAGAACAATAAATAAAATAAATACTAAGGGCTCAAGAATTTATCTGAGATATCAGGGGAAAACGTAAGTTTTATATATATATACATATATATACATATATATATACATATATATATATACATATATATCAATAGAAACTATCGAATCTGAGAAACAGAAATAAAAAAGAATACAGAAAAATGAATACAGCCACACATAACTCTGGAATAATATGGACCATACCAGCATAAATGACAAGAGTCCCAGAAGAAGAAAAGAATCAGAAAGAAGAAAAAATATTTGAAGAAATGATGGCCAAAAGCTTCACAAAATACATGGAAATATTATCTACAAATCCAAAAAGCTCAATGAATTAAAAGTAGAATAAACTCAGAGCTCTATACTTATACACATAGTAGATTAGCAAAGGGCAAAAACTAAGATAGACTCTTTAAAACAGTAAAGCTGAAGTGATCTGTAGCATACAAACTATTCCCAATAAAATTAACAGTTGATTTCTCATCACAACCATGGAAACCATAAAAGAATGGAAATAAGGCCTAAAATGTGATAAAAGCAAAAAGACTGTCCACAAAGAATTTTATATACAGCAAAACTCCTCTGCAGCAGTAAGGAAAATTTAGGATATTCTAAGATAAATAAAATAAACAGATACATAGAAGCTGAGAGAAGCTATTAGCACATCTACCCAAAATGAAATTTGATGTAGTTCTTCAGACTGAAATAAAAATTAATTAAATGGTATAGGGGACATAAGGAGTGGTTATTTTTCTCATTCATTATAAGCGTCAAAGCTAACAATTTGCTTACAAAAGAGAGATCAATAAGAAAAAAAAGGTGTGTAATATGTATTTAATCAGAGGTTTACTTGAAGTGAGAAACTTCAGAACTGAAGACCCAAGCTCCAGAGGAAATGGCCTGTTTTTTGCTGAGACCCCATAAAAAAAGGACAGTCATATAGAAATGTGATTGGACAAAAAGGGTATGATCTGATGGTATAGGACTGTGGGGGCAAACCCACCAAAGATCCTTTCTGAAATGAGGATCTTATGATCGACTATCAAAGTAGGTCAGCAAACTAGAAATGGTGGGAAAACTCACATACTATTTCTGTGTTTTAAAGATTGCTTTGAAGGAAAGGGGTTCTAATGTCTGTGATTTACTTTGGAGAAAAGGAATTCTAATTTTTACAGCTGTCTTGAAAGAGAAAGAAGGGAAGGAGAATATCAGAAAGAGACTTTGCTTCTGAGAACAACTTCAATGTCCATCAATTCAAAGCACTCAGCTTGGGATTAGGCCAGTGCTTGGGACAGCCACATCCCCTATCAGAGCATGTGATCCAAGTCCCCGCTTCGCCACACTTCCAATCCAGCTTCTGCTAAGGCACTTGGGAGGTAGCCTATGATGGCCCAAGTACTTGGGTTCCTGCCACCCATATGGGTTTCCTGTAGGGAGTTCCTGGCTCTTGGCCCTGCCTAGGCCATTTTAGGCATTTGGGTAATGAACCAGCAGATAGAGGATGAAAACTCTCTCTCTCTTTCTCTCTCTTTCCCTTTCAAATAAATAAATAAATAATAAATCTTTAAATTATACTCGGGGTCAACACTGTGGCATAGTGGGTTAAACCAGTGCCTGCAACACTGGCGATCCCCATAAACACCTTTTCTGTTCCTGGATGCTCCATTTCTGATTCAGGTTCCTGCTAATGTGACTGGGAAAGCAGTGGAAAATAGTCCAAGTACTGGGACCCCTGCCACCTACACAGGAGACCCAGATGGAGTTCCAGGCTCCTAGCTTTGGCCTATCCCAACTCCAGGTCTTGGAGACATTTGGGGAGTGGACCAGCAAACAGAAAATCTCTCTCCCTCTCTCTCTCTGTCACCCTGCCTTTAAAATAAATAAATGTTTTTTTAAAAAGCAAAACAAATAAACAAAACCACATACTCAGCATACAAAATCACTATACTTTGGGATATTATTTTCTGAGTTCTAAAATTGGCAACTCGGGGCAGGTGCTGTGGCAAAGCAGGTTAAAGCTCCAGCCCATATGGATGCCAGTTCTAGTCCTGGCTTCTCCTCTTTCGATCCAGCTCTCTGCTATTGCCTGAGAAAGCAGTAGAAGATGGCCCAAGTCCTTGGGTCCCTGCACCCACTTGAGAGACCCCGAAGAAGCTCCTGGCTCCTGGCTTCGGATCAGCTCAGCTCTGGCCATTGCGGTCTTTTGGGAAGTGAACCAATGGAATGAAAAACCTCTCTCTCTCTGACTCTACCTCTCTCTGTAACTCTGTCTTTCAAATAAATAAAATAAATCTTTAAAAAAATAAAATTGGCAACTCATATCCACATGAAGAAATAATGAGCACTGATAAAGCTAACTACATAGATAAATGCAGATGACTGTATTTTTGTTTTTCTCTTATTTCTCTTATCTGATTTAAGGCTATTTCAAAGTAATAATTATAAAGTTGCATTAATTGATGTATAGAAATTTAATTTATATGACAATAATAATTCAAAGGAGGGCAGAAAGAATGAGGACATGTTGGAGCAACATTTTTGCATAATATTAACAAGTGTATATTAATAAAAACTATTTTGCCTTAACATGTCAGTTATAATCCTAACATAATTACTAGGAATACAACTCAAAGAAGACAATAAAAGAAACAGCAAGGGAATGAAAACAGTGTACAACATGAGTACTGTAGGATGCACTCTATATGGGACTCATTCTAAATGACTAGATTAGTAACTTTTGCAACAAAAGTTAAGAAGTGAATATTTGTGAAATGGTGAATATGTTAACTTGCATCATATTATTGTCCGTTTCACAATCTCTATGTATCTTTCAACCTCACACTGTACACCCTAAATACTCACTAAATATTTATTTTAAAAATATATGTGGCCAGTGCCGTGGCTCACTTGGCTAATCCTCCACCTGCGGCCCTGGCACCCCGGGTGCTAGTCCCAGTTGGGGCACTGGATTCTGTCCCAGTTGCTCCTCTTCCAGTCCAGCTCTCTGCTGTGGCCCGGGAAGGCAATGGAGGATGGCCCAGGTGCTTGGCTCCCTGCACTCACATGAGAGACCTGGAAGAAACTCCTGGCTCCTGGCCCAGACCCTGAGATTGCGGCCATTTTGAGGAGTGAGCCAACAGATGGAAGATCTCTTTCTCTGTCTCTCCCTCAAGAGATGAAGAGATGGAACTTCCTTATCCTCAAGGGGTCAACGTGAAGTGGCCATCCTACTCTCAGTTTTCTACTGCTTCATTGGAATTGCATCCTCCCAGTGCCCACATCTACAAGCGTTCATTCTGATAAGGTCCCAGGTCAGTGGGATACTACCTGTGTGTTTCTATCTCAGAGATCTAGATGCCAAATATCTTACTAATTTCTTCCATTTTGCCAAGATGCTGCATGCATGAGCTCACACAAGGCACTTCTTGTTTTTATTCCTGCAGAAATAGGAGTTATTCGAGAATTATAAGTAATTGCCTCCTGGCCCTTCATTGTTGAGGTTGGCTTAATTAAATGAATACTTCTTTGCTTCTGTCAAACCTAGATGCAGGTTTAATCCATTTTCATAAACTATGAAGAACTGGTTTATTATAGAATTACTGTGCCTTTCTATTTTTATTATGTGTTTTCAGAGATTGGTACATCCAGTCATGATTACACATGTGAACAAATAATTCCTCAACTCCTCTGGTATATTTCTGAGTAATTTTGCTTGGAAAACACTTGGTAAAACATACTTTCATTCAACTTCAAGCATGCAAAAGCAGCCGAAGTCACTTAAGTGGAAACCCAACTATGATGCTGCTTTTCAAATCAAAAGAAGGATCTCTGCTCCACAGGATGTGGCAGATTGCCAGTTGTTTAATATCTGAGGGACAAGTCCACTGTCGGGAGCTGCTTGACATAATTGACAAACCAAAGCCCAAAGCACCAAGGTTAACAATTCACTTCTCT
The DNA here is from genome assembly GCF_964237555.1 of Oryctolagus cuniculus. Taxonomy (NCBI): domain Eukaryota; kingdom Metazoa; phylum Chordata; class Mammalia; order Lagomorpha; family Leporidae; genus Oryctolagus; species Oryctolagus cuniculus. The sequence goes on from NC_091442.1 coordinate 32,635,511, forward strand.
TTAGATACACAACTGTTATTGTGATATTCTTCTCCTGCACATAAATCACTTTCATAGAGCCATTAGAGGTTGTTTTGCTTCTCTAGAAGTCTAGTAACAAGCCTCTGAGTAGCTGAGCGATGTAAGAACAAGGTGCAGGATGGGTTTAGGGTCACTTCGGTGCCACAATCATTTTTCTTCTTTCTTGCTTCTGAATCTGCCAAATTATATTGGCGTGGAGGCAGTGCATTTGAATTCTATGCAGACAGTACCACAGACTTGTTGTTTCTCCCCAGGCCTTTGAGGGATTGGATCAGGATATCAAGCATCAGCACATCTCCAGATGTCACAAAAAGCTTTGGAGAGGATTTTCAGGTTGTGTTTTGCCAACCATGTGGTCTGTGAGATTGACAATTCAGGCAGGTGGTGTTACAGGAGCTGGCCCCTGGCAGTCAGAGGCAGAGGTGCTTCACTCTTGCCTGCATGTGTGCCAGAAGACACTCTATTGACCAGTTATCAGAGGCACGACAGGATAGGAAAGAGGAGAAATTATAAATTGACATTCTGAATGCCTATAATACATCAGTTTTCTTACATAACATATATAGATAGATAGATAGATAGATAGATAGATAGATGTGTCTGCTTAATTTTAAAATAATATATAATTTGTTACAATTAAATGTCTTCTTTAATTTTCATAACAAATGTATGAAACCATGAGGATAATGGAAGTCATTAGAAAAATCATAGCCTGCCTAAGTTTACACAAAGAATATAAAGAAATTAATAGGATCTGAATCCACGCTATTGTGACTTCAAAATGTATGACAGGGGCCAGCATTGTGGCATAGCAGGTAAAGCTGTTGTTTTCTTATTTTTTTTAAGATTTACTTTATTTATTTGAAAGACAGAGAAGTAGAGACAGAGAGATAGGTCTTCCATCCACTGGTTCACTCCCCAGATAGCCGCAAAGGCCAGAGCTGCGCCGATCCGAAGCCAGGATCCTCCGAGTCTCTTAAGTGGGTGCAGGGGCCCAAGGATTTGGGCCAACTTCTGCTATCCCAGATGATAGCAGAGAGCAGGATTTGAAGAGGAGAAACTGGGGCCAGAATCAGCGCCCATCTGAGATGGCAGCGCTTCAGGCCAGGGCCTTAACCTGCTGCGCCACAGCACCAGCCCCAGCTGCTGCTTTCAATGCCAGCATCCTATATATGGGCACCAGTTCAAGTACCAGCTACTCCACTTATGATCCAGCTCAAGTACCAGCTTATGATCCAGCTCCCTGCTAATGGCCCCTGCCACCTATGTGGGAGACCCATGAGAAGCTCCTGGCTTCATCCTGGCCCAGCACTGGCTGCTGTGTACATTTGCGGAGAGAACCAGAGGATGGAAGTTATCTCTCTGTCCAACCCCCCACCTCTGTAACTCTTTCAAACTAAATAAATCTTTTTTTAAAAAAAAAAGTATGACATTTCTTCCCAAACTCTAACTAAATAGTCAAATCTATTCTCTCTGGCCACTTTTCTTCCTTCTTTTAAATCATGAAACAAGGAAAAAATCTGTCCTATCCTGTCAATGTTTTTAGCACTTCTTTTGTTTGTATTTGAGAAGCAGAGAGATAGACAAAGACACACACACACACACACAGAGAGAGAGAGAGAGAGAGAGAGAGGTATTTTCCATAAACTATTCACTTCCCAAGCGTCCATAATGACTAGGGCTGTGCCAGAGCTATACCCAGGAGCAAGGAACACTATCAAAGTTTTTTACGTGGGTGGCAGGAATTCAACTACTTGGGCCATCACTATCGTCCCCAACGGTCTGCATTAGCAGGAAGATGGAGTCAGTAGCTGGAGCTGAAACTCACATGCAGGCACTCCAGTGTGGGATGCAAAATCATTAACAGCTAAGATAAATGCCTGCTCTTTGTTTTTACTTCTTTCCTCGATAGTAAGATTACTGACAGGGCTGTCTATTTATAAACTGAATCATGTTATTTTCAAGATGGTATTTGTTCGAAGAACAATGGATCATACTGAGATGAAGCAGAGACTTTTCTACTTTTGATTTGTTATTTAGTTCAAGGTATTACACACAAATAACTACTGTACATAAGGAAAGCTTCATGTACATGTTCTTATTTAAGTCTGACTTATAAGAATTAACTAGTGAAAACCAACGGGCATCTTAAGAAAAGGCAATAGGATATACAATCACAGAATAGGAAATAATTCAAGATTACCAGGACACTGCTGGCATGATATGAATCACAAAGAGAAAAACTGTGATCAAATCAAACTGCTTTATAATGATTAAAACCAAAAGTTTTGAGGAGTGTTGAAAATTTCAGATACTATCCCAATTCTTCTCCCTTCTCTGTAGCTATATCCTTCGTTGTGTAACTGTGCTCAGCTCTCACCTGGGAACTAACTAATTTGTGCTGTCCCTTGTCTTTGGCTCAGCCCTTGTGTCTTGCTTAGGTCCCTTTGATGTCAGCAGTTGTGAGTAGCAGAAGCTTGAAATGTTACTTGGATCTTGCCATTGCCACAAGTAGATTGTTGTCACAGCTTGTTGGAATTTGAAGATAGATGAAACAGAGCCAAGTTGCTCTGGTTGCACAATCTAGATCAGTCAACTATCAGACTGCCCTAGACATGTAAGTCCAGCATAGTTTAGCAGAGCTACTTAGTCAAATCCCAGTTGACTCAAGGCATATGAACAATGAACTCAAATTATCTTGTTACATTTCACTAAAATCATTTGTTTTTTTTTTTTTGTTTTTTTTTTTTTTGGGAATTGATAATTTCTTTCTTTCTTTTTTTTTTTTTTACAGAAGATCAGTTTAGTGTACATTAAGTAAAGATTTCAGTCGTTTGCACCCCCATAGAAACACAAAGTGAAATATACTGTTTGAGTACTCGTTATAGCATTAAGCCTCAGTGTACAGCACGTTAAGGACAGAGATCCTACATGAGGAGTAAGTGCACAGTGACTCCTGTTGTTGACTTTACCAATTGACACTCCTGTTTATGGCATCAGTAATCTCCCTATGCACCAGTTATGAGTTTCCAAGGCTATGGAAGCCCCTTGAGTTCTCCGACTCTTATCTTGTTTAGACACGGTCATAGTCAAAGTGGAGGTTCTCTCCTCCCTTCAGAGAAAGGCACCTCCCTCTTTGAAGACCTGTTCTTTCCACTGGGATCTCACTCACAGAGATCTTTTTGCCAGAGTGTCTTGGCTTTCCATGCCTGAAATACTCTCATGGGCTTTTCAGCCAGATCCGAGTGCCTTTAGGGCTGATACTGAGGCCAGAGTGCTATTTAGGACATCCGCCATTCTATGAGTCTGCTGAGTATCTCACTTCCCATGTTGGATCACTCTCCCCTTTATTTATTCTATCGGTTGGTGTTAGCAGATACTAGACTTGTTTATGTGCTCCCTTTGACTCTTAGTCCTTTCATTATGATCAATTGTGAACTGAAATTGATCACTTGCAGTAGTGAGATGGCATTGGCACATGCCACCTTGATGGGATTGAATTGGAATCCCCTGGTATGTTTCCAACTCTACCAATTGGGGCAAGTCAGCCCAAGCATGCCCCAAATTATACATCTCTTCCCTCTCTTATTCCCACTCTTATGTTTAACAGGGATCACATTTCAGTTAATTTTCAACACTTAAGAATAACTGTGTGATAATTACAGAATTAAACCAGTCATATTAAGTAGAACAGACAAAAAAAAAATACTATGAGGGATAATGTATTAAGTTGTCCATTAGCAGTCAGGGCTATGCTGATCAAGTCACCATTTCTCATAGTGTCCATTTCACTTCAGGAGGTTTCCTTTTTGGTGTTCAGTCAGTTGTCACCGATCAGGGAGAACATATGGTATTTGTCCCTTTGGGACTGGCTTACTTCACTCAGCATGATGTGTTCCAGATTCCTCCATTTTGTTGCAAATGACTGGATTTCATTGTTTCTTACTGCGGTATAGTACTCTAAAGAATACATATCCCATAATTTCTTTATCCAGTCTACCGTTGATGGGCATTTAGGTTGGTTCCAGGTCTTGGCTATTGTGAATTGTGCTGCAATAAACATTAGGGTGCAGACCGCTTTTTTGTTTATCAATTTAAACTCCTTTGGGTAAATTCCAAGGAGTGGGATGGCTGGGTCGAACGGTAGGGTTATCTTCAGGTTTCTGAGGAATCTCCAGACTGATTTCCATAGTGGCTTGACCAGTTTGCATTCCCACCAACAGTGGGTTAGTGTCCCTTTTTCCCCACATCCTCGCCAGCATCTGTTGTTGGTAGATTTCTGTATGTGAGCCATTCTAACCGGGGTGAGGTGAAACCTCATTGTGGTTTTGATTTGCATTTCCCTGATTGCTAGTGACCTTGAACATTTTTTCATGTGCCTGTTGGCCATTTGGATTTCCTCTTTTGAAAAATGTCTATTGAAGTCCTTGGCCCATCTCTTAAGTGGGTTGTTGGTTTTGTTTTTGTGGAGTTTCTTGATCTCTTTGTAGATTCTGGTTATTAACCCTTTATCTGTTGCATAGTTTGCAAATATTTTTTCCCATTCTGTCGGTTGTCTCTTCACTCTCCTGACTGTTTCTTTTGCAGTACAGAAACTTCTCAATTTGATGCAATCCCAATAGTTGATTTTGGCTTTGACTGTCTGTGCCTCCCGGGTCTTTTCCAGAAATTCTTTGCCTGTGCCAATATCTTGAAGGGTTTCTCCAATGTTCTCTAATAACTTAATGGTGTCAGGACGTAGATTTAGGTCTTTAATCCATGTTGAGTGGATTTCTGTGTAAGGTGTAAGGTAGGGGTCTTGCTTCATGCTTCTGCACGTGGAAATCCAGTTTTCCCAGCACCATTTATTGAATAGACTGTCCTTGCTCCAGGAATTAGTTTTAGATCCTTGATCAAATATAAGTTGGCTGTAGATGTTTGGGTTGATTTCTGGTGTTTCAATTCTGTTCCATTGGTCTATCCATCTGTTTCTGTACCAGTACCATGCTGTTTTGATTACAACTGCCCTGTAGTATGTCCTGAAGTCTGGTATTGTGATGCCTCCGGCTTTGTTTTTGTTGTACAAGATTGCTTTAGCTATTCGAGGTCTCTTGTGCCTCCATATGAATTTCAGCATCATTTTTTCTAGATCTGCGAAGAATGTCTTTGGTATCTTGATTGGGATTGCATTGAATCTATAAATTGCTTTTGGGAGAATGGACATTTTGATGATGTTGATTCTTCCAATCCATGAGCATGGAAGATTTTTCCATTTTTTGGTATCCTCTTCTATTTCTTTCTTTAAGGTTTTGTAATTTTCATCGTAGAGATCTTTAACGTCCTTGGTTAAGTTTATTCCAAGGTATTTGATTGTTTTTGTAGCTATTGTGAATGGGATTGATCTTAGCAGCTCTTTCTCAGTCATGGCATTGCTTGTGTATACAAAGGCTGTTGATTTTTGTGCATTGATTTTATATCCTGCCACTTTGCCAAACTCCTCTATGAGTTCCAATAGTCTCTTAGTAGAGTTCTTTGGATCCTCTAAGTACAGAATCATATCGTCTGCAAAGAGGGATAGTTTGACTTCTTCCTTCTTGATTTGTATTCCTTTGATTTCTTTTTCTTGTCTGATGGCTCTGGCTAAAACTTCCAGAACTATGTTAAATAGCAGTGGTGAGAGTGGGCATCCCTGCCTGGTGCCAGATTTCAGTGGAAATGCTTCCAACTTTTCCCCATTCAATAGGATGCTGGCTGTGGGTTTTTTATAAATTGCTTTGATTATATTGAGGAATGTTCCTTCTATACCCAATTTGCTTAGAGTTTTCATCATGAAAGGGTGTTGAATTTTATCAAATGCTTTCTCTGCATCAATTGAGATAATCATATGGTTTTTCTTCTGCAGTCTGTTAATGTGGTGAATCACATTGATTGATTTGCGAATGTTGAACCATCCCTGCATACCAGGGATGAATCCCACTTGGTCTGGGTGGATGATTTTCCTGATGTGTTGTTGTACTCTATTGGCCAGAATTTTATTGAGGATTTTTGCGTCTATGTTCATCAGGGATATTGGTCTGTAATTTTCTTTCAGTGCTGCATCTTTCTCTGGCTTAGGGATTAAGGTGATGCTGGCTTCATAGAAAGAATTTGGGAGGATTCCCTCTTTTTCGATTGTTCTGAATAGTTTGAGAAGAAATGGGATTAGTTCTTCTTTAAATGTCTGGTAGAATTCAGCAGTGAATCCATCTGGTCCTGGGCTTTTCTTTGTTGGGAGGGCCTTTATTACTGTTTCAATTTCTGTTTCAGTTATGGGTCTATTTAGGTTTTCGATGTCTTCATGGTTCAATTTTGGTAGATTGCATGTGTCCAGGAATCTATCCATTTCTGATAGGTTTTCCTGTTTGCTGGCATACAGGTCCTTGTAGTAATTTCTGATGATTCTTTTTATTTCTGTGGTGTCTGTTGTTACGTTTCCTTTTTCATCTCTGATTTTATTGATTTGGGTCTTTTCTCTTCTTTTTTTAGTTAGTTGGGCCAATGGGGTGTCAATTTTGTTTATTTTTTCAAAAAACCAGCTTCTCGCTTGGCTGATTTTTTGTAATGTTTTTTTGGATTCAATCCTGTTAATTTCTTCTCTGGTTTTAATTATTTCTCTTCTCCTACTAGATTTGGGTTTGGTTTGCTGCAGTTTTTCTAGGTCCTTGAGGTGCGCTGAAAGCTCATTTATTTGGTACCTTTCCAATTTCTTGGTATAGGCACCTATTGCTATAAATTTGCCTCTCAATACTGCTTTTGCTGTATCCCATAAGTTTTGATATGTTGTGTTGTTGTCTTCATTTACTTCCAGAAAGTTTTTGATTTCTCTTTTGATTTCTTGAATGACCCAGTGTTCATTCAGGAGCATGTTGTTCAGTCTCCATGTGTTTGCATACTTTCTGGGGTTTCCTGAGTTGCTAATTTCCAGCTTCATCCCGCTGTGGTCCGAGAAGCTGCATGGTATGATTCTAATTCTTTTAAATTTGCTGAGACTTGCTTTATGGCCTAGTATGTGGTCAATCCTAGAGAAGGTTCCATGCGCTGCTGAGAAGAATGTGAAGTCTGTAGATGTAGGGTTGAAAGTTCTGTAGATATCTGTTAGATCCATTTGAGCAATAGTGTCAATTAAATCTGCTGTTTCCTTGTTGATCTTCTGTCCGGATGATCTGTCTATTTCTGAGAGTGGAGTATTGAAGTCCCCCAGTACTATTGTATTGGAATCTAAATCTCCCTTTAAGTCCCTTAACATATCTTTTAAATAGACAGGTGCCCTGTAATTAGGTGCATATACATTTATAATAGTTACATCTTCCTGTTGAATTGAACCCTTAATCATTATATAGTGTCCCTCTTTGTCTCTCTTAACAGTTTTTGTATTAAAGTTTATTTTGTCTGATATTAATATGGCTACACCTGCTTTTTTTTTGGTTTCTGTTGGCATGGAATATCTTTTTCCAACCTTTCACTTTCAGTCTGCATGCCTCTTTGTTAGAGAGATGTGTTTCTTGTAGGCAACAAATAGTTGGGTTGTGTTCTGTGAGCCAGTCAGCTAAACGGTGTCTTTTAACTGAAGAATTCAGACCATTAATGTTCAATGTGACTATTGATACGTAGTGACTTTGCCCTGCCATTTTCCCGGAAATATTTTCTAGTATATGCTTTGAGCTTCCCATGCTCTTTTACTGGTAGGTGTTCTTTCTTTCCCTTCTTTCATATTGATGGCCGTGTTTCTGTGTTTCTGAGTGTAGCACATCTTTAAGTATATTTTGCAGGGCCGGACGAGTGGCCACAAAGTCTTTCAATTTCTGTTTGCTATGAAAGGTCTTTATTTCACCTTCATTCACAAATGAGAGCTTGGCAGGATATAATATTCTGGGCTGGCAATTTTTCTCTCTTAGCACCTGTGCTATGTCTCGCCATTCCCTCCTAGCTTGTAGGGTTTCTGATGAGAAGTCAGCTGTGAGTCTGATTGGAGATCCTCTGAGAGTAATCTGACGTTTCTCTCTTGCACATTTTAGGATCTTTTCTTTATGTTTCACTGTGGTAAGTTTAATTACCACGTGTCGTGGTGAGGATCTCTTTTGGTCATGTTTATTGGGGGTTCTATGAGCTTCCTGTACTAGGATATCTCTGTCCTTCTCCAAACCTGGAAAGTTCTCTGCTAGTATCTCACTAAAAAGGCCTTCCAATCCTTTCTCTCTCTCCATGCCTTCAGGAACTCCTAGAACTCGAATGTTGGTTTTTTTAATAGTATCCTGTAGATTCCCAACAATATTTTTCAGGTTTCTAATTTCCTCTTCTTTTCTTTGGTTTGACTGTATGTTTTCCTGTGCTCTATCTTCTAAGTCCGATATTCTCTCTTCTGCTTCACCCATTCTGTTTTTAAGGCTTTCTAATGTGTTTGTCATTTGATCTATTGAGCTCTTCATTTCATTTTGATTTCTCTTGACTATTACACTTTCCTGTTCTACTAGTTTCTGAGTTTCATTTTGACTCTTCCTTAAAATTTCATTTTCACGAGAAAGATTTTCAATCTTGTCCATTAAGGATTTCTGTAGTTCAAGGATTTGCTTTTGAAAACTTCTAAATGTTCTTATCATAAATTTTTTGAAATCCGTATCTTGCATTTCTTCTATCTCATCATCTTCATACTCTTGGCTTGGGGTGTTTTGCTTATTTGGAGGCATCATAGTGTCATCGTTGATCTTGCTCCCTCTATTTCTGTGTTTGTTACTCGGCATAGTTAATTCTTCTTGCGTCACTGTGCGCTTTTTTTTTTTCTTTTTTTTTTTTTTTATACTGTGTCCGTGTTAAGTGGACTGCCTGCTGTTGGAGGAGCCTTGGAGGCTTGAGATGGGTGCGGCCTGAGAGCTCTGCCTGGTTCTTCCAGGTTAAGGGTGTGCAAAGGTGACACCCTCAGGTTATGCGTGGTAAATCTCTCTCTTTTTATTTATTTATTTATTTTATTTATTCAGGGGGTAAGTAACACTGCAGGGCAGGGCTGTGCAGAATTGATGGTATTTAGCTTCCAGTCTTTGGCTCCTCTGGACTCCCACTGGGTTGCCTAGGCTACTGAATTGTAGTGACTCAGTTCCTTAGCTCTCCCCCATTGATATGTAAATCCAGAGAGCAGGCCTGCTCTTTGTCTCTTGGGAATTCTTCTAGCCTCCCAGTCTTGTAACCTTTGCAAGGTTAGGGGGAAGAGAAACCCCGAAGCTTTTTTTTTCCTTCTTTCCGGTAGTGAGTTTGCTGCACTTTCTGGCCCCCCTCTAGATTCTGACCCCCGTTTCCCCACCAATGTCTCGGGTTATTGAGCTCACCTCCCCTTCCAGCGCCGATGTGTGGACTCGGAGCCCTGAGCGTCCCAAGTCTCCCCGCTGTTGTCTGTGTGGCATGCACTCCCCCTGAAATCATTTGTTTTTGTTACACAGCAGTACATGAAAACTACAACTAACATAGGAAGTGATGAGAAAGATAAGCAACACAATGAATGAAAAATAGTCAATACAGGAAGTGTTGAGAATTTTTTAGCAAGTTGACTATCATCTGTATGGCATGCTAAAGAAATTATCTCAGTGGGTTGACTTCAGAAAACAGTGTAGAGCTGTGGAAAACCTGAGAATGTGAGAACATTGTCAGCAGTTCCTGCATGGCAGAACAACTCTCTAAGCCAAACATGGTGCTTGGTAGACAACACTCAGCCTACAATCTGATGACCTGCTCCCACTCTGTGATCCCTTCATATAGTTCCTTATAGGATTTCTCCTTGTATCTGTTATTTCTAAGAAAAAAACAAACTTTTAAAAAATTGTGTGTATATATTTGAAAGGGGGGGGGGGAGAGAGAGAGAGAGATGGAGAGAGAGATAATTCTTCCATCACTGGTTCATTCCTCAAATGCCCACAACAGCTGGCACTGGACCAGACCAAAGCCAGGACCCTGGCTTCATTCAAGTCTACCTCCATTACATGTGCACACACACACACACACATACACTCACACAAAGACAGAGAGAGGGAGGGAGAGGGAGTGAGAGAGACAAAGTGATCAGGTTGCATCTGAACAATGAACAATGGATATTATCTGTATATAATGTACTCAACATATATATATATATAACTACTCTAATAAAGAAAATATTACTGAAATGCTTCTGATTTGGTCTTCAGCTTTCATGTTCCTGTTTCATCAAATGAAATGTTTTCCCAGCAAACTCACAGTCTTGAAGACTATTTAAAGATCGTGACCATATGTTATCTTCAGTTTTAAATGATATCAACCAAATATAAATAAATATAGCATGAAGTTTTAGATGTTTCAGGTAATCTTTAAAAGTAAAAAGTAATTGGCTCATTGTTCTATCCAAGTTTTTGTTATAAAGCACTTTAGTCAAAGTTTGCAAAAATCATTCACAAAATACTTTGATAGTCTATTTTTTATACTGCCAAAGTTTCCTGTGTCCCATAAATGATTTGTCGCAACCTGCTGATTCCCTTTCTTTGCTTTCTCCAAGAATCCATATGGCAAACAGTTGAGAACAAGCTCTAGAGCCAGCCCAACTGAGAAAAAGAACAGCTGTCTTTAAATTTTTGTGTGTATTTTCACATATTTGAAATGCAGAAACAGAGAGTAGACAGAAACAGATACAGACAGAAATCTTTCATCTGTTGGTTCAGTCCCTAAATGCTTGCAACAGTTGAGGTTGGGTCAGGTCAAAGCTAAGAACCAGGAACCCACTCCATGTCTCCCACATAGGTATTAGGGACTCAAGTACCAGGGTCAACATCTATTTTATGCCTACTAGGATATGCAATAGCAAAAAAATGGATCAGAAAAGGAGGCAGGACTCAAATTCCAATGCTCCCATATGGGATGCTGGCATCCAAAGCAATGTCTTAACCACTGCAGAACACCTGCATCAACAACTATTCTCATAATTGTCAAATGAATACTCTAGTACCTTTAGAACAAATGATAACTTTTCATCCTATTGAAAATTCTTGCCTATTAGTTGCTTTCAAATACTATCTGTTATAATGTAAGAATTTACTTATAAAATGTACATACAGAAGAATATGCTTTCAAATAAGAAGCAATGAGTGAGATAAAATATCTGTGGCTACTAATAATCACCAAACTTGATTTGAAAAACCTATATTTCATATGCATTTTGTAGATTCAAAGAAATAAACAAATTTTATAACAAACATTAAAAAATAAAGTCTAAATAAATGTTTCTAGTCCCAATCTTTGAATTAATAATCTTTCAAATAATTGGCCGGCGCTGCGGCTCACTAGGCTAATCCTCCGCCTTGCGGCGCGGGCACACTGGGTTCTAGTCCTGGTCGGGGCGCCGGATTCTGTCCCGGTTGCCCCTCTTCCAGGCCAGCTCTCTGCTGTGGCCAGGGAGTACAGTGGAGGATGGCCCAAGTCTTTGGGCCCTACACCCCATGGGAGACCAGGATAAGTACCTGGCTCCTGCCATTGGATCAGCGCGGTGCACCGGCCGCAGCACGCTGGCCATGGCGGCAATTGGAGGGTGAACCAATGGCAAAAAAAAAAAAAAAAAAAAAAAAAAACGAAGACCTTTCTCTCTGTCTCTCTCTCTCACTGTCCACTCTGCCTGTCAAAAAAAAAAATTATTATAAAAATTTTCAATGTGGACAGAATGTTCTTTGCATGCCTTAGTAAATAAACTCAGACAGAAACTCAACTCTGTGTTGATGAAAAAGTATGCTTAATTAGATCTAACTTTAGTGTTAAAAAATTATTGATCTACTAATCCTGAAGTTTGCCATTTTATGTTTTATTTTCTCCATTTATCATTTCTTTGATTTTTTTTATGTTAGTAGGTCATTTTTATAGTGTTTCTGACTCTACCTAATTTTTTTTTAGTAGGACAAAAAGGGAATTTTATTCTGGTGTGAAATTACTTTGGAATCATGCACAATTTTTCATTATATACACTTTCATAATAAACATTTTCATGAACTTGAAAACTACCTGTGCATATATATTACACACACATACATGCCTGTTTAAATTTATAGATTTATACATGCTTAGTATCACTTAAACTATGTTCCTTTCTTATCTTTCAACAGAATTATTCCATAGTACTAGGCTGTAGTCATTTATAATATTAACTCTGAAAACAAAATTGATACAAAAACCTGTTTCTTTGAGATAAGATCTTGGGATTACGTATCTGCTGCTGTTTCTGTTAAGGAAACTATCAACAGAATTGCTGAGTCTTTCCTCACATTACTCAGCATGGTGAGGTAAGGATGATGAGCCCTGAGGAGCTTTGTCTGGACAAGGGCAGGCTAAGGAATGATAAGCTTGTCTTCCTGCAGGTGAAGGTGCTAGTCTTTGCAAGACAGCTGAGGTTTATGCACTGTTCTAGAAGAAAAGGTTTAAATCAACAGAAGAAGGAAAGAGATTGCCTACAAGGGGGTTTTCAAACAGGGGCTAAATGAATACAAACAGGATATTTCAGAGAGGATTTAGGTGTCAACTTTATTGGGCTAAGAGACACCCAGGTGGCTGGTAAAGCAATATTTCTGGGTGTGTGCAACGGAGGTATTTGTGGAAGGGGTGTACATTGGCACCAGTTGATACAGTCAAGAGGATCCTTCCTCAACCATGTGGGCGGGCATCATCCATCCCCTCAGGGTATAAGGGCCTGAGTGGAACAGAAGGCGGAGGAGGGCATGATTATACCTATTTAAGGATAACTTTCTGTACAGTCACAATGTACTGATACTCTCCTTTTACCAGTGTGAATCAGTGCAATTTACCTGCCTTTATATCCTATGTTCTCACCCATTTATAACATAATATTTTGAAATATTTCTTATACATACATTTAGAACTACATCAAATAGCATTATATGTATTTCGACGTCAGTCACAATTTAGAAAACTCAAGAGAAGGAAAGCCTTTATAATTGCTCGTATTTTATTTTTACCAAATTCACTCTCCATGCCTCATATTCCAGGCTTTCTTCTTTTAGCATTTCTTTTATATTTACAGAAACTCCTTTGGTCTTTATTTTAAGATAAATCTGCTGATCATATATTTTCTTCATCTGAGAATTTCATGACTTTAAGACTTCCTTCTTTCACCATAATGATTTTTGCTTTATAAGTAAAAATTTCATCTGGCTGCTGAGATTTTTGCATCATCTTTGTCGCTCCCCCTCTTCGTGGAGGAACGACACTAAACCCTGCCTAGGCTTCCTATCCGAGTCACGGCACCATTATGTCGCTCCCCCTCTTCGTGGAGGAATGACACAGGACCCTGCGCTGTTCTTTTGTCTGCTCGGCCCTCCCCAGGTTTGCTGCTGGTTCTTCCCGGGTTGGCTACCGACCCTTCCACCTCCGTGGAAGGGCGGTTCCCCCTAGCCACTTTCCCCACTTCCACGGGGGAGCGGCACACCGCCGGCCGGCTCCCTCGGGGGCTGCACAGGTGTTCCTCAGGTGTTCCCCTTAGATGTTCCTGGTGCATGTTGTCTCTCTCCTCCTTTATAGTCCTCTTCCACCAATCCCAACTCTGCTACCCACACGCCGAGTACGCTGCTCTCCTCCAATCAGGAGCAGGTCCTACAGTTTATTGGTTGAACTGGAGGCAGCTGTGTAGAAGCTGTTTCTCCCTTCTCAGCGCCATATTGTGGGAGAGCAGATGCATAGAATAAGTCTTAATTCCAGTAACTTAGTCTAGTCCGAGTTGCTCCTCACAATCTTTAGTTTCAGAATTGTACCCGGGATACATGTTGGTGTAAATTTCCTTACATTCACCATGTTTGCAGTTCACTAACTTCTTGAATCTGTAGATGTACGCATATACCTCTTGAAAAAATTTGAGAAGCTTTCCAGCCATTACTTCTTCAAGTAAATTTTCACCCCATCTTCTTTTTCTTTTTGATACTTTTTATGACCCAAATGATAGAGCTTCTGGTATAGCCCCAAAGCTTTTTGAGATTTTGCGCATTTTTAATGTGTTTTCTTTTGCTGTTCCAATAACATAATTTCTGTTTTATTCATTGTCTACTCTGACCCCTTACATTATGCTGTGGCACCCATTCACTGAGCTTTTGTTTGGATTATTTTGTTTTTCAGTTCTAAATTGCTTGCTTGTTTTTTCTTTTTTTCCTTTTTTTTCTTTACTGAGTTTTCTGTTTCTTTTCTTAGACATTCTGTTTTTTTCTTCATTTGTTTCAAGCATGCTCATAATTGCTCACATTATAATTTTTGATGGCTCCTTTATGATATCTGTCAGATATTTCTATCATTTTCAGTCATTTTGTTGGTGGCATCTGTGGATTTTCTTTTTGCCTTCACTTTGAGATCCAACTGGTTCATGGAATGATGAATAATATGCTGAATGTGTCTGTATTCTATGGAGTCTTGGTTGTACTGAAACCTTCTGTTTCAGTTGGCCAGAGAGAAAGAGTAGAGGTAGAAGTACATGCTCCAGGGTCAGTCTACATTGACAACTGAGGGTGGGTGCTGCTAATTATTCCTGCTGGTGAAGAGTGAATTTCCTTGACTTATTCTGAATGTTGGAGGGGAAGAATTCAGTCTGTATCACAATGGACAAATGAAAAAACAGCTGAGGTCGAGGTGGCTATTCCATTTCACCACATAGCTCTGGGAGTGGCCTCGTAACCACTGGACAATACTGAAAGTCCTGAATCTGCACTCGACCTCTGCTGACACCACCACCTCTGACACAGGGGGAGGAAGGAAGTACCCTATCAACACCACATGAGGGTAAAAATCTCAGACCTTCTCTGTTCAGTGCAAAACAAAGGAGTGGAGCTGGGGAAAAAAATGGGGAGGAGGGTGTCTCATCGTCAGCTGATAAGGATAAAAGTCTCAACTTCTTTATTGGCTTCTTCTATCATCACCATGTTTTCAGAGTGAAACTATTATTTATCTCCGTGGTGTTTGGCTGGAATAGATTGCTTATTGTTTATACTCTTCAGTCTTAGTTCACCCTTCCCTGGTCCTTTATTTGTTTTTATTATTATTATCTAGATATTTTTATTTATTTGAAAATCAAAGGAGAGCGCAACAGACATATACAGACTGAGATCTTCCATCTGCTGTTACTTCTCCACCCAAACAGCCAGAGCTGAGACAGGATGAAGCCAGGAGCCCAGAACCCAATTTAGTTTTCCTCCGTAGGTGGCAAAGGTCACAGTACTTAAGCCATCACCTTCTGCCTCCAATGGTGCGCATTGGCAGGAAGCAAAATCAGAAGCAAAGCCAGGACTGAAACCTCAGCACTCTGACGTGGGATGTGGTCATCCCAAGTGGCATCTTAACTGCTGCACTGAGCACAACCACCCCTTCCTTTGTCCTTGGAGCAGAGAGACAGAACTTTCCTGGGAGCATCTTCTGTCTGCACTCAGGACATTTCGTGGCTGTCAGCTTCACCAACACCAAGTCTGACTCAAGCGAGGCAAAGATAGGCCCCAGAAAACTCACAGCCGCGTTTACTTGATGCAGATATGTCAGCTAGTCTTCTTTCCAGACTAGCTTCTAGCTTCTTTCAGAGTCCTACCATATTTGCTTTCTGCATAATATCCAGAATGTTTAGTTGTATTTAGCAGAAGAAAAAAAAAAAACAGGGAAAAGCACACCTACTTCATTTGCCCAGAAGCAACACAAAATATTGCCTTCTTAAAACATTATTTTTCAAGTGGAAATTAAATATTATGAAAGCATTCAAATATATTTGTCCCCTGCTTAAAATAACTGAGTGCATTACTAATATATTTGGACAGGAAAGTAAAATTTGCAGAAGATTCCTTATCAGTATGTGGAAGTTTGATCTACTTGACACTCAAACATTTCAACCAGTTATGATTAAATTGAAAAAAAAAAATAAGGAAACCATTTATCTTTGCTGTTTCTTAACCCAGTGCTTTAAACAGCAATAGAAAAGGTGCTTGAAATATCATACTGATAAAACTTACAATGGAATCCCTCTGAGAAACTTTAACCTTTTTCCTACAAATACTATTTGCTTATTACCAAATTATTCTCATGTCAAAAGGACCACTTTAGGTTGAAATATTCTGCAGCAATATGGTCCCTTTTACTCTGTCCTGTTGATAATAAGATCAGAAATTAAGCAGGTAGACAAAAGCATCTAACAACAACTTTGTGGTCATCACATTGAAGCAGATACTAAATTTTCTAAAAGCACAACAGACAACAAGGAACTGAATGGATGCTTTCCACCGTATCAAAAGTTGACAAAATAAAATCTATCGTGCACAAGAAAAGAATGGCACCTGGAAATCTTATACCGTCGATTTCTCCCCAAGTTTCCCAAGAGTAAGATGCATTTTCACTTTGTGTATCATTCACTGACAGTCTGCAGGTGCTTCAATTTTCATTCTTAACCCCATTTCTGGTTCCAATGAGCCTCATTGCAGAATATTCATGCATTCCATCTGATTTCTCTTAAGTTCCTTACACTTAATACAAACTGAGAAAACGGTCTGTTTCTCAAATTTTACTTTTTTTGTGGAGTTGTACCTCCTGGAACCTTTCAAAAACATCTCTTCCACATGCAAATTTCTCCCTCGGGGATATAGCCTTCTTCTCTCATTCTATACTTCGATCACAATTTGGCTATATTTCAAGCATTTAAAATTATATTTCTAAGCCTTTTCTTTATTGATTTCCTCATATTTGTCCATGAGCTAGCCATTAAACTTCAGTACTCAGAAGACTGAAAAAAATATACATTAATTAAAATAGTGACCAGTGAGAAAAATGTATTTAATTTAGATATATAAGGAAAAGTAGTAAAAATAATGTCCAGAGAATTGGGCTGTTTTCCAAAACCTGCCACTTCAGCAAGTCATTTACTCTTTTTGAGCTTCATTTCATTAACAGCCGATTGTATAAGCACTACAAGGTAATCCAGTAAAAGCAGGTGAGTTTTTGGTAGCAATGAAGAATGGTGCTTTAAAGCAGAGGCCATGAAATTGTGTTTTTGCTATCTGCTTTTTTTCTAAAATATTTATTTATTTATTTATTTGAGAGGTAGAATTACAGACAGAAAGGGAGAGACAGAGATAAAGGTTGTCCATCCTCTGGTTCACTTTCCCAAATGGCCATAAGGGCCAGTACTGAGCCTACCCAAAACCAAAAGCCAGGAGGTTCTTCCAGGTCTCCACACGAGTGCAGAAGCCCAAGCACTTGGGCCATCCTCTACTGCTTTCCCAGGCCATAAGCAGAGAGCTGGATCCAAAGAGGAGCAGCCAGACATGAACCAGCTCCCATATGGGATGCTGGCGCCACAGGCAGAAGCTTAGCCTACTGCCACAGTGCCGGCCCATGCTACCTATTTTTATAATTAAAATTTTCTTGGCGCTCATTCATGTCAAGGCTGCTTCTCTTATTCAGTGGAAGAGCTGAGTATTGTACCAGCAACCATAAGAATCCAAAAAGACTGAAATATTTACTACATGGTCATTTAGAGAAAGTTTCATGACCCTTGCCCCGAAGGAATATCACTTTACCCATTGTCCACAGGTCTAGGGTTCTGTTCAATCCCTAACTAGAAACTAGCAATGCAGAGAAATTGCTCATGTACATATGCAATGTGATATCTCCCATTTTCTGGGTATGCGATCTGGTGATTAATTCTAAACATATCCATGCCTTTGCAAATCTTTCATGACTGTAGAGAATTAAATGGTCTGATGCAAGTAAAGCACTTAGCACAGTGCCAGAAATCCAGTGAATTTTAGCTTACCTTTCATCTCCTGGGCAAGCTGCTTGTGGTCTCAGACTTTCCCATCCAAAGTATGGTAATAATTTACTATGTGAAATAAAGCTGATTAAGCAAATAATTAATAATTTTTGTCATCATACTCAGGAAAATTCATACAATATTTATAGAATGACTGGCATCTGAGGCGTCATTCTACACCGTGGAAATAAAGACAGTTCAAAACTACTCTCACTGAGTTTGCAGTCTTGGGACTGAAGGATCTGTTACTTATTCATAGACTCTATGGAAAAAAAGGTATATTAGGAAAGAGAGAGTAGAACATTGAATCAAATACCATGGAGACTTGAAGGAGATGAAAGAAAAATGATCATTTTACTCAACAAAACAGAGATGACCTGCCACCAAGACAAGAATTTGTCCAAGGGCATAGGAAAGGTACAATGAGAAAGACAGAAGAGAAGACAACATATTTAAACAATGATTTCAAGAAGTGTCCCTAAAAGAGAAAGCAGAGAAATATAATGTAATCAACAAAGTCTTTGTGAAAGTTTAATTCTTAATATGGAAAGTTCTTTACCTAAGTGCAAGGCTTTTCAAAAAGTGAGTTTATGGATACAAGCAAAATGATACCTTCATTTTTGCTGGTAAATCAGCATTACTTAATTGTTTCTTCGCTCTCAGTTATAAAAATAAAAACTACAAATATTAGTGAGTACAGAAATTTAAAAAGTGAATTTATTTATTATGTGAATACTCTGTCTTATCCCACTTATTTGATAATAATATTTGTAATGGCCATCAGCAATTCAGTTTTAAAAGATGAGAAAGGCGACCTGCACAGTGGCTCACTTGGTTAATCCTCCACCTGCAGCGCCGGCATCCCATATGGGCACCGGGGTCTAGTCCCCGTTGCTCCTCTTCCAATCCAGCTCTCTGATGTGGCCCGGGAAGGCAGTGGAGGATGGCCCAAGTGCCTGGGCCCTGCACCCACGAGGGAGACCGGGAGGAAGCACCTGGCTCCTGGTTTCAGATCAGCGCTGTGCCGGCTGTGGCGGCCATTTGGGGAATGAACCAAAGGAAGGAAGACCTTTCTCTCTCTCTCTCTCTCTCACTGTCTAACTCTATCAAATAAATTTCTTAAAAAATGAGAAAGGCTTTAAAATGTGTCTTCTAGTCAAGTTTGGAGACATTTATACATCTTTACTCTGTCTCAAATCACAATGATAATGATGAACAAAACGTGAACTTTTTAGATTCATCAGAGAAATTAGATAGCATTCAAACATGTTCTCCCATAAGTGGAGAGAGAAACAGGAAAATGCAGAGAATCACAAATTACTGGGCAGAAATCCAAAAGCAGATCCTAAGCAGGAGACAGTGCTAGGTTTAAACAAAAATGCAACTGCAGGATCAGAGTGGGCAAGTCTTACAGTTAAAAACAACAACAACAAAATAAAAACTCCAGTATGACTCAGTTATAGTCTCTCCACATTTTTCTTTTTTAAAATTGTATTTATTTTATGCACTTGAAAGGCAGCAAGACAGACAGACAGAGGGCTTTAGGGACATGTTTTATCTCCTGGTTCACTTCTCAAATGGGTGCAACAACCAAGGTCAGGCTTGGCAGAAGGCAGGAGTCCAAATCTCCATCTGCGTCTTCTGAGTGGATAACAGGGACTCAGGTACTTGAGCCATCATCCACTGCTATTCAGCCATATTTTTAGGGAGCTGGGCCAGAGTCAGAGTAGCCAGAAATCAAACCAGCATTTCAGTTTGGGGTGCCGACATCCCAAGCAGCAGCGTAAGTTGCTGCGCCATAATACTCAACCTCAATAATCACTTTAAATGCCAATGCTCAACAATATTAATTAAAAGATGTTGTCAAAGCAGGAAAAAAAATCCCAGGATTCAGCTATATATTATCTACTGAAAATGCACTAGAACTATATATATATATTTTTTTTTAAATATTATACACACATGCGGAAATATATAGATGTTTAATATTTTTAAAATATTTTTAAAATGTTGATATTTTAAAATATTTCTCCTGTTTCTAAAAGCCTTTTTCCCAACTATGCAGGCACGGTTGAAGTCAGGTTTCATCAATCCTCAGTCATCAGAATTCTAGGAGGATGTGGCCTGCTTACAAAGTCACCCCTTAAGGAACACTCCAGCAATTCTACTCTCTCTATCTTTGTGCAGTATTTGCCATCACCTGGCATTTCCGATTATAAGTGTTATGTGACTCCCTTAATGCTGGAAAGATTGGAAGCAACTATGTAGCTCCTGTTAGTCATGTGTTTCTATGGTTATTTATAAATATTATGACCAACCTTAGTCAATATATGATGATTAACAAGTATAATTTTTTTAATTGCCAGGAGTTGCTTTCTTCCAGAAGTCATTTAGAAGGACTTTCAAATTCAGTTGACTCTGATGAATGTAACTTACCAGGCAGAAAATATTAATAGTGCCAAGATTTTGGTTCTGTGAGTGAGATTCAGACTGCAGTATTTTGTGAAGAATGAGCAAAGGATGAATAAGAGCAAAAGGCAGCTTTTTTTTTTTTTTTTTGACCACACGTGTGAGGGAGCATGGGATGTACAAGCATGGGAACCATAACCCTGTCCAGAAAATGATATGCGCCTTGTGGATCCAGGGCAAGTCGTCTCTTGGTCTAAAGTTATGCATGATGGGATCAAGAAGTTTCTTGTATCCTCACAGATGACATGGGTGAAGACCACTCACAGTGCAGGCCCAGTCAAGGGATATATTAGATAAAAAGTAAATACTAAATGTGAAAGGAATTCAGCTGAGGCTTTTATAGAATTCATAAATGTAGCTTTGGCCAACTCCCCAGTCTTTAGTCAAATCAAGGCTCTCAGAACCCACAGTGGAGCTTAAAGAATGTTAACTGAATAGCAAAGTTAGTATAGTCATGTGCCACATAATGTTTTTTTGGCAAATGATAGATTACATATATGGTGGTAATCCCACATAAGATTATGTAACCTAGTATCTTCCTAGTTAACTTAGTTCGTGTAAGTACATCCTATGATGTGTGTGCAACGATGAAACTGCCTAATGCCTTCCTCAGAGCATATCCCCATCTTTAAGCACTACATATCTGTATGGGAGTAAAAGGCTTGTTTGCACCATGAATATAAAGCAAAGAAAAATAATTCAGAGAAAACTGAGCTACCATAGTGAAAAGATTCTCGTGTATATTCTGTGTAAGCTTTTGTAAAGATCTACCTCCCTCATACTCAAATATATAACAGCTGCAATCACATTAAGTCCTAATGCTTTTAATATGCTCCTCTTATAAAAAGTCACAATTTCAATGAAACAGTGTAAGGTTAAAGTTACTGCTTTGGGGGCTGGCATTGTTGTGCAGCAGGCAAAGCCAGCATCCCATATCAAAGTGTCAGTTTAATTCCTGCTCACTCTGCTACCCACCCAGCTTCCTTCTAATGCTCCAAGGAAAGCAATGGATGACAGCACAAGTAGTTGTGTCCCTGCCAACCACATGGAAGACCCCAAAGGAGGTTCTAGCTCCTGGCTTCAGCATGGTCCCACTCCCCCAGTTGTTGTGGGCATTTTGAGTGAAATGGTAGATGGAAGATTCTCTCTCTCTGCCTTTCAAATAAATAAATATTTAAAATACAATTATTGCTTTTGCACATCAAACTTTAGTTATTTGTGAATGTTTTAGCACATTTACCAGTAGTCATAGAAGGACCTTTTGTGAGGGGGATGGGTAAGAAGTGAGTAGCCAATTAGGTTTTCTGCCTGGGGGGGTGGGGGGAAGAAAACTCAAAATAAAAAAAGGAAGTAAATTTTGTTCTAGGGAGTTTTGAACCCAAGTCTGTGAATTGTAAAACATATTGTTCTACTACAACTGGGGTTAAGGGGTGAAATCATTATTTAAGGTACACAAATACCAACTAAACTAAATTTTTATATTTTTAATTTTAAACTTAGATTCTAGTTGTGGGGATGATGCTGTGGCAGAGTGGGTTAAGTCGCTGTCTGCAGCACTGGCATCCCATATGGGCACTGGTTTTTGACCCAGCTATTCCACTTTCAATCCATCTCCCTGCTAATGCACCTGGGAAAGCAGAGGAGGATGACCCAAGTCCCTGGGCCCCATACCCACCTGGGAGACCTGGATAAAGCTCCAGGCTCCTGGCTTCAGCCTGGCCCAGACTGGATCACTAGGGTCATCTAGGAAGTGAACTAGTGGATAGAAGCTCACCTTCCCCTCACCCCCATCTCACCCCCACTCTTTGTAATTCTGATTTGCAAATAAGTAGATATAAATCTTTTGAAAAAAAAATTCTATTTGTAGTTGTCTTACACTGTTTTGTGATGCTATAACAGAACATCTGTGAATGGATAATTTATATTGAACAAGATTTTTTTTGTTTTGTTTTGTTTTTGGGGGGGAGCTTACACTTTTTTAAATTTTTTGATAGTTTGAGTTATAGACAGTGAGAGAGAGAGACACAGAGAAAAAGGTCTTCCTTCTGTTGGTTCACCCCACAAATGACCGCCACGGCCGGCGCTGCGCCTGCCGATCCGAAGCCAGGACCCTGGTGCCTCCAGGTCTCCCTGCAGGGCACAGGGGCCCAAGTACTTGGGCCATCCTCCACTGCCCTCCTGGGCCACAGCAGAGAGCTGGACTGGAAGAGGAGCAACCGGGACTAGAACCAGCACCCATATGGTTATGGGGTTTACACTTCTTGAAGTGGGAAAGTCCAATAGCAAAGTGATGGCATCCCAGCTAGGGCTTTTTTGCTGTGTCATCACATGGCAAAAAGGCAGAGAAAGGGAGGGAGAATCAGCCAGAATCACTGTTTTATATCAGTACCCATGAACATGGAATCTCAAAGCTTACTAATCTCTTCAATATCCCACCTCTTAATCCTATTACAAAAGCCAGCAAATATTATTTCTAACTACTCATTTGAGACCCATTGCAGTCAGCAGACAAGACACAGAGGCGTTAATAGACTAATGCAATATTTTTTCTACAACGAAACCCTCTAAGGTTTAGAGAGAACACATTGATGAGAATGATCTTTTTTTTAACTTTTATTTAATGAATATAAATTTCCAAAGTACAGTTTATGGATTACAATGGCTTTCCCCCCCATAACTTCCCTCCCACCCATAACCCTCCCCTCTCCTGCTCCCTCTCTCCTTCCATTCACATCATGATTCATTTTCAATTTTCTTTATATACAGAAGATCAATTTAGTATATATTAAGTAAAGATTTCAACAGTTTGTACCCACACAGAAACACAAAGTGAAAAATACTGTTTGAGTACTAGTTATAGCATTAAATCACAATGTACAGCACATTAAGGACAGAGATCCTACATGAGGAGTAAGTGCACAGTGACTCCTGTTGTTGACTTAACAAATTGACACTCTTGTTTATGGCCTCAGTAATCACCCTAGGCTCTAGTCATGAGTTGCCAAGGCTATGGAAGCCTGTTGAATTTGCCGACTTCGATCTTATTCTGACAGGGTCATAGTCAAAGTGGAAGTTCTCTCCTCCCTTCAGAGAAAGGCACCCCCTTCTTTGATGACCTGTCCTTTCCACTGGGATCTCACTCGCAGAGATCTTTCATTTAGGGTTTTTTGTTTTGTTTTGTTTTTGTTTTTGTTTTGTTTGTTTGTTTGTTTGTCAGAGGGTCTTGGCTTTCCATGCCTGAAATACTCTCATGGGCTTTTCAGCTAGATCCGAATGCCTTTAGGGCTGATTCTGAGGCCAGAGAATGATCTTCAAAATCATCAATTCTGAAGACACTACTGTCTATCCTGTGATCCTGTCAAGGCCAAAAATATGTTGGGATTCCCTACAGGTTGATGCTGAAGCCCATGTATCTATCAGTCCATTCAATGACTTATCAGATGCTCACTGTAAGCCAGGTACTAGGTAAGAGCTGTGGATCCCACAAAGACAGCAAAACTCTGACATCTGGGAGCTTTTGTTCAAATGGAGAGACTGGCTATTCCTAATTAAATAAATAAGTGAAAACATAAAAAACTTACTGATATTAGGGCTATAATAAACATTAAAAAGATAGCATGGTACGGAATAATAGAGTCCCAGTTTCTAATAGGGTGCTCATAGTAAGGCCATGTTCATGGAGTGAAAAGTAATGGGAGGCTTGACAGAGGAGGCAACCTGTTAGTCAGGTCTGTTCTACTGGACTACATATGCCCGGTGGTAGAGAGACAAGAGAAAGGCTTTTTCATCCAGGTAAGTGTGTGTGTGCTGAAACTTAAAAAGAAGTTAGACCTGTGAATTTCAAAACCCAGAAGAGTACTTGGAGAGGAAGAGAAGAGTAAGGCAGATTATTCAGGCATTTGTAGACTATGAATAGAAGCAGGTTTTTTTGTTATTGTTCCTAGAACAATGGTTCTAAGTAGAGAAATGACATAAATGGATCATAAGGATTTTTTAAAGATGTATTTATTTCCTTGAAAGGCAGTTATGCACACACACACACACACACATACAGAGAGAGAGAGGAGAGGAGAGAGAGAGAGCCTCCAACCACTGGTTCACTCCCCAAGTGGCTGCAATTGTCAGGGCTGGGCAGCCCAAAGCCAGGAGTCTGGAACTCCACCCAAGTCACCAAAGTAGGTGGCAGGGGCCGAAGAACTCGAGCTACCTCCCACTGCTTTCCCAGGAGCATTAGCAGGAGACTGAATCAGAAGCAGAGCAACAGGGACTCGAACCACTTCTCATATGGGACGCCAGCTTCACAGCTAGAAGCTTAACACACTGCACCACAATGCTGAACCCTGGATTTAAGTGTTTTAAATGATCTTTCTGGCTCTAATGTGGAAAATAAATTTTAGGGGCAAGAGTGGAAATGAAGAAACTAATCCAGGATTTGTTACAGTAGTCTGAGTAAAACATGATGATGGTTTAGATAGAACGAGAATTCTGCAGATAGAGAAAAATAGATGGCATGAGATATATTTTGGAGAGAGAGTTGACAGGACTTGCTGATGAATTGGATGTGGACGACGATGGAAATGCAGAAGTTGAAAATGACTCTCAGCCTTCTGGCTTTGGTAACTGGGTCAAAGGTAGTGCTGTTTACAGAGATGGAAAAGGCTAAGAGCCAGGCTTAAAGGGGAAACTATGGCTCTATTTGGCAATATTAATCTTGAGATGCCTGTGATATATCCAAATACAAGTACTAAATGAGCAATTGATTGTGTGAGTCTCAGGCTGATAGGAAATGTGTGCGCCAAGTTAGAAAGCTGAAGATTCTCTATCAATGGGTGTAAACTCTGGTAGACAATGTATGAGGAATTTCAAAAAGTCTGTACAAAAATGGAATAAAAAATCAACTTAATTTAGATGTAAAAAGTGTTACTCTAGGCATATTTTATCACAATACACATTTTGCATCAAATTTTTGGAGACTACTTGTGTGTGTGTGTGTGTGTCTGTGTTCTGACACTATCGCTGCACACGTTACTTCAGGTTCTTAGAATCTGGAGCATTAACCTCTTAACTTTGGTTGCCCCCAGCTCTTTTACCTTTGAAGTTTTTCTCCTCTGCAGAGCTGTGGCTTCTGCAATTTTCCATTTCTCCCTTCAAGATTACCAGGAAGCAGCCATACTGGGCCTTCTCATTTTAGGTGTTTTCAGCTACAGTGGAAAAACACCACTGAAAACAATACTAAAAACCACTAAGGGTGGTTTTCAATAAAACCTGAGGAATTTTTTTTCTTTCACTATAAATGGAAAATCCTTGGACTCTTTGGTTTTGATTTGCTCCTTGGTATTGAAACAAAAGGTTCCCATTTTTTTTCACCTATAACTACCTCATTCCTGGCAATGCTCTAACAGTCACTTACTGGTAGATTTCACATTGACTCAGAATCCCAGAAGTTGAGATCTGGAAACATTCATTGATTTATTTAATAGAGCAAAGGAGGGAGAGAGAAAGAGACAGATCTATCCACCCGTTCATCCTATATATGTCTGCAGTGGTTGGGATTGGGACAGGCCAAATCTGGAAGCCATGAACTCCATTCAGGCTGTCATATGCCACCTTCCTGGAGCATTAGAGGAAGCTGAATTTGAACAGAGTAGCTGGGACTTGAACTAGGCACTCCAATATGGAATTCCTAGTGGTGGCTTAACAACACTAACCCCATTTTTTCCTAAAGAATTTATTTATTTATTTAAAGGCAGAGAACAAACACACATTTTCCATGAACTTTTTGAAGACCCATTGTCTGTGTAAATATGTTTCTTTTCTTTTCTGACAAAGTGGACAGTGAGAGAGAGAGAAAGACAGAGAGAAAGGCCTTCCTTTGCCATTGGTTCACCCTCCAATGGCCGCCGCGGCCTGCGCGCTGTGGCCGGCGCACTGCGGCTGGCGCACCGCGCTGATCCAATGGCAGGAGCCAGGTGCTTATCCTGGTCTCCCATGGGGTGCAGGGCCCAAGCACTTGGGCCATCCTCCACTGCACTCCCTGGCCACAGCAGAGAGCTGGCCTGGAAGAGGGGCAACCGGGACAGAATCCGGCGCCCCGACCGGGACTAGAACCTGGTGTGCTGGCGCCGCTAGGCAGAGGATTAGCCTGTTGAGCCACGGCGCTGGCCGTAAATATGTTTTTGCATGTATATATGCACATTATGTACATATATAATATATACAGATTATATTTTATATACCCTTCTCTAATATGTCTTGTGTGTATACACAGATATTCTCATGACTGAGGTTGATTTTCTTTCCACTACCCTGGACTACATAAATACAGCTGATTTACTTTACTGTCAATTCCTAGACACAAAAAGTCTGTGATTTGGGGCCTTCCCAAATAAACTTCAAAGAGGCCAAATATGCCCTGCCAAGCCCCTTTACTGGGCCAGTATACCTGTTCCGCAGATGCTCTGAGACCTCTTTTCAAGAGAATTGTAACTTCCTAATGCTTGGCAACACTCCCCCACCACACACACACACACACACACACAGCATACACACTCTACAGACAGACACACATATGCCTGGACACACCTGCATGGCTATTTGAGTCTCCTGTTCCAAAGTGGATTTGACTCTGTGTAGCCATTCATGATCCAGAGCTCCCTGAAGGTTCAACTTAAAACTCATGTGCAGCCAGGGAACACATTTGCTTAGCTTCTTACATGGCCTAACATGCTTCCCTCCTTTCTCCTAAAAGTTCTTCCTTGCTAAGTTATTTTAAAAGCATTTTCTTTTTAGGAACAAAGTGATTCTTTCCACCCTACCTGCCCTCCCACTTGGATTAAAAAGTGTTTAATGTACATGATCCCAATCTTTCAGTTTGGGTTCAGTGCAATACTAAGATGTTTTATATACATAATTTCATGTAATGTTCTAACAGCATTGGGCATAAAAGCATTTATACTAATTAAAATAACCATACTTTCTGAGGTTTCACTATTTTTAAGTAGTTGAAGTGTTGAATCCATGTACTGCAAGAATAATCTATAAAGAGATAAAACTTTAATAAAAATAAAATATTATTAAAGGTCAAATTATTAAAGGGAAGAATTTGCTCAAATTTAAAGGATAGAGAAAGATTAAGTGGAAGAGCAGATACATTTATTAACTTGGTTAGGTAGGAAAACTCCCTAAGATTCAATGGCATAAAACAATAAGCATTTTTTAATAGTCTCAAATTGTCAAGGGACAGTTCTTCTGGTCTCTGCAAAGATCATCCTGCACCTAAATTCAGCTTGTAGTCATCAGTAATTCTCTGATCTAGGCTGAACTTTCTTCCACGGCTGCTGTAGGCCAAGCTAAATTGACCTTCGGTGGAATGATTGGGATTTTTTTCCCACAAAGTGTTTCATTCTATAGTAAGCTAATCATGGTTTGTTCATATGGCAACCAGGAAGGTTTCAGAGAGAAAGGAGAGCCCAAGATCTCTTGGATCCTAGGATTTAAATGGCCACACTGCTGATTCTGCTACATTCCTTGGGCCAAAAATAATCACAGAGCCAGGAGAGTAGGGAAACAGATTCCATCTCTTGAAGCGAGAAGCTGCAATGTAACATTACAAAGGATATGAATATAAGGAGTAAAAAATGAGACTATTTTTACAATTAGTCTCCTGCAAACAAGAATTTCAATACACAGAATGAAAGAGAAGGCAAAACATTTGTATTAATGGCTGAGGAGAGAAAAAAAATGGGTTCAAAACTCAGCTTTGCCAGTTTATAAATGTTGATCTTAGGAAACCTACATTAAGTTTCTACTCTTGGTTCTCTTATCAGTAAGATGTATTGGAAAACAGTACCCATCTGGTAGCATGGTTGAAAGAATTAAATTATGCAATCTGTGTAAGGCCTTTAGCAAGATACACTGTGCATTATAAATAAGCTCCAGTAAATGCTGGCTCTGTTATTCCATAAACAAAGGCACAGACTGGGCATTTAAGGAGGTGAGGAGTGTTCTTTGGCCAGGGTTGTAGGATACACTCACAGAGCACAAGTCGACGCCAGCAGACTTTATGACTCTCGCAATCCTGTATTGGAACCAGTAGTGGATGGCCCTAACAATAAGTGTCTGCATCGCCTAAAACCTTGAACCCAGGCCAACTACAATCACACTCCTGCTTGGAGATTGATAGCTTGTGTGGAGCATGCTTGCTTTAGAGGGATAGGGAATGCCACAGTTGTGATTCTCACACTCAACTCTTTAAAACTGAAAAAAAAAAATAATAATTCAGTGTTATCCTAACAACTTCCCTCTTCTTCCAAATAACTGTACTTCTACAAATCTCTTGTGTAAATGTTGCATTCTAGAATGGCTAGGTATTATTCTGGAGACTTGAGTGCAGGTATTGAGGTGAGGAAAGAGAACATCAGCATGTGAGCACAGGAACCTACTCTTTTTTTTTAAAAGATTTTATTTATTTATTTGAGAGGTAGAGTAACAGACAGTGAAAGAGAGAGACAGAGAGAAAGGTCTTCCTTCCACTGATTCACTCCCCAGATGGTGGCAACTGCCGGAGCTGCACCTATCCGAAGCCAGGAGCCAGGTGCTTCTTCCGGGTCTCCCATGTGGGTGCAGGGGCTCAAGGACTTGGGCCATCTTCTACTGCTTTCCCAGGTCGTAGCAGAGAGCTGGATCAGAAGTGGAGAGCCAGGACTCCAACAGGTGTCCTTACGGGATGTCGGCAGAGCAGGCAGAAAATTAACCTGCTGCGCCATGGAGCCAGCCCCAGGAACCTATTTCATGTGATTTATACTGCTTAAACTCCAGTCCTAGTAGTAAAGCTTTGTTTTACCAAAAGAAAAAAAAAATCAGGATCACTAAGAATAAGTCAAGGCTCCAGTGTTGTGGCATAGCAGGTAGAGTTGCTGCCTGTGACACTGGTATCCCATGTGGGCACTGGTTCGAGTCCCAGCTGCTCCACTTCTGATCTGGCTTCCTGCTAATGCACCTGGGAAAAGTAGCATAAGACGGCCAGCGCCGCGGCTCACTAGGCTAATCCTCCACCTTGCGGCACCAGCACACCGGGTTCTAGTCCCGGTCGGGGCACCGGATTCTGTCCCGGTTGCCCCTCTTCCAGGCCAGCTCTCTGCTATGGCCAGGGAGTACAGTGGAGGATGGCCCAAGTGCTTGGGCCCTGCACCCCATGGGAGACCAGGATAAGCACCTGGCTCCTGCCATTGGATCAGCGTGGTGCGCCAGCCGCAGCGGCCATTGGAGGGTGAACCCACGGCAAAGGAAGACCTTTCTCTCTGTCTCTCTCTCTCTCACTGTCCACTCTGCCTTTCAAAAAATAATAAAAAAAAGTAGCATAAGACAACCCAAGTATTTGTGCCCCTGCAACCCACTTGGGAGTCCAGATGAATCTATTGGCTCCTGGCTTTGGCCTGGTTTGGCTCTCACCATTGCAGCCATTTGGAGAGTAAACAAATGGATAGAAGATCTCTCTCTCTCTCTCTCTCTCTCTCTAATTGCCTTTCAAAAAAAAAGTAAATAAATCCTTTAAAAAAGAGTAAATCAAATAGATATATGTCAATCAGAAAGAGTGAAAGATTATTTGCTCATTTTATTAAACAGAAAGGACAGAGTTAAAATGGGCTTAATGGCCATCATGATGTGGTAATTGGAATTTTTGTCATCTGTACTGGGTCCTACTCATCATAGTAAAAGATGGCTTAGCCTCAGACTTCAGAGGTTAAATAAAAGAATTTCTTAATGAGAGACAAGAATGAATGGCTGGGGGATTGCGCTGTGATGTAGCAGGTACTCCGCCTGCAGTGCTGGCATCTCATTTGGGTTGCCGGTTTGAGACCTGGCTGTTTCACTTCAGACCCAGCTCTTTGCTATGGCCTGGGAAAGCAGTGGAAGATGGCCCAAGTCCTTGAGCCCCTGCACCCATGTGGGAGACCTGGAAAAAGTTCCTGGCTCCTGGCTTCAGATTGGCCCAGCTCTGGCCTTTGCAGTCATTTGGAGAGTGAGCCAGCAGATGAAAGATCTCTGTCTTTCTGCCTCTCTGTAACTCTGCCTTTAAAATAAAAAAGTAAATACATAAATCATAAAAAAAGAATGAATGGCTGAGTTTGTGAAATATTCTCCAGAGAGGCCTGAGAACAGCCTTGGTTCTCATCTGTCTTTGGGTGACCATTTATATGTTACCGCACTATGCAGTTGAAATAATGGAAGAGCCGGCGCCATGGCTCACTTGGTTGATCCTCTGCCTGTGGTGCCAGTATCCCATATGGGCACTGGGTTCTGGTCCCAGTTGCTCCTCTTCCAGTCCAGCTCTCTGCTGTAGCCCAGGAGGGCAGTGGAGGATGGCCCAGGTGCTTGGGCCCCTGCACCCGCATGGGAGACCAGGAGGAGGCACCTGGGTCCCGGCTTTGGATATGCGCAGTGTGCCGGCCGTAGCGGTCATTTGGGGGGTGAGCCAGCAGAGGGAAGACCTTTCTCTCTGTGTCTCTCTCTCGCTGTCTACCTCTGCCTGTAAAAAAAAAAAAAAGAAAAGAAAAGAAAAAGAAAAAGAAATAATGGATTCGCGAGTCAGACACTGCTCTTCCAGGCCTTGGCTCCATTGGCAAGCAACACTGGAAGAACTTAATAATGTCTCCTGAGTATCTATCTCATACACAGCAATTACAATTGGGACTAAGATTGTAACAAGTGCCTAGTATTGTCCATCCTGAGTATAGTTCAAGGTTGTTGATCTTTCTGATGCTTCATGTGAACTCTAGTCATACCCACAAATCATCTGCTGGGAATTCCTAAAAGTATGATTATGATGCATCCAAACTCCTAGAAGTTCAAACTCTTCATTTTTAAAACACTTATGTACATAAAACTTTTATACCTTTTAATCTTATTTATTTTATTTTTGAAGAGCAGAGAAACAGAGAGAGTTAGAGATTTTCCATCCACTGATTGACTCTCTAAATGCCTGCAAAAGCTGAAG
Organism: Oryctolagus cuniculus; assembly: GCF_964237555.1. Lineage (NCBI taxonomy): Eukaryota > Metazoa > Chordata > Mammalia > Lagomorpha > Leporidae > Oryctolagus > Oryctolagus cuniculus. Next base: position 32,666,791 of record NC_091442.1, read on the forward strand.
CTGGGCAGGCTGAAGTCAGGAGCCTAGAACTCAATACACTCCCCATGTGGACCCAACTATTGAGCTATCACAGCTGTTTTGTAGGATGTGCATTAGCAGGAATTGGGTGTGGAGTTGGGACTTGAACTCAGTATTACAATCAGACTATTTTTGGCATCTAGTGGCTGTGAAACATTACTGATACTGACAGGGTGACTGATACTACAGCACACTTTTCTGCCCATCCTCTAGAACGAGTGCTACAAAGAAACTCCATCTTCTTTTCTTCATCTGTTCATTAATTTGCTGGAATTAAAGGGTTGCCTTTCACATTATGCTCACACCTGTTTTAAGAACTTATGCATAACAGATGTTTTCTTCACATTGCAATTTTTTGCTTACTCTTAACCTGTGCATGTTACTTCTCCTGAATCATTTCTGACAATTCTTCAAATTGCTAAACCTACTTAACCAAGATTCAGAAATTCTATTCCTAGGTATAAACCCAAGAGAAATGAAAACATATTTTCAAACACACAAACTTTGTTCATAAATATTCATAGTAAGCATCATTCATAATAGCCAGAAACTAGAAATAAGCTAACTACCCTTTGGTTGATGAATGAATTACTAAAACTTGTCATTTCCACACAACTGCATATTACTTGGTAATAAAAAAATCATCAGATACTAACAAATTCTGTAAGTAGCTGAAAATTGTAGAAATGAAAAGTAAAAGAAGCCAGACACAAAAGAGTACAAAAGATATATAATTCCTTACGTGTGAAAACCAAAGAATAGCAAATCCATAGGAACAAAAAGTAGACTAATGTTTACCTAGTTGGCAATAGTGAATGTGAGAAAGAATAGACAGAGGCTATTATTTACATCAGTCCCTTTGTAGGATGATTAAAACATTCTAAAATTAGATAGCAGTGATAGTTGAGTGAGCCTGGAAATAATGCAAAAACTCAATGAATTATACAATTGGAATGAGTGAATTTTATGATACATGAATTGAATCTCAACAAAACAGTTTAAATGGCTCCTGCCATCGGATCAGTGTGGTGCGCCGGCCGCAGCGCACCGGCCGCGGCGGCCATTGGAGGGTGAACCAACGGCAAAGGAAGACCTTTCTCTCTGTCTCTCTCTCTCTCACTGTCCACTCTGCCTGTCAGAAAGTAAAAAAAAAAAAAAAAAACCAAATGAAAAGCAGACTTTTCTTTGGTTATCAGAATACAAAACCAAGAAATGATATCAATGACCTTCTAGTTTCCAAGAACACAATGCCTTGGTGCCTCTGCCTGGAAGTTCCCTTTCTATCCATATTCATGGCCAGAAATTTTCTCTTCATGTCTCCCAATTCCTTTGGCTTAGTTTTCAGCAGTCCCAGAGTTAATTGCCTCTCTTTTTGCCTTTGCTTCCCACCAAATTATGACTACACAATGGTGATGTGCTTTTAACATCAAGATTTCCAGAAATGTTGGTCCAGATTTCTATTTAAAACACACTTAGCTATTTGTAAAGTAATAAGAAAAATTTTTAAAAATATATTCTACACTATGAAGTGGATATAGTGAAATAGTCATTTGCAGTCAAGCTAGCTTGTTATTTCATATCATAATCGAAGTGCATCTCTCCTAACCTTCTCTACAGATATTTGAAATGATTATAAAGTGTCATTAGTTATAGTCGCAGTACTCTGGGAATTCTAGATTGACCTTTTGTGTCTTCTGGCCTATCCATGTCTACACAGCTACATGATCCGGGAATACAGACTTCTAATCAGATCAGAATCATACAAGTATCTTGCAGTAACACTGACAGTTGGGCTCCACTCCCAGGTATTCCAGTGCAATGGTCTCCATAAGTCCAAGATTCTGCATTTTTGACTAGCTCCCAGTCAATGCTGAGATGGACATCTACAAAGTAAACTTGTAGATCAAGGTGCTACAGTACCAGCACCCCTGTTTTATATTCAAAACTCAGTGCTCAGTTAGGGTGACTAGGGGGTAAAATATAGGAGATGAGACTGGGAAAGCTATGGAGGGGATGTTTTTTGGCTAATCTACATAGGTCATCATTATGTCATGGAAGTCTTTACTTTGAATGAGTTGGGAAATCTTTGAAGGCTTTTGAACTAGAAAATTGATCAGTCTAGCTACTATGATGGAAATAATTTATGAAGGGGCAAGATCAGAAACAGCAAATTATTTTGAGGATGGAAATAAAGCAGTTTGGGGATTATTGCATCAATCAAAGTGAAAGATGTTACTGGTTCAGATCAGGGAATGAGGGATGGGATTATGTAATGAGACATCAGGTTCTAAGATATATTTTAAATGGGTTTGGGATGTGGAAGAACCATAATAATCAGGGATAATTTTACGCCTTTTAACTTGACATTTTGGCCAAAGTGGAGGATGAGAATGTACCAATTAGTTTCAGTGTCAAATGTTAATTTTGTAATTTTATAAAAACGCCTTCAGTTTAATTCTGTGTGTATATTTGAATGAGTTGTGGAGTAAATGGAAGGTGTTAAAATGAAAAGGATAGAAATGCTAGACAAAAATGAAGACAGGTATTTAAAGTTTGGCACTGGATAAATCAAAGCTAGCCAGAGGATCAGAACCAATAGATTAGATGATAGCTAGCCTGCTAGCCAGTTATCTTGTTTCAATTAGATTAGTTAGAATAGATAGATAAACATATTTTAAGAAATTAACTCATGATAGTGAGGATTGGTAGATTTGATATCTACAGGGCAGCTGGGAAGACTAGAAATTTAAGCAAAAGTTGCTATCACGGTCTTGACTAGGAAAACTGGGAACTCAGGCAGAATTCTTATGTGTGCTCTAGAAGTAGAACTCCTTCCTTTGGAGACCTCTGTCTTTGCTCTCTCAGTGACAGAATGAGGCCATCAGCAATGTTGAGAGTAATCTTCCTTTGTTAAAGTGATCTGATTGAAAATATTAATCACATCTACAAACACTTTGGCAACAACATCATCTAGTATTTAACCAAACAATTGATAACATAGCCTGACAATGTTAGCACATAAAATTAATAATTACAGACAGGTGAGAAAAATAAAAGTGATAGGATTATAGCTGGATTATGGCAGATCATTTGGTTAATATTTAATACAGGGAATTCAAGCCTATGTAAAAAATAATGATAGGAATTGTGCCCAAATATTCAAGGGATAAATGGCTAAACAATCCATGTTAATGAGATTATTTGAAGAGATAGGATACAAAAGCCAGGAGGAGGGATAGAATTTAGTTACAGGTTGTCGCTCCCCCTCTTCACGGAGGAACGACACAGGACCCTGCGTTGTTCTTTCGTCTGCTCGGCCCTTCCCGGGTTTGCTGCTGGTTCTTCCCGGGTTGGCTACCGACCCTTCCACCTCCGTGGAAGGGCAGTTCCCCCTGCCATTTTCCCCACTTCCGTGGGGGAGCGGCACACCGCCAGCCGGCTCTCTTGGGGGCTGCACAGGTGTTCCTTCAGATAGATGTTCCTGGTGCATGTTGTCTCTCTCCTCCTTTATAGTGCTCTTCCACCAATCCCAACTCTGCTACCCACACGCTGAGTACGCTGCTCTCCTCCAATCAGGAGCAGGTCCTGCTGTTTATTGGTTGAACTGGAGGCAGCTGTGTAGAAGCTGTTTCTCCCTTCTCAGCGCCATATTGTGGGAGAGCAGATGCATAGAATAAGTCTTAATTCCAGTAACAGTCTAGTCCGAGTTGCTCCCCACACAGGTGATATCATCTGACACTGAAAAAGAAGGAGAGTTAGGCACTGGAGAAGAGTAGCAATGTTTGAAATTATCATCACATAGAGCAAGAGTGAGCTGAGCCAACACGGATTTACTGAGGTTAGTGACCGCAAATGTGTAACTCATGAAACAGCATAACACATCTACAATGTTCAAATGTCAGCACAAACAAGGAAAATAAATGGGATCAACAAGGATTGAGATATGATTAGGTAAGCATAAATTTTCAAAAAGTGAGAGCAGTTTATGCTAATGGATGGATGAGAAGACTCAATAGATAAGAGTCTATGGCCTGCACCATGGCTCACTAGGCTAATCCTCTGCCTTGCGGCGCTGGCACACCGGGTTCTAGTCCCGGTCGGGGCACCGGATTCTGTCCCGGTCGCCCCTCTTCCAGGCCAGCTCTCTGCTGTGGCCCGGGAGTGCAGTGGAGGATGGCCCAAGTCCTTGGGCCCTGCACCCCAAGGGAGACCAGGATAAGTACCTGGCTCCTGCCATTGGCTCAGGGCAGTTTGCTGGCCGCAGCGCACTGGCCGCAGCGCCACGGCCACGGCGGCCTTTGGAGGGTGAACCAACGGCAAAGGAAGACCTTTCTCTCTGTCTCTCTCTCTCACTGTCCACTCTGCCTGTCAGAAAAAAAAAAAAAAAGAGTCTATGAAGACAAAATAGTGGCTTTGAGCCATGTTTAAGGTCAAAGAAAATTCTGGAAGGAGATAACATGATGCACGACTGAAAGATTGTTACTGGTCATAATCAGACAATTCTAGGTGGTGACAAAGTCAAGGAGTGACTCTGGGAAGAAACAGCTAAGTCCATTTGAGAGGGATATAAGAAAAGATTTGAAGGCTGAAACTACACAAGACAACAGCAGGAACTGAGATGAAGAGGGAACCTATGGATCATTTGATAAATGAAAGGTGAGTCCAAGAGTTGGATAGTTGATAAAATGAGAGGGAGGAGAAAGTGCTATAACAGCACATCATGAGCTATAGGAGCATGGCATGTACATAGAAGTGTAGACAGTGAGTAGAACCAACAGCAATGAGAAGCAAGATGGGCACCAACACCAACATCACTTCCCATTTCTGGGGTAGAGAAGACCTGAGAAAAGAAATATCAATGCTGAGAAAGAGGACAGGAAAAGCATGCTCCCTGAGGCATTCCAGGTTACATTTAAGGGAAGCAGGAAGCATAGATATTTTGGGGTGAATACCTTTTCCTTAGCTAGATAATATGTGTTTCAAAGCTCCTGAGAGTTCATCTTTTCCTTCAGCCCCAACTCAACTCTACATGAAGCAAAGGATATGATGATGAAGACAAGACAGGCAAACTCACTCCCACACCAAAACAGCCATGTATACAGTGATCACAAATAAACCTCTGGATTTCTCTCCATCTAACTTTACTTGATATATTTTTCCTCTCCTTCCCCACCTACGAACATTGTTTTCTTCCCATCAAGCTTCATAGCATGCCTTCCACAGTGTTTCTACTAGATTTGCTGCTGTTGATCTGTGCCTACCTTCCAATGATATTATAAAAATTAAAAATAAGGAAAGTAGGTGCAGAATCCAAGCAAAGGACAAAAAGAAAACCAAAGCCTACTCTGCCTTACAAAGCTATTAGTGTGTCTCCCTTACATATATGCTTTAACAAAATACCAAAATCCTAAGTTCCTTTGCAAGGGTTGTAAGCTAATGTTAGTGTATGGATTATATTTATATCTTACTCACAAAGCAAGAAAAGATGTTGTAAGGCTGGAGAGCAGTTATAACAATGGTTTATTTTGTAAAGTTGGAATCACCATTGCCAAGTGAGAGATGAACTTGACTGATGGGTTTTCTGTGATAGCCTTCTGACACTTAATCTTAGCCAGATATTAATGTATTGATTTATTACGGTTGAGTTATGAGATGAAAAACGGCCATCTGTGGCACACGTGTGTGGTATATAAAACAGTAATATATCGTGGGCCAGGCCCACATGAAGCAAAGGATATGATGATGAAGACAAGGCAGGCAAACTCACCCCCACACCAACACAGCAAAGTGAGGCTGGTGGGCACTGGTATTGGTCCTCTCAGCAGGGGTCTACTTTTTGAAACAATGTACAACATATAAGATACTCACTAATAATTCCTTCAGCATTTCTCTATTACAGGTTGTGCAGTCTAAGTCTGGAAATTTAGTTTATTTCATTGAAATAGGGAAATCGGTTGAACAAAACTAAATTCTTAAGGAAAAACATCACAGGGTTCAGGCAAAAGAAATGGTTTCCTTTTGCCTGGAGAGCAAGACAGTGATGAGGATGAGCATGTTCAAAAGCCTTCCAGTGGGATTTTCAGGTAGATGTTAGGATCAAGTTAGGGAAGTGTGTGTATACATTTCATGACCAAAAAGAAACAAAAAAATGGCATGTTCACTAAGAAACAATGCACCTGAAATTAACATTTGTTACAAATCCAAAGAAAACAAGATTTCTATTACAGAACTAAAGATGTAACCCCCAAAAGAAATTAATTTTTTTATGAATTTTATAGAAGGCACCCTTGCAAACAGAAAGAATGCAATTCGAAAAGTAGTAGGAAGAACAGAGCATGGATAAATGTGTTTATGTGGAAGGAATTTACTCACAATTCAAATTCTATTGTTCCAAGAATAGAAACAGATTAAAAAGTTCATGAAAAAATGTGTACTATGAAAAAATTATGCAAAGATTTCAAAAGGTTTGGACGCAAATAAACAGATCTTATTTTCATTTCCACAAACTTTAAGTTCCCACTTGTAACTCAAAATGTACCTTATAATAACTTCCGTGGTAGAGATTAGGTTAATATGTCTATGGTTTTGGTTTTTCCTTACATGGCTAAGATGGGCTAATTTATTTAATCCACAGATAAAAAAAAATTTGTATCTCAGTGCTAAGGACTTTGTGCTTTATGATACTTTCACAGCCATGAACTATAGAATGTCAAGAACTGTGTTGTCAGTCACCTGGACCTCCTCATGGAATTCCTAAAGAGAAAGCAGAAGGAAAACTAGTGGAATAGTGATAAAATATTACCTCATTACTAGCTTATGGATAGATTTTAAGGTCAGTGGTCTTGGCACTCTGAGGACGTTCTGTCAAAGGTCAGTGAGGGACAGAGATCCAAAGAGGTCAACAGGGCATAACACAACTGAATTTCTCCAATGTTTTACAAGATTCACTGCCCTTCCAAAGACAAGTCAGAGAAACCCAGGTCCAGCTGAGCAAAGAATGTGAATATTGCCCTGGCTGTTGAGGTCATTTGAGGAATGAATCAAAAGATGGAAGGGTTTTTTTCTCTCTCTCCTTGTCTCTCTCTATCTCTCTCTCTCTCTCTCTCTCTCTGTTGTTCTACCTTTTATAATAATAAATCTTTTAAAGACGAGGGTGTCAGTTAGTATAGGCAATGCAATGCTGCAGTCACAAATAATCCTGTATTTTCAGTTGCTGAAACCATCAAAGACTTATTTCTCACTCACATTTCATAAACATCGTGAGCTGACATTGCTCCAGTTGGCTCTGCCTCTTGTTCATCTCACTCTGGAACATAGTCAGATAAATTTTTAATGAATTAACCATTCACATGACAAGTGTGGCTGGAGCTGAGCGAATGAGGGGAATATGACCCAGTGTGAGAAAACCTGCCTTTGACATATGGATGATCGGGTATCACTGAAGCCTTCACACTTGTAGGAACCCCATATTTCCATAAAGTTTAATCTGCATAGTTGTTTACCAGAGTAATGCTTATTCGTTTTTTAGATGGAAGTAAACCCTAAATAATCAACAGTAGGTTCTTGCTCAGAAGATTCACTGAATCTTTATAATGACTTAATAGGCAATCTAAGGAACAATGTGTTGAGAAAACAGAAGTGATATGAAAAATAGATCAAGTATAAAAGTGTGTGTAAGATACAGTACAAAATGAGATGTACCTAATTTTAAGGACCACATATACTATATATGTGCATAAAACTCCTAAAAGTAAATATATTTATAGACACATTTTATCAGTAGTTATTTAATCTATGATCATGATTTACTTTTACTTTTATTTTTGTTGCTTTTTATTATTATGTGTGCTTCACTCATGTGCTAATTTCCTGCACATGAGAATTTTTTTATTTTAATTTTTAAAATTTATGCTTGTTTACTTCAGAGGCAGATAGACAAGGAACGAGAGCTCCTATCTGTTGTTTAATTCCCCAAATGTCTCCCATGGACAGGACAGGGTCAGGTCAAACCTGGGATCTGGAAACCCAATCCAGGTCTCCCTTGAGCATGGTGACGATTCTTCATGTGAGCCCTCACGTTGTCTTTCAGAGTACACATTAGCAGGAAGCTGGGTCAAGCACTGGAGCCAGACATTAAACCCAGGTATTCTAATATGGGCATCTTAACTAATGTCTTAAATACTAGGCCAAACAACTGGCCCAGCAATTGTTTTTAATTGGTTAGAAAATTATTTACCACCATTGGAAAATAAATACCTTCTTCCTCTCATTTCATTGGAAAACATGATTGCGTTTACTATAATCTCTTTTAAAATAAGTAAAAGCTATTAACAATTTTTTGTTTCTATTGTTGTTTTAATTCATCTGAATGTTCTGAAAATGATCATCACGTTGCCATGAGTACAGACATTATTTCTAGGAAGAGGAGGTTTAGCATTGTTCTCTTCAAAAGATTACCTGTTGCAATAGGCAGCCCTACAACTCAGGTTCTGGATCTGTAACCTTCTGTGATAGAACAATGAAATGACAGGCTCTAACCTGTCTAATGTAGGCAAACATTCTTTACTTAGCAATGCTAAAATACACTCACGTGTTCCCAAATTATCAAGCAATGATGATCTCCCAAGAATCTGCTCTTCATTCTCACTTTGACATCCTTTTGGCTGTGGTGATAGAATGAGGATAACTGCCAGTGATCAGTCAAGAAGAACACAACATGTGTATCAGTCAGTGATGCCACAGTAAAAGTATATACATGGCTGAAGAACGGACTGCCTTATTTTTCTTTCTCCATCACTGGGCATTTTACAGCACTGAATTTTCTGATTGTTAAAGAAAACATTTGGTACAAAAAACTGAAAACATATTTCATCTCTGTTTCTGCTTCCAAAAAAAATATTCTATTTGACCAGACTTTGCAGACATTGGCCAAATGTTGGCTTGAATTCTGAGCTTATACCTGGATGGGTTGATACATCTGACACAATTGGGTTACCAAGAACTAGGCTTTGGATGAAAGGCCCAAAAAAAAGTTTAAAATCCTCATGGGGTGGAAATCATTCACAGAAAAGATTGTTGGTGAAGGGATGGATTTGCTCTTGCGAGAATTGTTAGCTTTGTTCTAAATGAGCTCTTTAAAGAGGAAAAAAGGTTAAAGAAAAAGATTACTATTCAATCTGAAAGGTTACACCTCCTTTACCCACGTCACTATTTCGAGATTCCCATCTGTGAGGACATTGCTTGCAGCCATTTTCACTCTCATGACTTTTTGCAGCACTTTGGATACCAAGGGGCAATTCCAATGGAGCTAGTGCTTAACAATGAAAAATAGGGGCCAGCGCTGTGGTGCAGCAGGTTAAAGCGCTGGCCTGAAGCACCAGCATCCCATAAGGGTGCCGGTTCTAGTCCCGGCTGCTTTTCTTCGGATCCTGCTCTCTGTTATGGCCTGGAAAAGCAGTAGAAGATGCACCAAGTCCTTGGGCCCCTGCACCCATGTGGGAGACCTGGAAGAAGTTCCTGGCTCCTGGCTTTGGATCAGTGCCATCTGGGAAGTGAACCAGCAGATGGAAGACTCTCTCTTTGTCTCTGCCTCTTTCTGTAACTCTTTCAAATAAATCTCAAAAAAAAAAATAATAATTTCTTCTTCTTATCTTTATTTTTCACGTCAATTTATAGCTTGGGCTTCTTCTCCTAGGTCTCTCATTTTGGTTTAATGAGTGGAAAAGGGATTTGAAACCAAATTAAGGTCAAAAAGTGAAACTGTAAAGACTACTTAGTAGACAACTGACATCACATTTTTAAGCAAGACCTTTGAAAATACTTTCTTATTCCTCTTTGGGAGGTACAAGCAGATGTTTACTTAGTCCTACAAGCAGTAAATGGTAGCCAGGAATTTTGGGTAATAATCGTCAATTATTTCCAAAAAAGCACTAATCAATGTGAAAGGAGATAATGAAAGACCGAGTCATGGGGAAAATAAATGGCGGAAAAGGTAATTCTTAAATTACCATTTCTATTTTCTTTCCTCGTAAGACAGAGAAAAAGAACATGGGGAAATGTCAAGGAAAGATTAAAATCTGATTAGCTCCATCAAATATTTGGTTGCTTAGAGACTACAAAAATATAAACCTCACAAGTGAGGGGGAAAAAACTATGGGAAACTACTAAGCTTTCAGAAGGGTAATTTACACCAAGTAGATCTTAGCAATGTAGTAAGGATGAATAGATCAGATTCTTCTAGAGACACCATTGACAAATCTGAGTCATAGGGCAGAAACCATTTAAGAAGTAGAAGCAATGCAGCCGGCGCTGTGGCTCAATAGGCTAATCCTCTGCCTGTGGCGCCGGCAGACTGGGTTCTAGTCCCGGTTGGGGTGCCAGATTCTGTCCCAGTTGCTCCTCTTCCAGTCCAGCTTTTTGCTGTGGCCTGGGAGTGCAGTGGAGGATGGCCCCCACATGGGAGACCAGGAGGAAGCACCTGGCTCCTGGCTTCAGATCAGTGAGGTGCGCCGGCCTCAGTGCGCCTGCCACAGCGGCCATTGGGGGTGAACCAACGGAAAAGGAAAACCTTTCTCTCTGTCTCTCTCTCTCACTGTCCACTCTGCCTGTCAAAAAAAAAAAAAAAAAAAAAAAAAAAAGGAGAAGGGAGAAGCAATGCTAAAATCTAGTTATAGCAGCAGAAGTAGATTTGAGATACATTCCAAATCAGATACCAGGGGAACCCAAAGGGTTCTCCAAACACCAGTGGGCAAATATGAGCCATAGTTCAATCTGAATCAAGGTGCTTAGGAATTAACTAGATACTAAGTAATGGAAACCAGCACATATACACTGCCTTGAGTAGTTATTTGATTTGAGATTCCACTAAGGGTTATGCCTTTATCCCGATGAGCATTAACTACATATGCCTATAAGGAACAGCACTTCCAGTTTATCTGTCACCACACAGTTAACACATTCATTTAAAAAAATCCAATAGATATTTCTACCCAACAAGACAAGTGTAGAAGCTCCACATTGTCTGACCTCATTTGCATGCCTTTCTCATCATGGCTTCCCCACTGATGTAAACCTGCTAAACTTTCCCAATTTATCAAATTGCTTTAAAAGTATTTTATATATTTAAAGTCATAATTTCCAACAAATTACTTAGGAGAACGCAAAATTGTAGCTGTGTATTTTACATAATATCCAATATGCTTCTGTGTTAAAGCAAACTAAAATTGCTTTGTGTGATAATACTCATGAATGATTTGAAGAAGTGCCTGATAGCAATCTCAAATTTTAGAAGGTATCAAAATTCCCTATCACCTTTGAAAATCTTATCATCACTAAATAAATTTCATAAAATTAGAGACTTCCAGTTTCAATTTAATTAAGAGGTAATTTGTGACTGTTTAATTAAATATTTGCAAATTTTGGACATTGCTTCCATCAAATGTAGATCCATGTCTCCCTTTCATGTATGTATATGGGTTTCTGACTCACTTGCAAATGCTATAATTCAGGAAAAGTGATGTCATATATACCTAACATTACATCATAGGGCTAATACTTCTAGTCTCTGTGCAGAGGTACAGTTGCATTTATAAACTTGAGTCACCATGTTAAGAAGCCCTACTACCCTGAAACAATCATGGTGTAAGGAAGTGGAGGGGTCTGTCATTGTTGCATAGCAGGTTGTCTCTGCCTGTGATGCCAGCATCCAAATGGGTGCTGGTTTGAGACCTAGCTGCTCAAGTTCTTATCCAGCTCTATATTAATATGCCTGGGAAAACAACAGAACGTGGCACAAGTGCTTGGGGTTTTGTGCCCAAGAGAGAGACCTGGAAGTAGCTCTAGGCTCCTGGCTTCGGTCCAGCCCCAGCCATTGTGGGTATTTGGGAAGTGAACCAGCAGATGGAAGATCAATCTCTCTCTATCTCTCTCTCTCTCTCTTCCTCCTCTCTCTGCAACTGTCTTTCAAATAAATAAAAAATAAATTTTAAAAGTAAAGGAAGTGGAGGACACAGAAAGAGGTCCCATGTACTTCCTCTTCTTGACTGCTTGAGCTGAACTCTAAACCAATTATTTAGCAAAACCCACCTACGTGGTGAGAGAATCACCTTTGACATCCAACCCAATAAACTCTTCATATGGTTGCGGCTTCAGTTGGTATATAATTGCAACCACATGAGACATCTCAAGTGAGAATTACACAGACAAATTCTAAATCCCTGATTCAGAAATGGGTAATTAAAATAAAATAATCGTTTAACCCTGTAAATTTGGGGATACATTTATGCGATTAGAGATAACTGATTACCTTCTGATCAAGTCCCCACTCTAAGATGAATCTTTGGGATTATATGACTTTGGTATAAGGGATTCCACCTTCACATGTTAGCTGTGTTTTGAGTAACACTTTTTTTTTTTATATTAGAGAAAAATCTTCATCTTTCTAGCCTCAAGTTGATACTCTATATTGATCTTCTTTGGCTTATTAAACATAAAATTTTGCCACATGGACAAAGGAACTCTACAGATATCTCCTTGGTCTTTTCTCCTACAGGAAAACCTCATACCCTTTATTTTCAGTTTTGTCTCAAAAGATATGATTTTTGAATACTGTGCCTTCTTCTGAATATGCACCAATAAAGAAAGTCTTAAAACATAATACAAGATGTTTGACACTTTATTTCATAAATCATCTCAGTAAAACAGAATTTGGGGAAATTGTTTTTTCTATTGCTCCTACTGTGCTAGGCACAGTATTTCATTAGGGCAACCTAAGATTGTGTTAGTCTATTTTTCTAACAGCCACATCATATCATTGGCCTATGTTATGGTTGTCATCAGATAGAAATCCCAGAACTTTGCCATCTGTACTGTAGCCAAGCCAACTCACTCTCATGCAGCTGACTTTCTGAGCCTAAACAGAACTCAAAACTTGTCTCTGCTTACTCTCATTTCATTGTTTGCCCTGATGTGCCTGTCAGTTGACATCACCTTTATTCTTGGGCCTGTCCCTTATAGTTGTAGCTCTATATCCAACCTATGCATCTCATTTATAACACTCTATCAAAATTATCAGCAGAAACACTGAGCCAAAAAGGAAAATAAGATAGCCTACTTAAACTACATTCAAAAATGAGAGCCATTTACCAATGCATAACAGATATGCAATAAATCTCAACAGCTCTCATTTAATTCACCATCTAACTATGATGTCCTTGCAAAAATAATTGCCAGAGGCATTCAAATAATTGAAATGAATTTTACCCACTGAGTTTTCTATTCTCCAGAGATTCCAACAACTGCATAATCATATATATTTCACAAAATTTATCTTGAATTAAGGTATACTAACTTGTAGAGCTGATCAACATCATCACCAAAGGTTTATAAATTATATACATGATAATCCATTGTAGAAGATTGTATTATACTAAAAAATTAAAGTCAATTATCCCATGAAATGTCTTATCATCATGTTTGAAGGCTAATACAAAAATTTCATAGTTCAGATGTTTATCAGAAATTTTATTCTCTGATATTTCTTAAAAACTAGAGTGTGGCCAGCGCCGCGGCTCACTAGGCTAATCCTCCGCCTAGCGGCGCTGGCACACTGGGTTCTAGTCCTGGTCGGGGCGCTGGATTCTGTCCCGGTTGCCCCTCTTCCAGGCCAGCTCTCTGCTGTGGCCAGGGAGTGCTGTGGAGGATGGCCCAAGTGCTTGGGCCCTGCACCCCATGGGAGACCAGGATAAGCACCTGGCTCCTGGCTCCTGCCATCGGATCAGCGCGGTGCGCCGGCCGCAGCGTGCTGGCCGTGGCGGCCATTGGAGGGTGAACCAACGGCAAAAGGAAGACCTTTCTCCTTTCTCTCTGTCTCTCTCTCTCTCACTGTCCACTCTGCCTGTCAAAAAAAAAAAAAAAAAAAAAAAAAAAAAAAAAAAAAAAAAAAAAAAACTAGAGTGTAACTATCTCACAGTAGATACCATACATCATCCTACAAAGTTCATTAATTGTTCACTTTATCTGTAGTTTTCTACCTACCCCTTGCTTATGAGTGTAGACTTCATCAACATTTATTAGTACAGTGCCCATCCACAGTGCCTAAAATGGATCCCAAGATATAATGTAACCCTAGCATAGAGACATGTGGGTGGAATGAGGAAAAAATATTTAGTCAATGTATGCCTAAGGCCTCAAAGTCACTCAATTACTCAACATTTCCTCAAAGTATTTAGTCTACTTGTTCCAGTTAGAAAAAAATGCGTTTTAATGAAGTTAAGTGGTACAAAATAGTTTCCTTTTCTCTTCATCACTTATCAATGTGTTTCCAAAAAATGCCTTAATTGCTCTTATTCTTATGTCAAACACTCTTTCAAAACTATATGTTTGGGTTCCCCCAGGAGAATTCAGATGAAAACAGTTCATTTTAGAATAGGGCAGGAAAGACCAGGAAGAAGCAGAGGTATTAAGATAGGCAAAGGAAGAATGAAGATTTTTAACTCTTCCATCCCAAACACTCTATACTGAACCCTTAAAACTTCAGAATTAAAAGAAAAATCATTCTGGTAGACCCTGAGAGATTGGTGGAGTAACATATGTTTCAGTGACTTCACATTTCAAACATTTTCCAAACAGTGTGATGCTCTCTCCTTCAGTACTCAGGGAAAGACTAAGTTCTCTGCAGCAAGTCCACATCCTTAGATGGAATATCTGTGTACATCTGACTCTTGTCTCAAACAAAGAGAGGTTCTCATTGTTTTGAGTTATTATTTTCCCCATTTTAGTAGAATTATGATTTGTTGAAAAAGTATAAGACATGCTTCTAGAATGCACATTTTGGAATTATAATATTAACATATACACAAATATATATTAAATACTCTCAAAAACCTGGTAATTATTAAACATTATTTCAGTATTTAGCATTAAATAAAATAACTATTGTACATTTAGTGGCACAAAATGACTGTTGGATTTTTTTAAATGAAAACTTTAAGCAAGTATATAGGATATGAACTCATTTTATAAACTGTGTGTGTATGTATAAACATAGTTCAGAAAACATTTCTATGAAAATGTGTGGTGTAAACACAACTTGGATCATCATAAAGAATAGGTTGTTGGTGAATTTTTTTCTACTTGTTCAATTTTTTTTCTCAAATTAATCACATACTATTTTTGTAATAATAAGCAGAAAAGTTTAGTGATTAATATTGTTAAGTGAAAAATTTTAGACATATTAAATTCAACAGTTTAACTGGGCAATAAACAATTTACCCAACTGAAAGCCACAGAACCAGAATAGGTTCAAGGCCACTCTGCCCCACAATAGGCGCAGGTTAGATTTATAACTAGAGAAAAGGAAGTGACATATAGAAAATGGAAGTGAGGCAGAGACAGCCTGCTTGGTTGCAGTTCACATCTGTCTTATTTAAATGTTTTTTGACCAATTAGAGTCATATGATTGACTTAGATTCAATTACCTATTACAATGGTAGATGATAATCTATTTATACAATAAGTTAGGTTTTAGTTTACTATGTAAGGATAAACTTTTAAAACAAACAGTGTATGTAAGGTGCAGCTCTTGACCAAACTGAACTCAGCTTCATAGTATAAACAGATTCAAAATAAGAAAGTAGATTCATTCAAAAGTGGTATTCATTGATGTCTATATGGCCACAAATATCTTTATCAAAAGGCACCCAACCACCAAAGTTAAATTTAACAGTAAGTGCTTTCATTTTTCCTATTAAAATATGATTTGATGACCATACAGTATCACTATTTAGTGTGCATTTTAAATAAAATTCAGGTTATAATACTTAAGTCTCCCCACAGTTTTCCATGTACAGTATCTAAAAATTTTGAATAAGGAAGAGTTAGGTAAAAAAGGAGTCAGGAATTTCTGGTCCTCTAACTTGACTACTTGCTTTGATTAGATAAAAAAATAAATAAACAATTAAGTAAACACCAGAGACTAAGTAAACTTAATAAATTAGCTTGATTTAAATATATTTAATCATCATCACACTATCATAAATAACAGCATAATCATCAGGTAATAGACATTATAAATCAGTTATGTTGGTGGTAAATTGTGTAGAACTCTTCCTAAACATATGTTCTAGTGTGTACATACATGACAATATTCAGAGATAGAAATAATACAGTAGCTGGAGAGTAGCTCAGCATGTATGATACAAATAATTGTTCTTGGCAGTGACTCAAAATTCCTCTCAAATTCCAAAACAACTTTTATTGTTAGATTCTTAATTCTGTTATACCTTGAATCTACACCATCTTTTATGATAAGTTTCTTTATGGTTTCTCATCTTTTCCATCCAAGGCACAAATATTTGGTTATAAAATAAGATGTATTTTGAGGCAGGCAATTGGCCTGTTAAAATTGTGCTTGGGATGCCCACATACCATATGAGTCCTGGCTCCACTATTGAATCCAGCTTCCAAGGAAGTAGCAAGTGATAGCACAAGCTTTTGGGTCCTGTCCCACCTCGTGAAAGATGGGTTCACTAACTTCAGCCTGACCTTGCCCTGGCTGTTGCAGGCATTTGGACAGTGAACCAGCAGATCGAAGATCTGTCTGTCTCCCTTTCATTTTTCTTTCCTTCCTCTCTCTCTCTCCCCCTTTCTCTCTGTCTCTCTCTCTTACACACACACACACACACTTCTCTCAAATAAGTAAAATAAATCAATAAAACTTTTTAAATGGGATTTAATTTTTTATTTACTGTACCATAGATAAACTGTCCCCATTGCTGAATTTTCCACTTATTCTCAATTCACAATTTACAAACTAGGGCAGAATTTTAAATCATCTCTGCATTCATCCCAGGAACTGTATGGAACTGTTTTGTCAAGCTGATAGTCATGATTTAAATTAAATATAATTAAAAATTCAATCCCTCAATTGCACTACCTTGATTTCAAGACTCAATAGCAGTTAGTGACTACTATGCTGTGCAACAGATACACACAAATTTCCATAATTGCAGAAAGTTCTACTGAATGTTGTTATTCTATAGGTCAAATACTATTCAGTTACTTGTTAAGACTTGTTGAGAGGCCGGTGCTGTGGCGCAGCAGATAAAACTGCCACATGCAGTGCCCGCATCCCATAAGGACACTGGTTTGAATCCTGGCTGCTCCACTTCCCATCTAGCTTTCTGCTATGGCCTGGGAAAGCAGTAGAAGATGGCCCAAATCCTTGGGTCCCTGCACCTACATGGGAGACCCAGAAGAAGCTCCTGACTCCTGGCTTGGATAGGTGCAGTTCTAGCCATTTGTGGCCAATTGGGGAGTGAACCAGTGGATGGAAGACTCTCTCTCTCTCTCTCTCTCTCTCTCATTCTCTCTGTGTGTAATTAACTTTTAATAAATAAAGAAATCTTTAAAAAAAAAGACTTGTTGAAAGGCTACAGGTTTAATTACACAATAATTTTTGCCATATTCTTAAGTAGTTGGTTAAAAGAGTAGCCAACATAATTTAAAATAGAGTTAAAAGTAAGTTTTTGTTTAAATATTCGCTCTGTTTTCATGCGGGAGAAGTGACCTATAAATATGGCTTCATGAGGTAGTCAGAATTTGAATAAGCCCTGCTGTATTAATTATTTACTGTGTGTAACAAATCATTCCAAATTTGATTAGCTTAAAAACATTAATCAGTATTTCATGTGCTCTGTGGGCCAGGAATTCAGGATGAGCTAAATAGAATAGTTCTGGCTTATGATCGCTCATAAGGTGGTAATTAGATATTCGCAGGGGCTACAGTCATCTGAACAAATTCATTGTGCTAGATGATTCATTTCAAAAGTGCCTTACTGAAATGGCTGGAAAATTGTTCTCCCTCCATAAGACTTCTTGAGTGTTATCACACCAGTAGTGACTGACTTCTGGTAGAACTAGTGATCCAAGATATTAAAAGTTGTAATACCTTTTACAACCTAGACTTGAATGTCCCACACCATCACTTCTAGCATATGCAATGGATCACACAAGTCAGCCCAGAGTGATTCAACATGGAGAGAACTATTGAAGGGTATGAATATTAGGAGAAAAGTGTCACTGACGGCTACCTTGGAGGCTAGCTACCACACTCAACTCACGGTATTCTTGCTACATTATAGAAGTTGAGAAGAGGAAATGAAAAACATTACCAAAGAATTTGGTCATTCTGTCTCTGGTGTCCAGGCACAGATTTGCCTACTGATTCCCTGAAGAATCTCCTTGTCTCATTTATTCCTTAGTCTTTCTTCAAATGATCAAGATGTTATAACACTTTCTGCCTACATGAAACACATAAGGGCAGGGAACTTCACAAACTTGGATTTTCCATGATTCTGAATCTTAGTTACAAAATCAAATGACCTAGAAATTTAAAACAACAAACAAACAAATAAAAAAAAGTCTGATATATAAGTCCTATCAGAGATTCTAATGTAATTGATCTGGGGGCAATCTAAAAATTAGAAATTTTAAAAGCTTCCCAGGCAATTCTAACAAAAGTCAAAAACCATTAACTAGTAGAAAACTCTTTTGAATGTTCTCATTTGGGACTTCTCTCCTTTCTTTATTCCTTCAAACTGCCCTCACAATGCTAGCTTTAAGTTCTTATACTTCAAATTTCAAATTCAAAATCAATTCCTATTTGTCGAATGCTGGCTCCTTGTTTCTCTATTCAATACCTGAGAAAACTCTTAACTTGTCACAAAAATTGGAGAATTTCATATTCCCTTTGAGTACAATTCCATAATTCCCAAGAACCCAGGATGCAGCCAGCCCTCGAAGTTGTTGTCACCCCCAAAAAAGTTATAGGAATAAGTTCTATGCCTAAAGTAGAATGCATAAATCCACTTCAATCTCTTGAATGTGGATTAATGAAGTTAATTTTCTTGTTAATTACCTAGGAAGCAAACACATCTTGTCAAAGGAAAAATTGCTGTTTACCAGAAATAGCACAATGCAATCTACCATGAGAAAACAAGTTTATTTTATTACCACAAACTTGACCCTGCTCCTGGGTCCCCCCCCAAAAAAAAGAAAGAAAGAAAAGATAGAAATATAGGAAGGAAGGAAGGAAGGAAGGAAGGAAGGAAGGAAGGAAGGAAGGAAGGAAAAAATACCAGCCTGTTGGTGTTAAGGGACATCACACTACTTCAAAACTTGCCTAATGTTACAAGAGTAACCACAGTAATAAAGAAAAACTCTTATTTTATCCATATGGACTGAAGCCATCAGTTCTATACACATGCTTTTGGACTCATAACTCTGCTCCTATAGGAAGGGAGGAGGGTGTCTTACTCCATTCCATTACATCATCAAATAGTGAAATTCTGTGTGTCTACTTCCAAAGACCTTTAAAGAAAAAAAGCTCAAATATCAGCAGTTCTAAAAATTTAGCATGGATGTGAATTACCTAGGGATCTTATTTAATTCTAATTTGGAATCTAGTGTGAGAACTGAGATTATGCATTTCTGACAAGCTCCTAGGAGGTGTCCATGTTACCAGTCCTCAGACCATACTCTGAGTATCAAGGATCTAAATATTCATAGAAAAATAAGAATTATGACTATAAAGCACTTTCATCTCTGCCCTTTGATCTCATGTTTATCTGTAAGAAGCCACTCCCATCCAAATAGGCTATGATATTCAGAGAATTCTATTATGCTTGTATTTTCAATTTAATTGGCTTTCGTAATGGAAAAACATCCTCTGAACTTTTTTTAGATTACAGATGATTATGTAAGAAAAGACTTATAGGAAATTCATAATGTAATAAAATTTATTCTAACATACATTGTAAATACACTACTACAATTCACCACACCAACCCCAAATACTAAATCTCACAAAATATAATTAAATCTACTTACCAACCAGGCTACATGTTGCACAAATGTTGGTTTTCCTAGCATTGTTATCATAAAACACACAGGACGTAATGCTTACAATACCCAAATGAGTCATGCCTACTGGTGTTGCGGTTACATGTTAGTTGGTAGTTCACCAAGCTATCTTTCTTTACTTCAACCCATTAGCCAATATATTATTTGGGTCATTTAGATACATGAGGAAAAATTTGAAATGTAAAATCCTAGTTTTGAGGAGAAAAATTCTATCTGTAATCTAATCCTCTTGTAATATTTATTCAAGGCATCCTCAAAGTATTATGAGTCGTTGGCCAGCCCCAAACATTCTCTCAGTAATAAAGCCAACTAAAAGATCTCTGGTCTTCTCCAATAAAGTCATGTCAGTTCAAGGTTAAAATTGTGAAAATACATCAGATAATGATTTCCTTGAATTAATATCAAGATATGAGATTATATTTTTCTTTTATCTTTTTTAAAAGATTTATTTATTTATTTATTTATTTATTTGACAGGTAGAATTACAAACAGTGAGAGAGACAGAGAGAAAGGTCTTCCTTCTGCTGGTTCACTCCCCAAATGGCCACAAAGGCCAGAGCTGCACCGATCCGAAGCCAGGAGGCAGATGCTTCTTCCTGGTCTCCCATGTGGGTGCAGGGACCCAAGCACTTCAGCCATCTTCTACTGCTTTCCCAGGCCACAGCAGAGAGCTGGATTGGAAGAGTGGCAACTGGGACTAGAACTGGTGCCTTTCTTTTATCTTTTATAGTTACAGAGTAAAAAGTCTTCTTTAAAATAGGGAAATGCGCAACAAAATATTAAAAAAAACTACTAAAGGACAAAAGCTGTCCTTATAATCTTGGCTACTCATCCAATCAAGTGAAGCTTTGAAAAATTCCACTTATAGCACGGAAGCTCTTTTAACAATATAAAAGGCACCAGTCGTATGTGACTCAGTATCAAATGAATTCTATTATTCTTGAAGTTGTGTTGTGTTAGCATTATTCCAAAATGTTTCCAGTTAATATTTCTTTCAGTTGACTCACATTTGAATTCAAGGACAAAACTGTACTCAAAAAATCACTAAAAAAGTAGTTTTGTATATACTGCATCACCCCAAAGGATGAAGGAAAAATAGTTTCTTTTGCCTCCATATTAGCCAGTCTAATCATACAGTCTTTCCAAACCATACCTAGCCCAAAATTAATAAATGTATGAAATGACATTGCAACTCTTAGATGTCCAGGGTTCACAAAAGCACAAAAGCTGACTCCTTCCCAGGCGTCTCTCCTACCACAATCTTTACGTTGGTAATTACATCTGAAGTGGAGAGATCAAGCCCTTTCAACAGGATATGTTGAAATTTTAGTTTAACTCCATGGTAACTGTAGCGATGTTTATTTCTTTACTTACCATTTTATAATGAATGTAAAGAACTTTGGCAACATTATTTAAGTTGCCTAACTGTGGTGAATGTTGTCCTCTTGGCTCCTGGGAAACCATAATGAAATATCAAGATTAAGTAACTGGTCTCAGTTAGACTCCAGAATTAAGCTGTGTTTTAATAGGATGATTTCATTCACCTGGAAGTTAGGAGATGTGTATTCTTGTCCTGTCAATGACCAACTGTCCAGATTTGAGTAAGACAATCAACTTTCCTAAGTCTTCATTAATTTAACTGTGAAATAAAAAATAGTTTATTTCAACATATCTGGTGTCCTTCCCATCAAGAAAAATATAAATTGTTGTCTACTTATAAATGCATGTAAAAGCTATAGTTTACCCATTTCCATTTCTTTAATTGTCTCATTCTCCACCTGAAGCTATTTGGAAAATTTCAGCCACTGACTCTGAATTACTAATTAAGTTCCTGGCTTTCCATTCCACAGAAATAGACAATGCTCTAAAAATGTGGTAGACAAATTATTAGACAGCAAATATTTACTGAGAAACCTCTAGAGAGCAAGAGCTAAATACATAGAACTAATTAGTATTAGAGCCTCATTGAAAACCAATTATGAAGCCACTGGGAAGTGCTGCTTCCAGTATCTGGGAATAATATTAATGATGAAGTTCACAGGTAACCAATTAGAGAAGTACACTGTAATCTTAAAGAGGCAGTAGCCCTCCATCTCAGCCTAGGTAGTTCCCAGATGGACAGTGCCAGCATTTTTGAAAAACAAATAGGTATGGGGCAGGCTTTTGGCACAATGGTTAAAACATCATGTGGGAAATCCTCATACCATATCATAGCGACTGGTTTCAAGCCCTAGCTTTGGTTTCAAGTCCCTGGGAGGAAAGCAGGCTATTGCCCAAGTAGTTGGGTCCCTGCCACCCATATGGGAAGCTCAAATTGATTTCATGCTCCTGGGTCGGTCCTGGCCCAGCCCTGACTATTACTGACATATAAAGTGAAGCAGCAGATGGAAGACACATTCTCTCTCTCTCCCCCTCCCTCTCTCCCCCCACCTCTCTGCCTCTCTCTCCCCCCTCCCTCTCCCTCTCCGTCTCCCTCTTCTTCTTCTTCTTCCTCTCCCTCTCTCTTTCTCTATGTATGTGTGTGTGTTTCAAATTAAGACAAAATAAATAAAAATAAATGAAAACAATGAACTGACATGAGCTTGGGTTTTAAGAATGGATGGGATTTGGCAGGTGTCAAAAGAGGAACTCTTGAAGAGAGGAGTGATTATGTTGGGTTGGTGATTAAGTAGACCAGTCCAGTTTAAAGAGGAATGATACCAAGAGAAATGAAACTGGAACTGAAATTGATTCCATATTGAGAAAACTACCAGAACTCACTAAGTCATCTGGTGCTGGATAGGGGACTAAGAGAGTTGCTAGGATTTGTTGAAAGGTAGTGAGATGGATAAAAGTTGAATTTCAAGAAGAGTATGAATGCTATATATGATCATACATGAAAGAGTCACACTGTAAACTATACTTAACACGAAAGGTTACAGTCTGGTACTTTGAACTTAAATCAAAGAGATCCCAGGGCATGGAGGTAAGGCACTTGGAGGGAAATGACTAATGTTTACTCACAAAGAGCTGAGGGGAGGGATGTGGGTATGTCCATGAGTAATGGAAGAAGGAATAAGAATAGAAATCTCTCTAATTCATCCAGTACCTTTCCTCAGGGATAGAACTTGGCTTTCACATGACCAGCAAGTCAACATTGGCAGAACCTCAGCCATCAGAGCAATATCCAGGAAGCTACCGGAACCACAGAAGACTTAGAAACACATATGTCTGGGTTGCAGTGCTATTACCAAGAAGTGTCGGTAGTCTTTTCCCAACACCTCCCTCTGTAAGGAGTGGAAATGATGGTGACACAAGGCAAGGAGGAGCAACTGGACACACCAGCTGAGTCATAACATCTGCTCGGGACGTTTCTGCTATCACAGAACCCAAGGGATTCTTCAGAGTCATGCTGGCTTCCAAGAGTGGCTTTTCCTACAGGAGTGTGAAACAGCCTCAGAATTCCAGCTCTGGGGGAAGTGTTTCTGTGTGAGTTTGCATGTATATATACGGGTGTGTTTTCAAAGCAGAGAACAAACAGAAAATCACATTGCCTTCTGAGTTGAATGTTTTGGTGATGCAGTTTGGCCCTGGAGCCTTCAACAGAGCTGAGGTTCCCTCCTTCTCTTTCTGCTTCAGTTCAATGTTTTGCTTGAATCTGAGTCATAAACTCCTTAAGCTGGCAGGAAGCGGATGGCCCAGCTGGCAGCTCCTTCTCCCCCAAACAGAGGGAGTGTCTTGGCTGACTCCTAAGCAACCTTTTCCATCCCTAGACTAGTAACAGAACCAATGAGCATTAGCACAATGGAAGGCTGGGCTACACTCAGAGTAGGAGAAAGGAGGAACTATCTTGGTGAAATCCTTAGCTCAGTCATGTTTTTATTTTTTAAGTGGCTAATGGCTTGTGGAATAACCTCAGCCACTCAACAAGTCCTTCACATGTTGCATGTGTATCCCCCAAAGCTGGTTGATAGACACTTGCTAATGTAGGCCCACCCAGATCCCATAGGTCTTTGTTATTCATCAACTTCTGATGGATTCTTCCTCCTAGAGGTCTTTATCCTTCCCTTTATTTCTCCTAAACCACAGATACTCTAACAACTACACCACACTCTCAGGGTTGGCTCTTACTCATGGACAAAAATTAATAAGGTGTAATCTGAAGGATTCAAGGAAAGGCCTTTTTCCTGCCCAATTCCCTTGGATTCCCCCCTTTCCTGTGTTAGGAACAGCACAAATGTGGCCAAAACAGGAGGAAACCCTGAGACATTATCAGCCACTGACACCTCACTCCAATCAGTTGTCAAATTAACTCCAGCAAGGACATACACAAAGGGGGAACCAGATTTGGGGGAGGCAGAAAAACTAGGACAGAAAAGTCTGGTGTATGAAGGTTGTACAGTGATTACTATAATGTGGGTGACCATGTGCGCTGCAGTTCAGAAGAAGGGAGGGTGAGAGACTGGACACCTGGGTGGAGAGAATCTGCCAAAAAGAGCTAAGGGGTGTTGAAAAGCAATGGCAGAAAGTTGGAAACAACCTTTACCTCCGTCATAGCTTTTCCTTCAACCAACCTGGTTGCTTAAGTTTAGGACCAAGCCTTGGCAAGTTTCCAGCATGCAGACCCCGACAGAAAAAATTCTGGCTTGCCCAGTACAGTGCCAACATTCCACTTGCCCCTCCCCCAGTTCCCATTCTCTTCCTCGAAACTTCCCACCATCACTTGCCTTTCCCTGGCTCTCTTCCACTTCATCCCCAGCCTCCTCAACCCCCACTTTTGATATATGGCAAGACTCCCAAGCCCAGGGCTCCTGGCCTTTTTCCTGCCCAATGTTCTGCTGTTTCTTCCTGTCTTCACCATTTCCTGATACCTTCTGACTGCTCGAATTAGAGTTCTGCTGTCAATCAAATGCTTGACCTACAGAAAGCAGTCTTTAGTCATCCAGTTTAAGGAAAGTAAAAACAAAACAGAAGAAAAAAATCCCTAAAATATTTGAAATGGGTTCTGTTTGGAAAGTTACATCTGGTGAATGCTGAGTGTGTAAAATAACATCTCCCACTGTCCTAGAGAGAACTTTGCAAAGCCACTATATTTCCTATATTAGAAATATATGCAGTTTTGTTATGAATTGAGCTCTTTCTTTTCATAGACACTAGCTCTTTGTTTATTTCAGATATGAGCAGCTACGCAGCTGCTCCTTAGCTCAATATTTGCAGCATATTAGTTATGAGAGATAACATTGAATTATTAATATAAATAATGTGTTAATACTGCCACACCTGTATGCGTAAAGGGTCTTGGAAAATAATCTGTATTCTTGATTTAAAATGGGAATCAGAACCAAATTTCCATAGAGGTGAAGAAGGCACACTCGTCACCTCCAGGTTCCAGTAAGTCCATTTCTCCCTTTCTAGTGGTTCAAGCTAGATGTACCCTCCTATCTTTCTCCAGGAGTACATTCTGAACATTTGAAGGCCACCCTTCCTGCACACTGTGAACTGAGAGTAATTCAGCCAAAAGATGGATTTTGTGGCCTGGTGTTTGAGCATCACTGATATTATCTGAGAGCTTTCATTTAGGAATATAGACTAGAAGGAGTCCATCAGGAAGCAAACAGCTTAATCATAAACATAGGTAGAAAACAGAAAGCACTGAAAAAATATTTCAATTCAATATGCTGAGGAAAGACCAGATGAAATGTGACTTATGGAAGAATGATATAGACAAGGATCTGAGAATCTAAATTCTTATCTCAACTATGTCTCTCTTGTGATATACCACTTGAAGCAGAATTAAGTGTTTTCCAAAGTCCCATAGTATCCGACACTTCTTCCCACAAATGATCTACTATTTTATATGGCTGAATTCAGCTCAGAGAAGTGTTAGAGTCAAATAATACAGTCTGTACAAAAATAAGAACTCTAAAAATAAGTTATTTGTGTTTTTTAAATTTTGTATTCTAAATTTTAGGTTTATAGAGTTTGTATCCCACATATTTTTAAAATTGTATATTTATTTATTTTATGAAGTAGAGAGAGAGAGAGAGAGAGAGAAACAATGAATCTGTCAGCTAACTCCCCAAATGCCTGCAACAGCCAGGGCTAGGGCAGGCCAAAGCCAGCAGCCTAAAATTCATTCTAGATCTCCTATGTGGGTGGCAGGAACCCAAGTATTTGAGCCATCATCTGTAGTCTCCCAAGGTGCACACTAGCAGGAAATTAAAATCAGAAGGTAAACTGGGACATGAACTCACACATGCTGATATGGGAGATGGACATCCCAAGAGTGTCTTAACCAATGAGTCAAACACCCACCCCATTTGCCTCTTTTAAAGGTTTAGTTATTTGTAAGGTAATGTGACAGAGAGGGAGATACACACACACATATACCCACACACGGGGTGGGGGTGGGGGGAATCTTTCTACCCACTGGTTCACTCTTCAAATAGCCACAACAGCCAGGTTTGGGCCAAGGTAAGCCAGGGGCCAAGAACCTCCATCCTGGTCTCCTACAAGGATGGCAGAGCCCAAGTACTTGGGCCATCTTGCCCTCTATCCTCAGGTGCACTAGCAGGAAGCTGGAGTGGAATCAGAGCATCTGAGACTAGAACAAGCACTTCAGTATGGGATGCCAGCACTGCAAGCATCAGCTTAACTCACTGCTTAACAATACTGGTCCCCAGTTTGCATTCACTAACTCTTTGAAAAGGACAGAGGACATCCAATATTACTTTAAGACAAAAATCTCTTTTCTACTCTCAATCAGTGACATAGGTATGAAAACCACTCCCAAGGCACTTTCTTCAAAACAGCAAGAGAGCATTCTCCTCTAACTTTCATTCCCTATAGACACTTACTCCGCTTTCATCCTTAATTCCCTATCCCTTTAATACTACAACTGATTGACTGAATGTGCTGATCTTTTCCCTCTTCCTCTCACCTCTTGAGTCCCATCCTTCCATAATCATGATCTAGTTCTCCATCATCAATGACAACACTGGGCATGTCCTGTTCAAATGGCAAAACTAAGGATTACAGTCTTGTTTATCATGCCTAAGACAGAGACAAAGAGATCTCTCATCTGCTGGTTCACTCTCCCAATGCCCACAACAGCCAGGGCAGGATCAGGCCAATGCCAGGGGCCAAGAACTCAATCTAGTTTTCTCACATGGGTGTTATGGACCCAAGCACTTAAATCCTCACCTGCTGCCTCCGATGGTGTGTATTAGCAGAAAACTGGAAGCAAAAGAGGCCATGTGTTCCAATAGGGGAGGTGGGCATCCAAGTAGCCTCTTAACCTTGTTGCCAAACATCAACCTCCTTTCTCCACATATTTTGTGGCAATCTTGCATTCAGATATCACCCCATCCCAATTAGATTGACTATTATTAAAAAGATAAAAGATAACAAGTATTAGGATGTGGAAAAAATACTGTACCTACAGTATGCAATAAAATACATGAGATATTCAAAACTTTATTATAAAATGAACTTTGTGTTAGATGATTTTGTCCAACCTGAGGTCAATGGAAATGTTGTGAGCATGTTTAAGGTACAATAGGCTATTATTCGGTGTTTGGTAGTTTACTTACATTAAATGCATTTTCAACTTACGATGGATTGTCAGTATGTAACTCCATAGCCAGTTGAGAAGGATATATGTTCTACTCTTGCAGGATATGAATTGGATGTTAGGTGCTCTCACCACAAAAATTACTATGTGGAATAATACATTTGTTAGCTAGATTTAGCAGATCCTCTTTGTATACATATTTCAATATATCATGTTATACATGATTTAAAAGCTATAATGTTATCAGTTTAAAATAAATGTATACTCATTTAAATTAAGCAAATAAGAATAATAGGATGATATACTTCTCCAAGGGGATGTCAGTTTGCAGGAGCTGTTGTAAAAAAAAAAATAACCACAAAATGATGCTTCCCAACAAGAGGGATTTATTCTTTCACTGTTACTGAGGCTAGATCAAAATCATGGTCTCGATCTGTAATTATCTTATCATAATGAGATTAGCTTCATTTTATTCTAACCCAAAGCACCAAGCATTGTATTTTGCTCTTAATATAAAGCCCCATAGGGTTTATCTATAATATTTGATCTATTTGTATTAGCTAAGAGGCTTTTCTATGAACATAATTTCAGGCATCAATTCTTAGGGATTCTCAAAAACAGTGCCAGGTGTGCAATTCTAATATAACTGACACTTGGCTGAGGAGCAAACAGTATTTTTGCCACCTGTGCAGAAGTCACTGGAAGGCCAAAATGGAGAAACTTTGCTATTTTATAAGCAACAGAGAAAGAAAAATGGGTCTATGAAACTATAGCTAATGCTGAAATAGCATCAATTATGAAAAGCATCCCTGACCTCAATGAAAATTAAAATGTAAAAGATATTCAATTCAGAATTCAGCACATCCACTATGGGTCTGTGTTTAGTTTGCCAGTAAAAAGAGATATACTTACGTACAATACACTTTATGGAGTTTCTGTATTCCAAGATATCATTCGCTCTTACCAGACAATTTCCTCAGCTTCCTGCCCTGTGAGATTTGCCCATTCCTTAATCCCTACATATCCAGCTATACCACAGCTCTCAGGCCAATCTAGCTTGGTCAATCATATTTGAAATTTAAAGAAGTGCCAGAGGCTTTGTAGTCAACTCACATCAGTGGCATCCTCTGGCATACGGTGCTGCGATGTCTCCTAACTTTCCTTTAGCCTACCATTTCCAAAGTCTACAGGGGTTAGTCTTGCTCAAATTCCTCAAAACACTCTGGTATTCTTCCATCCTCCTAGTGAATTCTCTTTTGTGGCTTAAGTCAGCCAGAAAGTTGTTTTGTTTTACTTTGCTTTGTTGGCCTGAAACCAAGAGAACCTTAATTAACACAATGCCCTAAGAAAAGCTTCAGAAAGAGACAAGAAATTAACCTTAATTACCTCTGAGGAAAAAAAAAATTAATGGAACTAAGAGTCCTGAAGCTATGGAAGGGAAGTTCCACGATTACCTTATAATGCTCTGTACCACTGAATGTCATGCTGTTACAATCCTACTTACTTTGATTTCGGGTGTTATCTTTGTATCACAAGCACATATTACTTGCATGTTTTTCTCTGCTAGGAATAATGTGGGTTTTTTTTTTAACTGTTGTACTTAGAATAATGTGACAATAACATTATAATGTTTGAAGGCTTAGCTCACCTCTATGCCTACTCTACTCTGACTCCCTAATTCAGACATGGACAAAACTGAATCTAGAATAGTTATGAAATGAGCATTTCATAGCCATCACAACCATGAGGTCATTATTTTAGATGAGCCTAGAATTACTGTTACCTTATCATAGAGTGAAAAGTGATTTTATTTTTCGGTGAAGTAGGTACTCATTGATCAAACACCTTCCTATTAAATTTCTTTTGTGTGCTGTATCTGTTCAGCTGTTGCTGCTGCTGTAGCTACTAAAACTCCACCAAAAAAAAAAAGTGACCATACATACACACAAGATGGCCACAGCCCAAAAATCTACAGCTCAGGAGATTCCTGCCCAGAAAATGACAGACCAGAAGGTAGCCCCATCTCCTCATTCTCCAAAGCTTCAGAAAACTGCCCAGAAAGCACCTGCTCTAAAGGCATCTGGTAAGAAATCATGAGAAGCTGGTATGAGAGTAATAAATGTTCTTTTGACACATTGGGAAAAAACAAAGGTTTTTCCATCTACATAATACTCCAAATTTACATAATTTGACAATATTTCTCATTTATAATCTATTAATTTCCAAAACCATCAAGCTCTAATGGACTGGTCATTTTTTTTTCACACATCAATGTGGGTTATCTTAATGAGGTTGAATTTATCTGGACACTTGCATAAAGTCTTTCTCACTGATGAACTTGGGCATTCTGATAGAGCCATGGTAACAAATGAAAGTTACATATAGTGGCCAGTGCTGTGCAGCAACTGGTTAAAGCCACGCCTGTAGCCCCAGCATCCCATTTGGGCTTCAGTTCGAGTCCTGGCTGCTTCACTTTGGATGCAGCTCCCTACTTATGCACCTGGGAAAGTAGTAGAGGATGGCCAAAGTGCTTGGGCCTCTGCACCCAAGTGGGAGACCCAGAAGAAGCTCCTGGATCCTCACAGCTCCAGCCATTGCAGCCATTTGGGGAGTGAACCAGCAGATGGAAGGCCTCTCTCTCTCTCTTTTTCTCTCTCTCTGTCTCTAACACTCTTTGTAACTCTTCCAAATAAATAAAATAAATCTTTAAAAAGTTACATATAAATACACAACTAGCTCCCTCCACCACCACTACTACTTAGATGGAAAATTAATATGATCAGAAAACCCTCTTCCTCTGGAAGGAAATTAGCACAAGTTGAGACAAATGGACCAAATTAGCCATCTGTGGAAATAACTCATCCTGGGAGGTGACCTCTGAGTGCTTTGTCAATGAGAGCAAAGAGTGTCCAGTCCAGAGAGGGTTCAGGAAACCTGGCCCAGTGTGTCATAGTCATAAAGCAGTAAACTGTGCAGTTGTATTTACCTTGCCTAGGATGATGTCATGGTGCTTTCGCAGCTGATTTTAAAATGAGAATCAGAGAGTAGGAATGTATTCTTGTTTATCCAGGACTGTCTTGAGAATCAGAGTACCGCCTAGAATCACTCTAATTCTACACAAGGGATCACAAAACACAAGACATGCAACAGGTGTTTCCTCAGTCACTAAACTTCATGGAAACAAGGTCAGAAAGAGAGAAAGATGGAAAGGAAGGGACAAATGAAGAAAGGAGGGCAGAGAAAGGGAAAAAATTAGGGACAAAGAAAAGAGGGCAGAGATGAAGGAGAAGCGCCTTTGCTAACAAACAAGCATCAAGCATGACTCTGAAGGTGCTAGAATGGTGGGAGAAAGGAGTTCTGGTCCTGTCCTCCCCCACAGTCCTCAACTGGGTTTTAGCATTTTAACTTTCCTGCTACAGATTTAAATTGCTTCACGGTATGGTCTTAAACATTGAAGTGATTCGCTCACTCCTGCTTAAATTTCAGCACTAGTCTTCCAGCTCTTTAGGCATACTATGGTTTATCAGTTAAGTCCTGCCTCTTAGGATCTTTACCACCCATGCACAATCTTCCCCAGTACCTGATTTTTCAATATTTGCAGTTTCCATAAATATGCCTTTCTTTTTTCACCTTGAGCCTTTTCATTTTCTTTTCTCCCTAGATAAAATGAAAAGCTGATATTTCAATCCTTGGTCACTAGTTCCTTTGTGCTGATGGGGTTTCTCTACCTTTTAACTAGGAAGATCTGCTCAATTCTGCTTCTACAGAGTCATGTAGGCCTTTCCACAAAAGAATGACTTAACAAGGTTATATTCACATTCATAAATGAACTATAGTTATCTGAGTGCTTCCCCTTCTCCGTGTATACACGAGCTCCTAAATAACAGGTACCTTCTCAAATTCACCTATGGACACTGACTTTACACTCATAATACAGTCTCCAAAACATTTGAAGTGATGAACAAATCAATACATCCTATTATCAAGAAAATGTACTCCAAGACTTGAAGATAACAAAAACAAAAATACACCTTGGCTATTTTAGATCTGTGGGTATAGTTATTTTGCAATGTGAGTGATTCCTACCACAACCACACAGCTGAATCCTATAAATTCCTGTAAATCAAAGTCTCATTGGAACCAATTTTAACATCCTACTGGTTGTGTTGCTTATAATAAGTGAATGCAGTCTTTGATATATCTTTATATTTACATAGGTCATAATTTTACTATTTTCAAAATTATGTTTTAACACTCAGATGGAGTATCTTCTGACATTGTATCTTTGCATGAACTACCAAATAGTAAAAGTTGAGTATGTGTTAATAGAATACAGAGAATGTTTTCCAATAAACAATGTGACAGTTGTAAACAAATGTGGAAATGAAGTTGATAAATCTGTCAAAGTGGTAACACTGAATTAGAACACCAATAGAATAATAAAGGTGAGCCCTTTAAATCAGATGATTTTCTAGTTTATGAACACAATCACATGTACATATAAGTATACATATAAACAAATGCAACATATATGTGCTAAAATATAACTGATATATTGTAGCAATATATTTTTCCATTCAGTAATTCAGCATTTATAGGCTTCTGTGTCACAAGCATGTATCACACTCTATTAAACCCATGGTCATAATACTGCAATGTGAACTCTGTTGCTTAACTCTTTGAATCACTGTTACTCACTCTGGCCTGTTATTTGCTTTTCCATCATTCTCTGTACTGAAGTCTATGTATCATCCCACTCCTCCCCTCACTGCCAGACACAGTCCCAGTCAGTAAAGTGGAAATAGGAACCTCTCCCAATAAAGGCAGCTAAACAGACCACAATCAGCAAAAGAATATTCCAAATCTAATGGCCCATTAGTCATAGGTGACAGATGAGTGGCTGAAATGACTGACCAGGTAACTAGGTCAGGGAGCTCAAGGGGAGACTTTACTCAACTGTGCAGGAGCTCTTGCCTTCCCCAGCCCCCACAGATGCACACCCAACAAGATGTGTGCATTTGATAGGGCTGTCCACACCATCCCATAGAATGGGAACAGTTCTCACTTTCCCAAACCCAAGAACCTCAGCTTCAACCTCCATTCACAGAAAACAGAATGTGGCCCCTGGAGCCATTCAGTATGTGAGTTTCTCATGGAGACATCCACACTTCAGAGGACTGGGAGTACAAATTTGCCCTAAGACAGTGTAGCCCTCAGGACTTTTAAAAACAGCATATCACTTCTTAAGATACAGACTACATATGATTAGAAATCCATCCTAGTTTTCTGTCTCTTGGCTAGGGTTTCTTGGGAGGGAAAAAAATCAAAAGCATTCCCACACAAAAGTCCACATTGAAGTATGTTTAAGTGTCAGATTAAAGCTAACAAAAGACAGGAAATAGAGAGTTTAAGGCCTTAACTGAGTTCTGAAGTCACCCTATTGTGCCTAGGTATCAAGGGGTCAGGAAAGAACTCTTAGGGTCAGAATTAGCTGCTTCTGTTTCCTTTCACTGCTGAGACATTAAACTTCAAAAAATATTAAATTGACAAGAAAGCCCCAAGTGCCCATAACCTAATAATCTGTGCATGTCTCTGGCTTTCAAAAGGCATAGTTCAACCTTACACCTTAAAAAAAAATCTGTTGCCTTTGGTAAATCCCTTTTCCTATGTATCTGTTTTCCGGCTATACTGAGTCCTCTCTCTTAAAAAAAAAAAAAAAAAAAATTAAAGTAGGAGGAACTATGCCAGAAGTAGGAAAAAGCAAGAACTTCTTATCAGATAACATTCAGTCACTTATTTATTCTTAGTTTTTTCTTACAAGAAAAGCACTAAACAAAAATTCAAGCTTGATTTTCTTATCTAGAATGACCTCCAACATTAGGTGTGATTCCAATTCCTCCTAGTCATTTTTCTTATTCTAAAATATTTAAAATTTTTATTTGGAAGTCAGAGAGACAGATTTTCCCACCCACTGGTTCACTCCCTAAATGCCTACAACAGTCAGGATGGATCTAGAATGAAACCAAGAGAGTGGAACTCAATTAGGGTCTCCCACGTGGGTGGCAGTAACCCAGCTACCTGTGTCATTACCTGCTGCTTCCCTGGGTACTCACTGTCAGGAAGCTGGAATTGCGAGCAAAGCTGGGACTTGAACACAGTCACTTCAATATGGGATGCTGGTGTCACAACGGATGCATTTACCACAGCATCAGACACCCGCCCCATGATCCTTTCTCGAACTCTTTCTATGGTAATAATTTTAAGTGTCCCCATCTTCTCTGCAGATGAGAATGCATCTCCTCTGCAAGGATAGACTACCTATCTATCCTGGGATTTGCTTGGGATTCTTTCTCCCCATCACTGGCACAGACACTACACACACTGGATCTGAGTGTGTGTGTGGGTTGTACTTTGTGTAATGATAAAATCATGGTTGACTTCCCATGATCCATATTGCTGAGGAAATTTGCAGAGATCATTAAGACTCCAAGTACAACTTAACAACAGGCATCTCTGGGGAGACACACAAGATTCTAATGATTCAGGGTCAGTGCAACACTTCTTCATAGATGTTCTTCATGCTCCATGACTTGAGACAGATACTCTAGCAGAGTCTTTCTTCTCTCCTGTTGTGCGAAATGAAAAAATGACTGATATCCCGTGTGAATTTGCACAGTAAGCTGCCTCCTAAACAGTCCACAAAACTCATCTTTCTTTCTCACTTCTTCAGTTTGTCTCCTGCTTCAACCCCAAAGAAAATAAGAAAACCACCATCACTCCTCCTATGATCAAGAAATACAATATCCTTCTTTATATCTAACAGTAGGAGCAACAGTGTGAGGTAAATGTGACAAGCATTAGGATAATCACAAAGTTTAAATACAAAATAAGTTAGTCTCCCTAACTTTTCCTGCTAGTTAAAAATCTTTTCCCGCTTGCTGGGCAATCCCTCATATCCCTTCTTTCCATTAGCAAACACACATCTTTCATTTTCATGTAAACCTGATAAAAGGAGGAACTGGCATTTGACAAAGGGGTTAAGACCCTGCTTGAGATGCCCACATTTCATGTGGCCTGAGTTCAAATACCAGTTCCACTTTCAATTCCAGATTCCTGCTAATGTGCAACCTGGGTAGCAGCAGATGATAGTTCATGTGAGTGGGCTCCTGCCACACACATGGGAGACCCACATTGAGTTCTGGGCTCCTGGCTTCAGGCTGGCCCAGCCTTGGTTGTTTTGGGCATTTGGGGAATGAACCAGTAGATAAAAAAGTTGTCTCTCTTTATGTCACTTGTCTCTTTGCATTTCAAATCAATTAAATAAATAAATTTTGGAGAGGGAAATTTAGACACTGAGGATAATATTCTACACAAGTCCTTCAAAAATAGGTCAATACTTTCAGAGAATGATAAAGTCTACCAAAAAAAAAAAGGAGATAAAAGTATAGAATGATCATATCATTGATCATTCAAACTGGCTGCATTTTGAAAATAAAAAGGGGCAAGACAAACATTAAATTGGATTGAGCACAATGACAAGAGAAGTGAACTGAAACTACACCTGGCAACTCTAGATGCTGTATCTCCCAAAAGAAAAAGGTACAAAAATTTCTGGAGTGAATTTCAGGCAGTGTAGTGATAGATAGATGGTGTGACCAGTGTCTTCCTGACTTGAGCTTTGTTTTAGAAAGACCCACGTAAAGTTCAGATGCAGGATGGACTTGAGGGGCCCCAAGGAAACAGGCAAAAATTTAAGTTATTGCATTTAAATCTCTCATGGTAATGGGGGTTTAAACTGGCAGATATGAATGCAATAGATATACAGGGTTATTATTGTAAAATGAATAGATGTCTGCTGTGGGGAGCAACTCGGACTAGACTAAGTTACTGGAATTAAGACTTATTCTATGCATCTGCTCTCCCACAATATGGCGCTGAGAAGGGAGAAACAGCTTCTACACAGCTGCCTCCAGTTCAACCAATAAACTGTAGGACCTGCTCCTGATTGGAGGAGAGCAGCGTACTTGGCGTGTGGGTAGCAGAGTTGGGATTGGTGGAAGAGGACTATAAAGGACGAGAGAGACAACATGCACCAGGAACATCTATCTGAAGGAACACCTGTGCAGCCCCCGAGGGAGCCGGCTGGCGGTGTGCCGCTCCCCCGCGGAAGTGGGGAAGGTGGCAGGGGGAACCGCCCTTCCACGGAGGTGGAAGGGACGGTAGCCAACCAGGGAAGAACCAGCAGCAAACCCAGGGAGGGCCGAGCAGACGAAAGAACAACGCAGGGTCCTGTGTCGTTCCTCCACGAAGACGGGGAGCGACAGTCTGCAATGTAATAGATGTGAGAGAGCTCATATGCATGGACAGGGTGAATCAGAGGTGATTTTTATGAGTAACTGAGTAATGATTTTGGCAGTGTTCTACAGAAAATTGTGGTAAAATGTGCACAAATTCACTAGCTAATAACAATACGGCTCTCTGGTCTACTCTGTGGTGAAAAGAAATAGGTACATTTCAGTGTAATAAAGGGCACATGGACAAAATACTCAAAGATCATAAGAATTGTTTCCATTTTTGCAAGGCCACCTAGGACCCTGGACCATACATCTGAAGGTGTGCTTTTGAGACCTGTCTACTCAATTTACAGCTTTATTATTTTGAGCAAATATTTGTGCTTCTATGGGCCTTGACTGCAGATTTTGAATTTCTGAAATGGATATATTCCTTTGTTACTATATGTAACTTTGATATGTGTAGCTTCCCCCTGCAGAATACCTTCTCATCTTTTCCACCTGAGTTCATTGTCATGCCCAATATTGTTGACTTTGTGAAGCTTTCCCTGAAAAATAACATCAGTATGCATAACCTGCCAGCAGTTTTATATTTCTTTCTGTGGCAGTCACACAGATTCCTCATTCCTAAACACCTTCCAGCCAAAGGATAACCATGTAGCATCATCCAGCCAATGGAACATCAACAAAAAACTGCTAAAATGAGGATTCTAGAAAGGCTGTCACTTCTCTAGAAAAAGGGACAGCTACTACTCTCCTTCTCTTTGCCCATCTTCTTCAAAACACCTTGAACACCATTATATAATGGAAATGAACCATCCATCTTGCAACTAGGTAGTTACTAATGAGAGAATAAAAGCCAGCACATTATGTTCACTGTGGAAGTTGTGATAACTCAGTCACATAGGTCATTTTGAAGCACTGCACATGCCTTGTACCTAATGTCATCTTTCCAATAACTGCAATACAAATAAAATTCTGCTTTTCAAGCCTGTATGATCAAAGTTTTCTCTTACAATAAATATCACACATAAGTGATCAAACAGCTCCATAAACATACAGTCAACCAGGCCATCCTGCTGATCTAAGCCACGCCTTCCTGGGCTCTGTCAGAATCTTGAGGCACTGACAGGCTGGTACATCCAGGAAAGCATCAGCTGGGACAATTGTTCCATACTCCTTGTTCTCTCTTATCTTCCCCTGGACCACCCTCTGGCTTTTGCATAAGGAAGCAGTGGGGTTTTGAGAAAGGGAAGATGGTACAAGTCTGCACTCTCACTTTCAATACATTTTGTTGGGCAAAACAAGTCTCCAGGGTTTCCCAGATGTAAGGGGAAGAGTGCAGGATTATAGTCCTTACTGTACTACTTCTATCATACAATCATAAAATATGACAATTTGAGAGCTGGGATAGTGAGGATCACTTGCATCTCTTATGTATATATAATTTTTAGTTGAATCTCTTCTCTGCTTATATCACAGGGCTGCTGAAAGAACTCTTATTTCTGAGCTCGCAATATATTAAATGGAAATCTTTTGAAGATTCAAGGAAACACATATTTTATCACAAATTGCTGCTAACGTAGTTAGATCTTTGAATGTACATTTTCAGAACAAGATTTCCACCGATCTCCAGGGATTTCAGAAGGAGTCAAGAAAGGAAAACAATACCCAAAGAAGATTTACTCCCAGCTGATGTTTGAAGGTTGAGCTAACACTGAGTGTTCCTTACCTTTGCTCTCTAGAAATGACTGCTCATTACCAGTAGAGACTATGTTGTACTTCAATCATCTTCCTGGGATAACACTCATCTTTGTGCCTAGAAATAAAACCTTTCAACCTGATCTATACCAGATCTAAGATAATTTTAAGCAAAACATGTCCACCATTTCCCAAACTAAAGGATAAAGTAGCTTAGAAAACATGTGAGAGTAGGTTAGACATTTGTCACAGTCACTAAAATGCTCCCTGGGACACCCACACTCAAGTCAGAGGGCTAGCTCTGTCAAGCCCTAGCTCTGTTCGCCATCCAAGCTTCCCGCTAATGCACATGATAGGGGGGCATCAGGTTATGGTTTGAGTTCTTGGTTTCCCGCCATCTATGTGAGAGACCAAATTGAATTCCAGGCTCCTTGCTTCAATTTGCTCAGATTTTTTATTGTTGCAAGCTGCAGAACTATTGAACCAGCAGAAGGAAGATCTCTTTATTTCTATATCTGTCTCTGTTTCTCTGCATTTCAAATAAACAAAAAATAAATATTTAAAATTTTAAGATAAAAACTTATGAGGGCTGCTTAGAAAACTTGTGATATGATGTCCTGTAAAGGAACACTCTTGACCTTCAGCAAGTTGGAACTGGACAGCTGTGTGTCTGTCTCAGTAAAATGCCAATGAAGACTATACCTGATATGTGATATTTCAGAAACTGGCCAGATGCTCAACAGTTTTCTCTCCCTGGGCACACAGCCAAATTCCATCCCTCTGACACTCTGCTTCTAAGTGGGGACATGTGACTGACTTTTGCCAATAGAATAAGAACAGAAGAGGTTCCTTTAAATTTAATGCAGGGGTCAGAAAACCATGATCTGCAGACTAAATTTAGCTAATCACTTGTTTTGT
The DNA here is from genome assembly GCF_964237555.1 of Oryctolagus cuniculus. NCBI lineage: Eukaryota > Metazoa > Chordata > Mammalia > Lagomorpha > Leporidae > Oryctolagus > Oryctolagus cuniculus. The sequence continues at coordinate 32,705,191 of NC_091442.1, forward strand.
AAATAAAGTTGTATTGGAACACAGTCACCCCAATTAATTTATGTATGTATGGCTTCTTTCACACTATAATTACATAATTGGGTACTTTTAACTGAAACTAAGTGACCCACAGAACATAAAATATGTATTACCTATTGCTTTACAGAAAAAGAAATGTGGACTATTGATTTGACACATACAGACTTACATCAAAGTTTGGAAGAAATGATGGCGGTTACCATTTCCCCCATTGTTAGGGTGAATTAGCATAGAATCACCAGAGATCAATTCTGCACCAACTTATGGTCTTCCTAATATGAGGTAACATCAGAAAAATTGTAGATTCAAACCCAAAAGGATCTCTTCCTGTTGGCTGTCACTAATGCCTGCCTGATTTCATTTATTACTAAGGGCTGCCTTCTTTTTGTTGAAATGTGAACACTCCAGAAATCTATTAGTTACTTTAGATCAGGAGGGACTTCACCATACCATTTTAAAAGGAAAACTAAATAAAGAACCTTGAAACATGTTTTCTTATTTCAAGACATACATTAGACTCCTGGACACCTGGAAGAGAATGCTATGAAAAAGAGAGGTGAAGATATTTTGGGAAAATGGAAGGCAGCCTCATTTCCCCATTCCTTAGATTTAGAGCATGACTTGGAGATATTCTACGCAGATATCAGGAATGTAGCAATTGCCCCGAATTCAGACACCAAGACATTTCCCTGTCTACAGTGTCTTCTATCCTTTGCCTGCCTTGTTATCTCCTCTTCATCATGAATTTGCTTCTGAGAATTCTTCAGATCCACTTCAGTTCCATCCTTCTTTTGTCTTCTGCAACCCATGCAATTAATAAATGCCTCAAGAAAGCATTTATTATTCTGCATTGCAAATGTAATTTTACATCTCCAACTCTCCTACAAGGCTTCAGGTCACAGCCATTCTGTGGCATAGTTTCTAAAACAAAGCATATATTCAATAAATAGTTTTTTAGTTAATGAGAAACTGTTCTCTAAGCCAGTGGGTCTTCAAATAAAGCTAAGATTCAAAATTGTTTGGGAACACATAAAAACATGGATTCTCAGACCTATTGAATCAGAATCTCCAGGAGTTACACCATGAAATTGTATTTTTCATGAAGTGACAGTGGAGTATTGAGTTCATTGGAAATGTTTAGTCCTTACATCAGAAAATGTTCTAATTCCAGGAATCTAGTTAAGCATTAGCCTTTCTTCTTTTTCCCCCAAAGATTTAATTATCTGAAAGCAGAGTTACAGAGTGGGGGGGGGGGGGGGGGGAGAAGGGAGAGAAAGAAAGAGAGAGAGAGGATCTGAGGGGAGGGGGAGGATCTTCTATCTACACAATGACTGGGGCTGGGCCAGGCCAAAGCCAGGAAGCAGGAGGCAGGAGGCAGGAGGCAGGAACTTCTTTGTCTCCCAGGTGGGTGCAGGGGCCCAAGCAATTGAGCCATCCTCTGCTGCTTTCCCAGATGCATTAGCAGGGAGCTGGATCAGAAGTGGAACATCCTGGGCTGACACCGCGGCTCAATAGGCTAATCCTATGCCTGCAGCACCGGGTTCTAGTCCCGGTCGGGGCACCGGATTCTGTCTCGGTTGCCCCTCTTGCAGGCCAGCTCTCTGCTGTGGCCCGGGAGTGCAGTGGCGGATGGCCCAAGTCCTTGGGCCCTGCACCCACATGGGAGACCAGGAGAAGCACCTGGCTCTTGGCTTCGGATCAGAGCGATGCGCCGGCTGCAGAGCACCGGCCGCAGCGGCCATTGGAGGGTGAACCAACGGCAAAAGGAAGACCTTTCTCTTTGTCTCTCTCTCACTATCCACTCTGCCTGTCAAAAAAAAAAAAAGTGGAACATCCTGGACTTGAATTGGTACCCATTTGGGATGCCAGCACTGTAGGCCATGGCTTAACCCAGTGCACCACAGTGCCAGCTCCAGTCTTTCTTCTTTGGGGGTTCTGCTAGAACCACAGACTTGCCATGGGAGTGAGGTTGAGAACACTCATTCATTCATGAGTTATCAGTCAGTTATAGTCAGTTGTCAGGTGCCTGCTATGTGTCAAGCTCTTCTAATGCCTCTGGGGATAGAATGACAAAATTATTTTGAAAGGACAAGAATTCCTGTCCTGGTGGAGTTTGTATTCTAGGAACTTAAGCAAGACAAATAAACACAAATTATAGCACATTTGTAATAAATGCTGAAGAGGAAAATTAAGCCAAGGAAAGGTTAGGAAGTGTTAGGGATTGGTCAAATTTTCAATTCAGTAACCAGGTTAGGCCAGAGTAAGAAGGTGGCAATGAATAAAGTGTGAAGGAAATGAGAGTGTAAATCATATCTGGATCTGGAAAAATCACTCAAGGAAAAGGACAAGTGAATAGATTCCAACACAGGGGCATACCTGGAGGGTACTTGGAACACTAAGACTGCTGAAGTGGCATAAGTAAAGGAAGGATGGACATCAGTACAGAGTCCATAGGACAGTCAGATGGGGCTTTGATGGCCATTGGGAGGCCATTGCTCTTCTTCAGTATGAAATAGAAGGCCATTGTAAGACTCCTGGCAATGCAATGACAAGGTATAACTTGTTCCTTTTTTAAAATTTCATTTAGAAAGAGACAGCTCCCATCTTCTGGTTCACCTCCCAAATGCCCAGTCAGGACTGGGCATGAATCAGGATGAAGCTGGGAGCTGGAAAGCAATGTAGGTCTCCCACAGGGATGGCAGGAACCCAGATTACTTGAATCATCATCACTGTCTCCTAGGGTCTGCATAGCAGGAAGCTAGAGTAGGGACTGAGCCAGGCATAGAATTTGACCCTCCACTGTAGGCTGTACCTTAACTGCTTGCTCAACACCTGTTCCCCTCTATCATATATCTTAATAGCACTGCTGTGGCTATTATGCTGAAATTAGATTAAGGAAATCTGTTAGAAAACTGCTGTCCTAATTCCTAAGAATTAGTGGTTGATTAGACTTAGATGTACCATGGAAGGCAGTAAGAAGCTTTAAGATTTTGAATATATATTAAAAGCAGAACCAATAGGTTTTGCTTGTATTTCAGGTGCATGGTAGGAGAAAGGGAGTCAAAGACAACTTCAAAGTTTGAGGGCCTAACTACTGAAAGGTTAGCATTGTAATTTATCAAGATGAAAAAGATAGGAAATCAAGTTAATTGAGGTTGCTTATCAGAGGCTCAGGTTTGGATTTATTAGGTTGAAACACCCACATGCAGATCTACACAAGAATAGCAGTAAGCATTAGTGCATGTTTTATATTTGTATTTCATTTCATTTCATTTGAAAGGCAAAGAGAGAGAGAGAGAGAGAGACAGGCAGACAGATCCTGCATCCCTTGGTTCACTCCCCAAATGCCCACAACAGTCATTGGTGAGCCAAGCCAAAGCCAGGAGCCTGGAACTCAATCCAGGTCTCCTACCAGGGTCACAGAAACTCAAGTACCTGAGTCATCATCTGCTGCCTCTATGACACACGCAGCAAGAAGCTAAAGCCACAAGTGGAAACAATACTCAAAGCAGGCATGCCAATATGGGATGCAGGTGTCCCAAGCAGGGTCGAACCACTGCACCAAATCCCAGCCTGAATAGCAACAGCATCAGCCTATGCGTTTCTTTCCCAATTACCTTCTCTGACTTTCACCTCCAATGTCCTCATTGGAATCTCTATTTTCTAAAGAAAGGGATAATTGTCTATATGTGTGAATTGCTTCATGAAACCATAAAGCCCTATCAAGTGAATATCATTACTATTTCTACATGATATCCCAGGATGATGTCCAAGATGGGCATTTCATTTGGCCAGTGGAAAACTAAGTGAAAGGAAATGTGAATACCCAGTACCGTCAGGGTTCTTGGGCCAGAGGAAAATAAGAAATGATTGTTTTGCAAGTGAATATAGTGCCTTTTCTGTAAAATGTAAGCTTGTTAAGCTTTCGGAAAATTAAGCACTCATTATTATTTTATGATTATTTATTTGAAAGTCATAGTTACAGAGAGAAAAAGAGAGAGAGATCTTCCATCAGGTGGTTCACTCCCCAGATGGTCACAACAGCCAGGGCTGGGCCAAGCCAAAACCAGGAGGCAGAAGCTTCCTTTAGGTTTCCCATGTAGTAGCAAGGACTGGGGCCATCCTCTGCTGCTTTTTCCCAGGCCATTAGCAGGGATCTAGATCAAAAGTGGAGCAACTGGAACACGAACCAGAACCCATATGGAATGCCAGCATAGCAGGCAACAGCTTTACCTCGTGCTACACCATGACACCAGCCCATGCCCTGACTTTTAATTCATCAACTGAGGATACGAAGCTGGTGACCACATATACCCACCTCTTCTCGCGCACTACGTGCAAGTGAGATTATCTAAATCCCATGGGTTCCCTTTCTAAAGAAACCAGAGTTCATTCTTAAGATCCATCTCCCACTTCCACAACCTCCTATCCCACAACCTCCAGTTCTGTCCTCATCAAATCTCAGTAGAAACAGCTGCCACCACAAAAGTCATATTGGGCAAGGACAGGCAGCTGGCTCTGTGGTTCACAAACACATTAACCTTGCAATTTTATTTTGGGCAAAGGGGCTTCCTAGCCCCTGGTTCTTCGTGGCCATCCATATTTTTGCTCTCAGATAAACAAACATCAACTCAAATGTCCTATTGAACTATAGTGTGGGCTTGCTGGGTCACCACCATCATTGCTTTTTTTTTTTTTTCTTTTAATTCCTTCTTATTTAAAAGCCTTTATCTCCTGACAAGTTTTGAAGTGAAGATACATACAAGTTACAGTGACCTGACCCCTATCAGGGATTCTGCACCTCCAAGAGCACGGGGTGTGAACAGCAACAATTTAATGATAGTTTCTCAAAGTGTAGGCATAAAGTGTGGAATTACAGGATGACATATTCTATTTAAACACTGTGTGAAAGCACCAAATAGATGTATTGCAGCACAGCACCATCTACTGCCCAGATAGGGAAATGGGAGAAGGGAAGGGAGAGAGGGTGAAAACCACTGAGAAATGTATGGGGGAAGAATAGGAAAAAGTAGGTAAAGGAAGGGCACAGAAAGATTTTAGAATTCTGTTAGCATATTTCCACATTTTTAGATAAATTTAAAAGCTCAGGAAGTTTAATTGAATTCATCAAGCATTCAACAGATTCTCAGATCTCCCATTTATAAAGAAAATTGCATTCACATTTCTTCTTGTCTTAAGAAAATATTTATGTATTTGAAAAACAGAGAGAGAAACAGAGACCATCGAATCACTAGTTCACTCCCCCAAATGTCCACAACAGCCGGGGATGGACCAAACCTAAGCCACGAGCCAGGAATTCAATCCAGATCTTTCACGTGGATCTCAAGGTCTCAAGTACTTGAGGCATCATGTACTTCTTCCCAGGCGCACATCTAGGAAGCTGGATTAGAACCAGGAACTCTGATAAGGGTTGCAGGCTTTCCAAACAGCATCTTAACTTCTGCACCAAATGTATAACCCAACTTTCACATTTTCAAGATTTAAAAAGAAATTTGCCTGCTATAGTATTCAAGAATGAATAGAAGATCTTTTTTGGAAAAATTATGTAAAATATATGTAACCTCAATCCATACTTTGTAAAAAAATTAAACAAATATTACAAATCTAATTTAAAAACAATGAAAATATAAAAGATCCCAGAGGAGAAAATCTTTGTGGCCTGGAGTTAGGAAAAGAAATCTTGGATTTGACAACAAAAAGCACAATCATTACAGAAAAACATGATACATACAATTTAAAAAAAAAAAAACTTGAGAATTATCTGCTCCTTTACAGACACTGTTAACACAATGAAAAGACAAGCTACAACTGGAAGAAATATTTTCAACTCATATATATGAAAAATAATTTGTATCAAAAATATATATTGAACTTGAGGCTGGCATTGTGGCATAGTAAGTAAAGCTGCCTGTAATGCTGGCATCTCAAATAGGCACTAGTTCATGTCCTAGCTGCTCCATTTCTGATCCAGCTCCTTGCAAAAGGCCTGGGAAAAGCAGTGGAACAAAGCCCAAGTGTTTGGGCCCTTGCCACCCACGTGAGACACCCAGACGAAGCTCCTGGCTCCTGATTTCAGCCTGGCCCAACCCTGGTCTTTCAGGTATCTGGGGAGTGAACAAGCAGATGCAAGCTCGCTCTCTCTCTCTCTCTCTCTCTTTCCCTCTGTAACTCTGATTTTCAAATAAATATATGACATATATATATACTATATATAACATAAAATATAGTAATATAAAGAAAATCAAAAAGTGATCAAAAGAATAGAGTACTCAATATTAGCACTCAAAATGAAAATGGAAATTAAAACCACAGTGATGTAACACTGTAAATCTGTAAGAATATTTAATATTTTGAAATATGATACCAAAAGAAGCAAACTAATTGACAATCTTTTATATTTCTAGTGGAAAGAAAGTGGCATAAGCACTTTGGAAGAGTTTGACAATTTCTTTACATAGCTAAATACTTACTATATGACAAGCAATCCTATTTCTAGTTATTTAAAACAAATGAAAGGAAATTTTACATTTTCAAAAAACAAACTAACTGAACATGACTATTTATAGCACCTTTATTTGTAATCACAAAAAATTTCCCCTCAGTAAGTAAATGGATAAACTATGGCATTTGGAATACTGCTGAATGGAAAAAAATGAAGGAAGTGTGGCTTTACCTAACTACACAGACAAATCTCAAAGGCATTATGTTAAATGAAAGAAATCAGTCTCAAAGAGCTACAAACTGTAGTATTCCGCTGAATGGCATTCTAGAAAAGTAAAAATTTATAGGGGCAGAAAATAGATCAGAAATTGCTTGGGAGGAAGGAAAACTTAACTACGAAGTTACAGGAGAATTTGGGGGAGTGAGGAAACTTTTATATCTTGACTGAGATGGTGATCACATGACTATGCATTTGTCAAAACTCCTAGAAGTAAAAAAAGAGGGAATTTTACTGCATTAAAGTATAATAATAAAAGTTTATTTTAACTTACAATATATGACACCATTTTTTTCAAAAAACAGTATAAAATATTCTCTACTCTCACACATTATATGTTGTTTTTTTTTTTGTTTTGTTTTTGTTTTTTTTTTTTTTTTGACAGGCAGAGTGGACAGTGAGAGAGAGAGACAGAGAGAAAGGTCTTCCTTTGCCATTGGTTCACCCTCCAATGGCCGCCGCGGCCGGCGCTCTGCGGCCAGCGCACCGCGCTGATCCGATGGCAGGAGCCAGGAGCCAGGTGCTTTTCCTGGTCTCCCATGGGGTGCAGGGCCCAAGCACCTGGGCCATCCTCCACTGCACTCCCTGGCCACAGCAGAGGGCTGGCCTGGAAGAGGGGCAACGGGACAGAACCCGGCGCCCCAACCAGGACTAGAACCTGGTGTGCCGGCGCCGCTAGGCGGAGGATTAGCCTAGTGAGCTGCGGCGCCGGCCACATTATATGTTTATATCAATCTACTTATTTTGAAAATAAAGTGTTTGCTAACTAACATGAATGATAGCTTCTGCTTCAAATATACTGCACATAAAATAATAGATTTTTAATTGGCAAGTATCGAGTACAAGGATAACAGTTACTTGATGCATATTTTAGTGGCCACAATTGATTATGAAGGGTGGCTTGGGATTGTTCTACAAGCAATCTTTGAGTACTCTTCTAATCTGAATTTTCATCCATGTCAAATGCTCTAGACATCATTTTTGAGAGACTCCATGATGCCAGTAAATAAATGTGCAGTTCTGAATGCTGCCTCTTCTTCTCACACTCCAAATTAAATTCTTATCTGTCTTCAAAGTGCCATACATTTGTTCTTATGACATCCACCTCTCCCCCAAAAAGAGGAGTTCAAATATTGCCACCTACAGGAAGAATATTTATTGTATGTGATTTATGATGCCAGAAGCAAGGGCCAACCAAAGCAAAAGAAGGGAGAAGCTGTAAAAACCTTCACAACATTGATGGCTGTCTTGCCACATTAATATTTACCACATCAGTAATTTTCTCATTGCCTTTCTTTAGATCATTCTCTAGCTAATATTATTCTTGGACACTGAAGTTTATTTATTTAACAATTGTTTCTTGTATGTCTTTGTCTACCAGTTATGGCACTCTATTTAAAAAAAAAAAAATCTCAGCCTACTGTGTTGATCAGAAAGACAAAGGATCTTTCCTCCAACAGCTCATCATGATAGGGAGATACACCTGTAAGAAATTATGGCACAACAGGAATACAGTTGTGATGGAAAGCTTCAGGAGCACAAGAAGGGAGACAGGATCACCTAAACAAGATGTGCATGGTTTGTAAGGAACCAAGAATGATGAAGCCCTAAGCGTGAACCTGTTTGATCCCTATTAACCAATCATTAGCCAAATCGATTAAGAAATAGGGACAGTAAGAGAAGCAAACATGAACAAAGATCTAAAGGCTTATGAGTCTTTAGCTTTGTATAATCTTATAATTGAAACCACATATTGTCAGTTCAGTAAAAGGCAAAGTATTCCAGTCTCCATTACGCGGCCTAGTTCCGAATTTGGAGGTAAAATCTAACTGGACCGATTTCTGATTGAAGTTATTTTAGAAATAGATGGTGATTGCTTAATCTTTATGGATTTCATGCAACAAAAATAGTTTTAGCATTTGGTCTTGTTATTACCTTTCAGGGAAGTTCATAATTCATAGAAAATTCATTCATTCATTCACTCATTCAACAAATCTTTATCAAATGCCCACAATATTCCAGGACTCAGAATCCTCATTAGTGTTATACACTTGAGTAATTGCTCTCATCAGTCATATAAAAGTCTAAAGATGTACATAAAATTACTTAACCAGTAGTTTAAATGCTTAGGTAAGCTCTCCCTCAAACCTCAAAACCTATAATAAAATGAGGGCTAAAATGTCACAAACCAAGCCATATTTTTGATCCATGCCACTTTTTAATATAGAGTTTGTATAAATATTATTCCTTTAGCATGCCATAAATCCACTTTTCTATAGCTTCAATGCTTCAGTCATAGTTTTACAGTGCTTAGTTTTAGTGAATTTTTCTATCTTCAACCATCAATCTTTGCTCACAGTAAACAATTCAGAAATAGCATTTCCTTATTTTTCCCTTGACATTATCCCTATTGTCATTATTTATCTATTTATTTTTTTATTTTAGATGTCCCCTAATTATATCCAAAGATAACCATGATGTTTAATTGTGGCCCTGACTTGAGCAATTGGCCTGAATTGCATTTTAAAGGAGGTCCCCCAGCACTTAAAGTCATGACCAAATAGTAACTTGGATGACATTTAAAGAGTTTAAGAATTACCAAAAGGCTGGCATCTCGATTGTTTTCTAAAAGAGCAATCAATAGTAGTAAGAAAATTTATGTTCTGTACATGCCCCTATAATATTCTGCCAGATCCTTTTATAGCTATCTGGCTAGAACTCTTTCCTTCAGGTCCTCATTTCCCCTGAGTAGAAATGCATCAGGGGCCATGCAAGATATCCCTTCATATGAATAACGTATCATTTTAAACAAAACACACTCCTATAAAAGTCCTCTTAGGTGAGCCTTCTCCATGAGGGTCTTGAAAAGCTGAGTAAAACAACCAAAGAATCAACAATGAAAACAGAGTGTATGTCACTGCTGACACTCCAAGTTAAATCTACTCTCAACATTCACCAAGTAGACCTGCCCAATCTAGTCAATGGGCCAATTTCTCACTCACTCTTTTGCTTTTTTGAGAAACCTGAGAAAAAGCCCCCCTTTATGTTTATAAGCCAAGAAAGGAAGATGAAAAAGGTGGAATTTTTCAGATTATTCACTGTTCACTTTGGGTAGTTATTATTTGGGTAGTTAACTCTTAAAAATTGAAGCAAAATAAATACAGGATTCTACAAATCTTGGGTGGTCTTAGGGAATGTTCACCCTCAGTCTTCATTATATTTGTGCAACATGCCTTCAGAATTAGACATTCCAGAATCATGGGAAGGAGCATGTTGAAAGAGATTCACTGACTGCTCATGTACAATCTACAGGTATTTTGTTCAAATCTACTTTACAAATTTCACATGTCACTTAAGTGCTAATATCTCCCTCCCAATTTTTCTTTGAAGTCTTAACTAGTCCTGGACCTACACATCACAGTCCTTAAGACCCTATGACTAAGAATTTTATGTGGAGAATGAAATACATACCTCTTCTGTGATTTCTCTCCTCAGTTCCACAAATACCAATTTGTTTCCCAGTAGTGCTTATAGGATAATGCCTGCTGTAGGATACATGGCTGGGCTTCATTTAGAGGCTCTTGAATTCCCTATGTCATGGATGTATGTCATGATAGTCAGCCATTGCACCATCCAACACCAATCAATGGATAATGCTTAGCCAATATCTTACCTTATAGAACTATAAAAGTATAACTTCCTTGCCTCAAGTGTGGACAAATTCTCACATACAACTATAATCTAGACCTCCTTGCATAATTCTGTCAAAGTTGGAACTTCCCTTGGCTACCTCAACCATTCTGTATCTGGTTTTCTCACTGTACTTCCCCTTCCTTTCCGTCAGTATTTCCTCCTTAATCCCAAGTACCCAATCCTCATCTCAAGGAAAATATTCTGAGGATTCCCAGTGAGGACACCTGCTTCTCCACAAGTGCTAAGAAATCAGTTTGTTTACATCACAGAAATCCACAAGACAGTCATAATTTCATAATAGTAAAATTTTTGAACCTCTTTTCTCAAACCAAAACTGACAATAATAATATTTGGCAGATAGAAAAGTTCTCTCACCTTGATGAGTTTCCCTTTCTTGTTTCCATAACATCAGATCAATCTGAAGTTGGTAAAGATGGCAAACATGGCAGCAGAGGACAATGGTGACATTTGTGGATGAGAACACAGTGGGAGGTAGTATGTAAATCTCAAATGATCAATTCTTCTACAATGCAGCTCAAGAGGTATTTTTTTTTTCTGAAATAAGACTACAATCTCTAGAACATTTTAGAAAACAACTGCCAGGGGATCCCAATACAATCCCATCAAGGTGGCATGTACCAATGCCATCTCACTAGTCCAGGTGATCAATTTCAGTTCACAATTGATCACACTGATAGGTCTAAGAGTCAAAGGGATCACACAACAAGTCTAGTGTCTGCTAATACTAGCTGATAGAATCAAAAAGGGAGAGAACGATCCATCATGGGAAGCGGGATACACAGTAGACTCATAGAATGGCGGATGTCCTAAATAGCACTCTGGCCTCAGAATCAGCCCTTAAGGCACACAAATCTGGCTGAAAAGCCCATGAGAGTATTTCAGGCATGGAAAGCCAAGACACCCTGGAAAAAAAAAAAAAGAAGACCTAAATGGGAGATCTCTGCGAGTGAGATCCCAGTGGAAAGAATGGGGCCATCAAAAAAGGAGGTACCTTTCTCTGAAGGGAGAACTTCCACTTTGACTATGACCCTGTCAGAATAAGATCGAAGTCGGCGAACTCAAAAGGCTTCCATAGCCTTGGCAACTCATGACTAGAGCCTAGGGAGATTACTGAGGCCATAAACAAGAGTGTCAAATTGTTAAGTCAACAACAGGAGTCACTGTGTACTTACTTCTCATGTGGGATCTGTCCTTAGTGTGTTGTCCAATGTGAAGTAATGCTATAACTAGTACTCAAACAGTATTTTACACTTTGTGTTTCTGTGTGGGTGCAAACTGTTGAAATCTTTACTTAATACATACTGAATTGATCTTCTGTATATAAAGATAATTGAAAATGAATCTTGATGTGAATGGAATGGGAGAGGGAGCAGGAGATGGGAGGGGTGGGAGTGGGAGGGAAATTATGGGGGGGAAGCCATTGTAATCCATTAACTGTACTTTGAAAATTTATATTTACTAAATAAAAAATAAAAAAAGAAAACAATTTTTCTAAAATTTTTCTTTTACTATGATATTCAGTAGAGTTATATATAATGACATTATTTGTATACATGGGATCTTCCATATATTCATGGAAAATGTGCTTTATCTTCCAATTCCATTTTTCTCAAACATTTTGAAGTATTCTCATAAATTTCAAAATATTTTCTGAAACTGAACTCAACACAGTGTTAACTTGGACTGGAATTATCCTTTTAAAAAATGTATTAAGCTCCCCTTAACTGACTTGCTCTTTCTTTGAACCATCGAAGTTACTTTAAAATGAGGAGCAATTTGCAAATAATTCCCCCCCCCCAAAAAAAGTAAGGTAGCGCTATATCCTGTATGTTTGATTTAAGGAAAGGGTTTCCTTTTCAGGACCCCATGAATGTACAAGGTTCAAACAAAGTGCGGGGCACTAATGAACAGACCCTGTCTTCCTGTGCTGGGCCCCTGCACAGAATGACTTCATTCAGGGCTACTGCTCGCGCATGGAAAGTGTTGGTAAAAAATCCCACAGAGTTCAGACGACCTTTTCCTAACTTTTGTTTTTTTTCCCCCTGTTTGTCTTTCGGGTCTAAGCCAGGGATAACATAAATATTCATCAGCTGATATTTGCAGTAGCTGTGAAGTTATGAATGAGGCCATGCGGCTTCCATCCTATCCCCTCTACGGAATGGCAGCTTCTCCACTCAGCTCCTAGCCAAATGACACTTTCCGAAATCCCCAAAGTGTACTAGTAGGCTTTTCAAATTCAGTCTTTTTTTCCCTCTAATGCTCAAAGCAGAAATGCTGTCTGCTTAATGTTTACCCTGGGATTCTAGAAGAAGAAAAAGAAAAACATTGCTTTGCCAAGCTTTAAACTTTCAGATGCCTTGACGTAACAGGCAAATGTGCTAGCAGCTCAAAATATTGGTGATATATATCAAGGAATATGACTGTTTCAGATTTCTTTTTTATATCAAACACCAGACAAGTACCTGGGGCATTTTTGTGTAAAGAATCAAGAAAATAACCATAACTTTGATCTCTTTCTACTGCTTTGTTAATTATCTAGACAGGTGTTAGAAAGAGATGTTAGAAAGCCCTTAAAATAAGACAACTTCAAATAGATCTTCAATGTTGAGATGTAAAATATGAAAATTATGCCTGTCTCAGGGCCTGGGATGGAGCTGGTCTTTCTGCAATCCAGACTTCCCTAAATCAGTGCTTTATAATTCCTGGAATCTTTTCATCTTCCGAGGCATTACTCAAATAAAACTTTAGTAGAAGGTGAGTTGTGAATGGAAGTAAGAGATGATATAGTAACAAACAGTTATAGCCAATCAATCAATTAATCAACCCCATTGGTTAATAAGCATCAACAGGCCAGCGCCATGGCTCAATAGGCTAATCCTCTGCCTTGCGGTGCCGGCACACCGGGTTCTAGTCCCGGTCAGGGCCCCAGATTCTGTCCCAGTTGCTCCTCTTCCAGTCCAGCTCTCTGCTGTGGCCCGGGAGTGCAGTAGAGGATGGCCCAAGTACTTGGGCCCTGCACCCGCATGAGAGACCAGGAAAAGCACCTGGCTCCTGGCTTTGGATCAGCATGGTGCGCCCGTCACAGCAGCCATTTGGGGGGTGAACCAACGGAAAAGGAAGACCTTTCTCTCTGTCTCTCTCTCTTACTGTCCACTCTGCCTGTCAAAAAATAAATAAATAATAAGCATCAATAAAACATGTTTTTGTAGATACAGGAGCAAGTGTAATGTTTAATATTATCCATTGTATCTTGCTCATTAGTGTGTTTTACTCAAAACATTTCATCTTTCCCTTGTCTTGTGTTTACATTATGAGTTAATTGGGTAATTATAGAACATGAGGAACATTTACAAGGAGTGTTAGAATGAATGCCACACTTGGAAAAATCTTGATGTGAATATTGTGAATTTTGGATCACAATTGTAGATTGAGATGTCTTATATAATCACTGCTCTGTATGTTTTCTACACTGAGCCAGCTAACCCATATCTGGCAGTGGAAATAAGTGTCTAAACCACCAAACTGTAGAGATGAAGAGCAGGATCTCAGGTGTTTACACAAGGAGCAGATTCCAGCCTGGCAAGGAACATAATTGGAAAAGATACTCATGGCTGAATTTCTGTCTCTCCCTCCTGGAGAACAGTCTTGCCAAGTCCAGAAGAGGAGCCAAAGGCAAGTGCTCAACTGTATTCCCCCTGGCTGCAGGCTTCATCAGAACAAGACCTGAAGGAGAGCTATTGGAGAGAGTCAAAGGTAATGACCTTCTGCAGGAAAACTAGACAGTAGACAGGAATGATGGATTGTCACACATGCCCAGAGACCTTTGAGAGGCCAGCTGGTGTTAGTGTAGGTAGGAAAACATTTCCTCTCTGTCTATTCTTTGCCCCATACTGAGCATTCTGACCTGGAAAGAGCAGACAGCAAAATTAGTTGTTGATCTTTCCCAGTGAAATTCACTTTTTTCCAAATCACATCAGATCACAATGTCAAAAAGTATTCCAATTAGAATTTGCTATTAAATATTGTGCTTTTACATTTTCTTACTAGCATACTTTACAGTATTTGCTATATTTGATTCTAAGAATAGAATGCCAAAGTTGGTCTTTAAAAGGACTCTATCTCTGACAAGATTTCATCAATTCATTTAGGAAATATTTATTGAACAACTACATTGTTTTCATGCAAAGTTCTGGGAAAACAGCACTCAGAAGACAACCAGATCATCTCCCTTCACGGACATGATAAAACAACTTATGACACTATTTCTTCATAATTTTATAATATTAATGTACTGTTCTTAGGATAACATTAAGTTTACCATATATCTACTTTTCAGCATGTAAGAAGGTAAAGATCAACACATGTTAACCACAAGATATGCTACATTCTACACATATGACTTGAAGTCCAGGTATCTTAACCATATGCTTTCTTTCCCTGAATGTATTCAGTGCGGTCAGAACTCAGTCAATGCCTTATACATAGAACACAGTTGTGGGCCACTCTTTCTATCATTTTGGACACTGCACTGTTAAGATAGTAAAGAATTAATAAGTACATTAGTAATCACTGAGTTCTGTCTTCCATAAAACCAATGTTGTAAGGTCCAAAGAGCAGGGCCAAAACCAATGTGTCCTAGCAGAAAAGGCTCTCTGTCAGGAGTCCAAAGGACTGAAGTTGAAATTCCAGTACTCATCACAGCATAACCTTGATGCTCAGAGTTATCTGTTGACATCTAGGCAACCTACAGAAAATTACAGGTCATGTCCAAAATGTTACATCTCTTATCCTTTCTTCTCACCCTCATATGAAACAAAAAAAATTTTTTAAGCCCATGAGAGTATTTCAGGCATGGAAAGCCAAGACACTCTGGGAAAAAAAAAAAAAAAAAAAAAAAAAAAAAAAAAAAAAAAAAACCTAAATGAAAGATCTCCGCGAGTGAGATCCCAATGGAAAGAACAGGTCATCAAAGAAGGAGGTACCTTTCTCTGAAGGGAGGAGAGAACTTCCACTTTGACCATGGCCTTGTCTAAATATGATCAGAGTCAGTGAACTCAGGGGGCTTCCATAGCCTTGGCAGCTCATGACAAGAGCCGAGGGTGATTACTGAGGCCATAAACAAGAGTGTCAATTTGTTAAGTCAACAACAGGAGTCACTGTGCACTTACTCCTCATGTAGGATCTCTGTCCTTAGTGTGCTGTACATTGAGATTTAATGCTATAACTAGTACTCAAACAGTATTTTTCACTTTATGTTTCTGTGTGGGAGCAAACTGTTGAAATCTTTACTTAATGTATGCTAAACTGATCTTCTGTATATAAAGATAATTGAAAATGAATCTTGATGTGAATGGAAGGGGAGAGGGAGTGGGAAAGGGGAGGGTTGTGGGTGGGAAGGACGTTGTGGGGGGGAAGCCATTGTAATCCATAAGCTGTACTTTGGAAATTTATATTCATTAAATAAAAGTTAAAAATAAAAAATAAAAAAATTGCATTCTTCCATGAACAAACATAAATAAAATAAATGATATATTGTTTTTAATTGGTATATGGTTAAATAACAGCTGATGCCAAACATAATTATTCATTTTACTTAACTGTTTCAATAATGTAGACAGGACTCAAATATTAGCATTTTCTGATAGACACTAATATTTTTTAGTTTCCCAGTCTTTAGTTTGATGGAAGCTAAAATACAAATGAATCTAGACTGGGAAATTGTGTTTAATCATATTGGGTAGGGGAAACGACTGAGAATCGCAGATTTATGCTTTATTCCTGAAAAAGAATCAAAAAGTCAGAAGGATCAGGATCGTGAGTACATAAAATACATTGAAATTGATATAAACAGCTAGATTCTCACACGATGTCATTGTCACTGCAATTGCATCATCTCACACCATCTATTAGAGGACCATGTGAACTTTCAACATCAGGAAGACTGAATAAGCAATAGGAAATTGAATATTCACTAACAATATTAGAGACCAAATAATAACAATTAATTCACCACCACATGTCATTTTAAATTAATATGTTAAATACATGTTGTTATTTTACTCATCTGGAGCCTCAAAGAATGTAGGAAGTAGGAGAGATAACAGAGAGGATGTTTAAGGGCATGAGAGTCTCATTCTAATCCTCTGGGACAGGGACATTTCGAATGGGGAGATAGTTTGGATAATAACCTCCCTTGCCCTTTTGACCACTCTGTTCCTGAGAAAGCCCCAACAACTAACTGTGCAGAGTGCCTGGCTTCCAAAGACCTTTCTTTCTATGTTTATTTGCTTGCACTTGCATCATTTTCTCCATCATTTGACTGCCCAATAAAGGATGGATAAGAGATGGCAAAAGACTTAAAGGCCAATCAAAGCATTCTGGATAAATTGTTAACAGACCCAAAATAAGATCAGCCAAGAAATATTTAGCTAAAATAAGGTTTTTGGGGAAATCTGTGGATTTCATTTAGATTGTGTTTACATGACAACAAAGCATCTGGTCAATCTAGTGGAAAATAGGAAAACTGTTTATGCAGTTGCATAGACAAAACCTCCAGCTGATACAGTGATTGTCTTTGCAAAATTATGATTCTGGCTTTTGTGTACACTACCCTGTTCATAATCATGAATATTTAATAATTGTATAAATTAAAAATATATGTTTTATTTTGTGATAGACTAACAATTACCCAGTGCCTGAATTTTCAAATGTTCCTTTGCCACGTGTTGTTTTTTCATAGATATATATGTGGTTGGAAACAATGAATTTTAACTTTATTCACTCAAAGACTGAAAAACTTTCTAAAAGGCTTCTCCCTTACTACTGTTTTAGTTCATTAAGAAATACTATTTAGAACAAGAACACTCACACCAAGATACATATTATTATAAAATGTAATGATTCAGAAATTCTCAAAAACATTGATAGGTATTGCTCTTTTACACCAGATAGTATAGTGATAATATTAACTAATATAGAAACCAAAATTTGAATCAAACTATGCTTTTCTTTAGTGGAAAGCTATTGTGTACTATTATTCAGAAATATTCAAAAAATTTGAGATGTTTACTCATTAATACTAAAATAAGATAACATCATATCAACAAATGAAGGAAAATTATAACTAAAAATTTCCTTAGAGTAAACCCTTATTGGTGTCAGTTTGCTACCTAGCATATAGTTTTGTCCACTCTACTGGATATATTACACTATGTCTAACAAGCTCTGTTAATTACTTTCAGATTTCAAGAAAGAAGTCATAACCCTGCATACCATATATTTTCATTACTATTATTTATACAATGGCTTAACATATATTATTCCTTGCAATTTGAAAAGGCATAATTTTTATTATCACATCCTGTTCATTAACAGTATCACTATCCCACTTAAGATTAAATCTCACATTCAAGATTATTTTCTCAAAATGATGTGTTCACTCAATGCCTGGGATGGACCATAAACTCACACTTCACAGAAAAGTCTTCAGAGATTCCCAACAAACCATCATTTTAAAAGATTAACAAGAAAAACAAAAAAAATCACAGTTTCTTTTTAACTAATTTAAGACATTATTACATTTACCATTGCAATTTATGTTCCTCTTATACAGCACAACTTATAAATTATATTATAATGATTATTATAATGTATATGCTTACCATACAGATAAGAGTATGAGAGAATATCAAAAAGTTTGTGGATAATAGAATTATTAGATAAACTTATTTTGGTACCAAACATTTTTAAAATCAACGTATACAAGCAATCTTCAAAAAGTTCATAAAATTCATATTATGAAAAAACTATGCATGAATTGCAAAACTGTTTGCACCAAAATGAACATTTTTTCCCATGAACTCTCAAGTATTCTCATACTACAACATTTTATTTTTTTACATCTGTCAGTTGCATCAAGTAGATTTTGTGATGCCCAGAGTAGCCACAGAGCAGGGTTGATCACTTTACACTAGTCTTTTGAGTCTGTTATATGAGATTTCTTTGGTGTCCAAGGTAGTTCTCAATATCTACACCTGTTCTATTCAATATGTACACATGAACTGCATGTTTCTAAAATTTAAATTATTTAAAATTAAACAAAATGAAGCATGTCAAATGCCCAGTAAGCAACTAATGGCTGCTGCATTGCACAGCACAGATATACATTTTCATCATTAGCAAACATTCATGGGTAGCTCTGGTCTACATAATAAAAGTCTCTAATTTGTTACTATAGGACAACTCCCTAATAGTTTATGATAACCACTTAATGCTGGTGAAACACTATTGGTAAGGGTAACTTAGATACATGAAGTGCAGGGTGGGCATTTAGAGAAGAGGTTAAGAAACCACTTGGGGATGTTCATATCCCATATCAGAGTTCAAGTCCCAGCTCCACTCCCAGTTCTAGCTTCTTGCCAATGGATATCCAGGAAGGCAGCAGGTGATGACTTAAAAACTTGGGTACCTTTAGCTCACATGGGAGATCCGGATTGAATTCCAGGATCCTAGTTTTAGCCTGGCCCACTCCCAGATGTTCTGAGTGAACTAAGAGATGGGAAATTCTCTTCCTTTCTCTCTCTCTTCCTCCATCCCTCCTTCCCTTTCTAATTAAATAAGAAAATATTGTATATTTAAATTTAAAATAAAATACAATAGGCTAGGCATGGTCATGTTTTAAAATTGTGAGTCATATGACATTTGGCATTATCTTAGATAAAGTTGTTAAAATTTAGAGATAGGGAAATGCTATTTTAGACGTCAGTTTTGTAGGTGAAGAAAAGATTAAGCCAACATCAAGGGGGGAACTATAGGCTGGTCTTAATTTCTCACATCAAATTCAATGCCAGAAGGTAATCTAAAGGTTTCCAAAAAGAGTTACCCCCAAAATATTATACTTACCCATGGTGTTATTCAAATATAAGTGTCACTCAGTTTTTTAAACATGCAAAATGCAAAGAATAAGACTATTTTGGTCCATGAAATTCGGAGAAGCACAAATTGAATCAAAGGTAAGAACTTGAGAATCAAGAAGCTATAATGATAACACAACACTATTTAAATGAAAACTAACACTATACCGTTTTAGAAATTATTGGTACTTTTTTTACTTTGACAATATAAAATAATAATATGTGAACAAAATGAGAAGAGGTTGGGGAATGGAAAGTATAAGAGGTCAATTACTTCATATTTTATAGCAATGAGTCAAATTATACCATCTAAAATTTACATGTGGTAGGCCATAAATCAAAAAGTGTCCCAAACTCTTAAGTTTTTATAAATTTCAAAATCCACTGAGCATAAACTTTTCAGTTGTAACATCTCTTTTAGAAAAAACATAATCACTTTAATTTCATTTTTCTTATTATATTCATATAAAAATAATTCAGTATTTTACTTAAATGCCACATTTATTATGCAGCATTATTTCAGTAAAGCCAATTCTGTTTACCCAAACATTCTTTATTTTATCTATCTGCAATGTCTAAGATAATATTCTCTTAAAATAAACCCTGTGGGAATATCCATGCGTTTTTATCTTTACTCTGTTGAATTGCTTGAAATCTTTAATTATTTTTACAAGAATTAATTTTTTCTAGGTAAATACTATAAAATAAAATACATATTGGAACCAGTTAATGTCTCCTGATAGTAATTCTTGTTAATAAGATTTTCCTTGGAAGGTTGACTTACACTCACGATGTAGTCTCACATATTTTACCACACAATGTTCATAATGGCTCAGTGAGGTAGGTATATGCTACTGTCTTCATTCCACATCCAAGAGTCTGAGGGTTCTAGGGTTAAAAAAATGATTCACAGGGCTAGTCACTCAGATCTTGAAGGTCCTAGCCCAGGGCTTTCAATCAGAATAACCTTGACCTTCACATAGTGAGGTCTTTAAGGAAGCTCTGACTTGTATTGTAGAGCATTTTACCAGAAATGATTTTATCAGTAAGAAGATTCTACTGTTAAAAACAGACTTAGGAGTTTGACCATCATGGAACACAAATCAGCTTTAAATATAAATGATCTAACCAGGAAAGACAGGTAGGAACCTAAGCCAGGCTCTTTTCCTCATGGAGGCTGAATCAAAGAAACAAAATCAAACATATTGCTCACTTGAATTCCAGCCCTTGTTTTGGCATGATTCAGGGTCACGTAACTCTTGGTTTTTAGAATACCCTGGAAAGTTTTCTGTTATGGCTGTGCTTTTTATCCAAGTTCAGGAAAATATCTGTGGAGAAGCTCACAGGTAACTGGATTATTAAAAGTATCTTTTTTTATTGCCCTCAATGAACTATGGACAACCATATTAGGGAGGAAAGTAGATACCTATTGCTCAAGTTAGATTTGGGTAAGGACAGGAAATTGCATCTTTTAAAACAGATAAGATTTCCCATCGCATAAACATATAATAACAGCCTCCTATCATTTGGGCTAACATTTATACTACCTAAAATAAACTTTCACCCTGATGTCGTTCTGTAATTGGCATATGACAGAGTGTACACTGAAGCAAATGTAAGCTCAGAAATCATCCTCTGCCTTTATGTTATAAGAAATCTTCAGACTTTCCTAAACAGACAAACTTTATTTTGTTGCTATGCAACGGACATGCAACACAATCCATCAGGCAGTAAATAAATTATGAATTTTACAATGAAGAAAAAAGGCTTTTCTCCCTGTTTGAGAACAAGCCACAACTTCCTTTCATGCTATCCTAATCCACCACAGCCCTCTAAAGCTGTTTCACAAACACCAATGTTTTGGCAAGATAAACAAGCAAATGAATAACACAGCAATGACACAGATGCAGTTTGCAAACTGCACGCTAAGAAGCATCAATACCATTTAATTTATTCCTACAGGCCTGGGAACCTGGGCTCCTCAAGCCTCATGGGGAGAAGGAAGTTTATTTCACACCCACATTCTTCTATAATACAAGCAAGCTTAAACAAAGGAGATTCTGACAATGTTTGTGAAAGGCAACCATCACTGCCACAGGTCTACAGAGTGCTTCTACGTAAGGGCCTAAGAGCAGTTCCAGCCTTGAGGAAAACATCTGCAAGGACAAGATGGTACAGGGGCTGAGAACTTGCGGCTCATGGGCCATATCCATGTTGAACATGACCACACTCAATGTTCAAAATGTCAAATATTTGCCAACATTGAAGATTTCTAAATAAAAATCTAGATGTCTATCTTTTCTTGAAAAATCATAAAGGAATATGGAAATTATTTTTTCATAAAAACCTATTATTTTCTGCTTCCAGCAAAATAATTAGAAATAGCCCAAAAATGCAAGCAATAGCAGAAGGGATAGATACACTATGATATATTCCTATAATGGATCACTACAGAGCTACTGATATGCTCAATAACATGAGGGCTTTCACATATGTTGAATAAACGAAACCAAACACTAAGGCACATACTATAAAGTTTCATCTATACAAAGTTCACATCAGTCAAACCCAATTCCTGGCAACTGAAGTCAGCATAGGTTTACTTGTGGTGGAAAATGATGGAAATTTTCTGTATATTGATCTCAGTGGTGGTCACATAGTGTATACGTATAATTTATCCACACTTAGATTTGAGAGCTTTATACGCCCAACTTATGCAATTTATATTATAAAAAGAAATAAAATTTGACAAACTGCATCAAATAGCTAAGGAGCAGCCAGCATTTTTTGGTGGAACATGGCCTCTACCTCTAACTTATACCCAGCACCTGGTTCCATCTGCTGGTTGAGTCAGAATCTATAGGTGCATGACCCAACAGTCTGTTCTACCAAGCCTAACAGGTGATTCTGACACACACTAAAGCCTGACAAACTTTGCTGTTGTGTATACATTAAATAACATGCTAGAAAAGCAGACAGCCTGTATTAAACCATCCATTTCTTAATATTCTCTTCTATAATGTATTTTAAGAAACTTTGCAACAGAAAAGAATTTGGCTGCCACAATGAATTTTCATAAAATATGAAATAACAAAACTCCATGAAAGAGATGTACAACCAATACATCCCATTTTTGTTTCAACTATCAGATTCCTTTAGTTTTAATCTTGTTACAGCTAGATCCTAGTCACTCTTACAAAAAGAAGAAGGAAGAGGAGGAGGAGGAAGAGGAGGAGAAAGGGGAGGGGGAGGAGAAAAAGAGGAAGGGGGAGGGGAGAAGGAGGGAGGGGGAGAATAGGAGGAGGAGAGGGAGGGGGAGATGGAGGGAGGGAGAGGAGGGGGAGAAGGAGAAGAAGAAGAAATATTTACATTGTTGATTATGGAAAATTATCAGATATAAAGCATTCAGATATATTCCAACTCTAAAGAAATAAGTTGAAATCTACATTCAGCAAGGCAGTATGGCTGTGGGATCATAAAATAATAATGAGAAATTAACAAAGTGATTTCAGCAATTCACATTCTCACTATGACTTGCATAAAACATCATTTGCAAACTTCCATTTTCTAGGAGGTTATCACTATTTTAGCAAGCCAACAACCAAACACATACCATGCATTATTTAGCCAAAATAAACTTTTTTAAGTTCCCAGACCAAGTTGCTCAATTCAGGTCTCCCATATGGGTGACAGAGACCCAATTACTTGAGCACCCCTTGAGCCTCCCAGGGTGCATATTAGCAGGGAGCAGGAGTCAGAGGCAGAGCCTGGACTCAAACTCAGACATTTTAATATGGGATGTAAACATTCCAAGCAGTGTTTTACCTGCTGTGCAAAATGCCCACCCCCAAAACCCAAAATAGACATTCTGTGCCAGCAGCTAATGCATTTCTGAATCAGTTGAGGGAATCAAGGAGGAGTTATATATATTGATTAATGTTCATTGGGAAAAATTTTATATGACAATAATACACCTTCTTTGCATTTGACTAAAAAGAGGTAACTCTTTTCATCAGTTTAGGTGTTTTTTTATTTATCATTCTTATGTATAATTTATGAAAGAAAATCTATGTTTGTACTCATGTTAGTGTTTAGAAATGTCCTGGCATTGAGGGAGACAAAAAGCATAAAAATAATGAAACAAAACTAATAATAAAGATAACTAAAAATGAATCTTAATGAAGAATGGGATGGGAGAGGGAGTAGGAGATGGGATGGTTTGCAGGTGGGAGGGTGGCTATAGGGATAAAACCACTATAATCCAAAAATTGTACTTTCAAAATTTATATTTATTAAATAAAAGTTTTTAAAAAATAAAAATCATTTTACAAAAGCAAAAGCAAGCACTTTATAATAACAATAGTTAAGGGAGTTATTACGTCAAATGTTTCATTTGATAACTCACCATGGTTGAGCAACCAGAGTGGTAAGAAATCGGCTACAAGAATCACTTTGGCTACAGTACACCTCTGATGTATCCAGTGCTTGACTTTAGGAATAGATCTAGAAGCTGATGAACAGGGCTTCGTGGGCATGTCACAAGTGCAGGAGGCAGACGTCGATATTTAGATGGGGTTCCCATGCTTGAGGCTTGATGATCTGTGGTTGTGGACTTAAAATTATTTATCTGCGAATTTGTGTTTTGGAAATGTAGTTCCATGAGACAACTTAGTTCTGGGGGCTTGGAGCCTGTGTTACCCATTGTGCCTTCTCCTGTCACCTCGTGTCCCAGCATGGGGTCTTGTCTGCTGGCTCACACCGGCTGCAGTGTTCAGTACCTTCCATCCTCCACATGAGCACAGAAAGGGAGAAGGAAAGTTTCAAGGCAGGATCCCCAGCACCTGAAAGGGCAAACTCTGGGCCCATGGGTGTGTCCACGACCCGGAGGAATCACATTAAATGGCAAACAAAACACAGAAAAGCTGTGGAAGAAACGGAGAAAAGCTTTTCTTTTTTTTTTCTTGTTTTTTGAACAAGAGGCCCTTGTGGTCCTCACAAATAATTTATCTGGCTCTGTATGTGACTGTAAGTGGGAAAGAAGCACAAGAATAAAGAAGAAAGGCTACAAGGTATAGGAGAATTAAAAAGGTATATTCAAGGGGAATAGAGGGCAATTCAGGTTCGGAAATTAAAATGGTTGAATCCATATGCTACAAACAGGACAGATGTATTCTTTTTTCAAAATGCTTTATTTCTTTCAGATACTAAACATGTGATTGGAGGCTACATTGAAAGGAGTAGCATCGCTCAAGGTGTTAAAAAGGTATCTAGAAAATCACAAATTACTACCACCCATGCCAATTCTATCTAAAATTCCTATATTTGTAGGCATTTCTAACATTTTGAGCCCGAGCTGCAATTAAAGAATCACTGTTTTAAGTTTGTCTAAACACAATGCAGGTAACAAACAGTGAAATCATTATTACCTAAGTGTTCACTACTTCTAATTTTACCAAAGAATATCTTTTGTTTTCCAGCACCTCAGCCTGCCAGAGGATGACGTTGTCTAAACACATTTTCAATGTTTTCTTTTTAACAGTTAATATATTTCCAGGATGCAAATCCATTTCTTTCTAAAAGGTTCCTAGGACACCCATTGAATAGTCAAAAGCAATGAACTAAAAGGGATTGCTATTTTGTTGGAGAAGAACGACACCCTTTGTATCGAAGTGGGGAATTACAGACTGTGGTCACCGTCTGCACAGTGTGTCTTTGTCAAGTAATACACGCTGAAAAAAAGAATACAGATGGGAAAATATTGTGCAGTGTCAGATCTTGGAAACAGCCAAAGGATTTTTCCTCACCAATGTCTTGTCAATGACTTGCACATTCTGGCACCCTGAAAAAATAATGCATACATTTAATATGAAATGAATGCAATAATAATCAGGCAGGTAATCGTTTTCCCAAGGAATGTAAAACTTGACAAATGTAAGGTTTATGATTCAAGGTAGGCTTGCCAAATCTTATGTGGCATGAGACCATTTTTATTACCTAAACAGTCCTTAACACAAAATGACTGGCACATATTTTTATTAACACAAAGAGTATATTCTTTCTGCCACATTTAATAGAGAGCCAGTGACTGAAAGCTCTCTTTTAGGATATGTCTGTAGCCAATTAAAATGCATTGGGAGGATTCACAGAATGGCATTCTTCTCAACGAAGCTCTGCCTGCACATGCTCTGCACAGTACTAAGTAGACCATTTATCTCAGGAGTTCCATCGATGTGGATCATCTCCATCATGTAGACCTCAGAAAATCAACCCTCTCTACCTTCACAAATGGAATGGTTGATAATTAACTCAAGGCCACTCTTCGCATCTAGAGGTTTATTCTGAGTCACATTCAAAAATAGTCACTAGTAACCGTGACATTCATTCTTTCAACAAATATTTACTGTTTACGTGGCAGATACTGCTCTAGACTCTGGAAATGCTGCCATGAAGATAACAAAGATCCCTGCCATATGTTTTTTTCCATTCTAGAGTGGAAGGTGAGATTATGTAGTGCTTACAATTTTAAAAATAAATTATATGACAGATGATATGTAAAGGATGACAGGTGCTATGGAAAAACAGTAACAAAACATGGATGTAAAAAGCAGTTGAATGGATGAGTAGAGGATGGATTGCTATTCTAAACAGCATAGTCATTATGAACCATTTTGAGAAAGTGTAATTTACATGAACTTTTGAAGGGCATGAAGAAGTTATTCATGCAGAAGTCTGGGGGGAAGAGCATCCACACAGAGGGAACGGCCAATTCAAAAGCTTAAGGCTCAAACACAGCTGACACAGTCAAGCAACATCAGAATGGAAAATGTGACCAGGTAGAATAAGAAAGGGTGACAGTAGTAGGAGTAGTGGTTAGAAAGGTAACAGCGGTCAAACCGCATAAGGCCTCGGGAACCATTTTAAGGGCTTTGTCATTTACTCTGAGTAAACCAAGAGCCATTAGAAGGTTTAGATGGGAAGAGTAACAGAATCTGAATTAATATTTAAAAGGAGTATTCTGGTTGTCATTGTCAGAATAGAGAGAGGAAGTAAGCAAGGACGGGGAGGAAGATCCTCAGTATTCAATGGAAGAGAAATGATGATGGCAAGTGATTGCAGTTTCTGAGATAAGGGGAGATGAGTACAGCCAGTGTGGTGGGAGTGCAGCTAGTAAGTGGTGTCAGGTTCTGACTGTAGTTTGAAGAAAGAATTCCTGTGAAAGTGAGGGTCTAAGAGGAAAAGGAGAGTCAAAAACAACTCAAGATTTTTGTCTGAGCAATGAGACCAAGGTATTAACAAGAACTGAAATTGGAGAGCGTGCAGATGGAGCAGATTTAACAGAGAAAGTCAAGAGCTTTGTTTTAGACAGGTATAGTTTCAGTTGTCACTTAGACATCCAAGTAGAGGCGTTGACTAGCTAGTTACATTTATGTGCTTTAAGATGAGAAAGTAAATGATGTAGCATCCTCCATTAATGTACTTACAGTCACCAAAATATTCCTAATAAGGTTGTCAAAGGTAGAAGCTAAATGACTTCTATAGACAATGCACACTATATAATGCCTCAGTTCAAAGAGTGCTCAGCACTGGAACTATAAATATGAAGTCAATAGCAAATTTAGTATGCCCCAAATCAATCCATCTTCTTGTCCTCAGTGCTTTCTCTTCACCAAGCCTGGCTTTAAGACCACAGATGAAAAGAGGCTTCTATGTTAGAAGGATGAGTCTTACCACTCAGAGCCATAGCCAACCGGAATTCTTCCCTCAGTATCTCAAGGACATCTTGGACACCTTGCTCCCCCTAGGCAAGTGAAAAGGGAAGAACTACTGGGTAAGCCAATATCACTAATTTCATGCATTTACTTCACTGCTGAATCATCCTGTATGTGTGTGTATCTATATATATTCCAATTACCTGGAAAGCCAATCCCCATATGATTGGTCTCCCCACAAACACAGCCTTGGCACCCAGGGCCAGAGCTTTCAGAACATCAGTGCCTTTTCTCACACCTCCATCCAGGAAGACTTCCACCTTCCCTTCCACAGCCTCCACAATTTCTGGCAAAACATCAATCTGTGGAGAGAAGAGGTCAGTGAGCTAACACTGGATTGTTGCTGGATTGTTACTCAGCTGCCTCCAAAGACCATTGATTCACTCAACCAGGGCTTATAGTACAAGAAGATAAGTAAATTTGGGGTTTCCATAAAATCACTTCTTCATGGAAGAAAAAAGGAGCAAATTATTAAAAATGTAATAACTAAACTTGGAATCAAGTATTTTATTTTCTTTGAAAGCCAAATGTTGTGTTTTTTTTCTGATAGTCAAATGCAAAGGTCACAATCAAAAATATTATGAACATTATTTTGAAATACATGGTCTTTTATAAAATCTTGTAAAATATGTGAAAGTAAATGAACTATCTTGGTATAAAATATTCTTAACATTATTTACTCATGTCAAACCAATTGTTGCAATTCATACTTAGTTGATAATATAAACAATGGGGTATTAAAAATGTGAATACAGGGGCTAGCACTGTGGCACAGTGGGTTAAAGCCCTGGCCTAAGTGCTGGCATCCCACATGGGTGCCAGTTCTAGTCCCGGCTGCTCCTCTTCCAATCCAGCTCTCTGCTATGGCCTGGGAAAGCAGTAGAAGATGACCCAAGTCCTTGGGCCCCTGCACCCAGGTGGGAGACCGGGAAGAAGCTCCTGGCTTCTGGCTTCAGATCAGCACAGCTCTGGCCATTGCGGCCATCTAGGGAGTGAATGGATGGAAGACCTCTCTCTCTGTCTCTACGTCTCTCTCTAACTCTGTCTTTCAAATAAATAATATAAATCTTAAAAAAATGTAAATACAGCTAATAATGAAATAACTGATTTCCTGATCCAATATATTTTGTATTCAGTCATATGTTAGAGAACTCTGAGAAATACTTGTCTTGCTTTTGAAGGAATATGACTGCATGTATCTTAAAAGTCTTATAAAAAAAAAAGTCCTTGACAGGACTTCAAAGTGGTGGGCTTAGGTAGGCACAAGAGAATCCAATATCAAAATAGAGGTTGATCTTCACTGTTCTTGATTCTTCACACCTCTTTGATTCTACTCCCTTTCCAAGGCAGCTTCACAGTTTTCCCATTAAAAGAACCAGAATGCATTTGCCTACTCCTTGATTTGGCCTTAGATGTGCCAATAACATGTGAGCAGGGATTACAGAGGGCCGTTTCTGGGATAAGGCTTTAGAAACTTTATATATTTCTACTTATCTTTGCTATCTTTGGCATTTCCCATGAGCAGAGCATCCCACAGATAAGGATTCCCCTCAGATTGTGCCGTAGGATAAATATCCAGGAAGCAATGTCCAGCTAGATTTGCAACTTGTAGCTCAGTCACCTAACTAGTACCAACCCTTGAAAAGTAGACTCCTGTTGACATAATGTGTGAAGAGAAAATAAGACAGTTGATTTTGATCACTGAGTTTGGGATTTTTGTTTTCTAGCATCATGTGACAGTAGCTAATACAATTGGTTAACATTACACAAATCTTTGCATTTGAGAATAGAAATGATTGTTTTAGGCCAAAATCCATAGAAATTATCCAAAATCAGCCCTAAATGTTTAAATCTAAAACTAGGTACATGCCTCATTAAAATGCATTCTATAGAAGCTACCATATGGTCAAGTGCAGTTTTTCCAGGAATAATTGTACTGAAGTAACTCAAAAGCTTTCCCACTTCTCTAAAATTTTAGAGGTCAAACTTAAACAGAATTTTATGTAAAAGGCTGAAAACCAAACACAGCCACAGATTTAGAGGAAGTGAAGGCAAGACTTGGCATGTGGCCCCTAAATGTTTGGCAGATGATATGATTTTCCTCTTTTCCTTTTGGCTTCTCTGCCTTGCCAAACATGCTTTGGATCCATTTACATATGTCCCTTTACCTATACATAGTCCTTCTTTTACATTCAGACAAGTTACATCAACATATAAATGCTACAATTTCCAAGCGATGAGGCAAACCATAATTAAGCATATTTCCCTATTTGAAACCAGAACCAAAGAAAAATATTAGCTAGCTTGGGTTCAATACAATTTTCAAAGTAAGAAATCAAGCAGGTTGAGGTTATTTCCAAAACCTAATCTGGCCTAAAGGTAGACTAATAAGGATACTTAAAATGTGAATCTTGGATTTTAAACAGCCCAGATTGGCTTTTCATGGGTCTCTGAATGAGAATGTTCTATCCATTGAACACTCTAGCCGCCTCTATTCTTTCAATAGTTGCAGTTTTATGAAATGTGCATTACAGAAAATAATACTGGACAGAACACACCAAAGAAACCCATGGTATGGATGCTACACATCTCCGAGAACATTCATTTTAGCTGTTCTTTCCTTACCACTTCTTTAGACAACCAAGTGTGGGATTAACTCCACTGGAGTTAATCTCCAGGAAAATAAGGTAGGATCCATATCTACTGTTGTTCGCTCATCCTTCTCTTCACTGATTTGCCAAGCACGTGGTTGAGAACTATGAAAGTATCTCATAGCACACAGGGATCTGACTCACAAAGACAATCTTCTTTCCTATTCCTGTTCAAGTCACATTCTTCACTGCTCATTGTTCCCCAAATCTTCTCATCTTTTCCCCTCTCTTTTGAGCCTACTGCTATTTCCTTGGTTTCTGACATTTCAGATATAAAACCCTTTGCTCAACCCAAAGCAATTGAACATAAAGAAATTCAGATAGAACCACAGCTGCTTTAATTAAAATTAGAAGGAATCAGAGCCAAGGCACTGACCGTAAATCCTCCCCTGATGTTCTTCCCCACCCCATCCATCACACTTCCCCAGACAGCCCCGGAAAGTTTCTATGAAACACACTTAGAAAATCATTGGTTCCTAGACATTTAGGTGATTATTTGCAATTGCAAAAGTGGCTGCAATAATTTCCTCTCTACCTTCATTTCCTTGCAACATCTTGGGTGGCAAGAGTTCTGTTTCTGGATCTCTGGAAGCTGAGCTGGCCTCTAATTTGCTTTCACAATAGATTGTGTGAGAGGCCTAGATCTCAAGAGGCTTTGGATGCTTCCAGTTGCTCCCAAGGAGATCTGTGATCTCCTGAGAATAAACCTATCTAACTTCAAATGCTGGATGATGTTAGATGACACAGGGCTGTCCCTGCTGAGACTTCCTGCCCCCACCTATCCTTGAAGGCCCAATGACTGACCTCACACAGATATGAGTGAGCCCACCCAAGGCCAGAATTCCCCTTTCCTCAGCAGATCTCATCTACAAAACTGTGAAATCAGTAAATGGCTATCAATTTTTAGTCAGTAAGTTTCTGAGTGTTCTGCTGCACAGCAAAAGCCAATGATAATCGGCTGTTTCTCAAAGATGGAATTGAATAGACCACTTTTTAAAAGAAAAAAATAAAATCCCTCAGATCTCACAAAACATGCTCAAGGACTCAAGTTGAGAAACACTGCCTTACCAACCCAAATACTTGTTTCAGTTTTGCAGTTGAGAATTTTCTGAAAGAGAAATATATTTTTAAGTGTGAGTAATCTGTGTTCAGTTAGCTTCAAAATAAAAATGCAAAATTGACCAACAAATGCTCTTAGGATTTGAATACTCCAGAGAGTCTGTCTTCAGATCCCAGTTTGAAAAACTCTAGTGCTATGGATTTTCGAAATCAATGTAATTCTATAAGGAGACATCAAAAAATTAATGGAAATGGAGTTAAAAGTAAGCTTATTTTGGTGCAAAAATTTTGAAATCCATGTATATGCGGGGTTTTCAAAAAGTTCATGGAATTGTGTATTATGAAAATATTACAATAGATTTCCAATTTTTTGCACCAAAATAAACTGAGCTTTTAATTCCATTTCCACAAACCTTTCTGAAGTATCTTCATATTAATTTTTTAATTATTTAAAGACCAATCTGTGTCACATTACTAACAGAGGATAAGGGCTTTGAGTTATATATTTTTTTTAATTCCTCTGGATTGTAGCAGGGGCCTGGCAGCCATTCTCATAAGCAATAGATAAAGATGAACTGAACTTTTGTTTTTCTCTTAAAGGCATTTATGTATTTATTTGTATTTATTTGAAAGGCAGAGTGGCACAGAGACAGAGAAAGAGACCTTCAATCCACTGGTTCAATCCCCAAATGCTTGCAACAGCCAAGGCTGGGACAGGCCAAAGCTGGAGCTCAGAACTCGACACAGGCCTCCCGTGTGGCTGGTGGGGAACCAAGCACTTGTACTGACTCCCAAGATGCACATTAGCAGGAAGCTGGAACCAGAAGTAAAGCCAGAACTGAGACCCAGACACCCTAACATGGGATACAGGCTTAACCCCTGTACTGCAATGCTCACCCCAAGATGAACTGAAGTTAAATCCCAGTTCTATAATTCTTAGGGATAAGTATTTCTCCATGCAAGGGAAATCTGTGCTTTATGGAAATGCTGAAATTATATAATCCAACCCACAGGGGATGGTGGTGCAGTGGGTTAAAGCCCTAGCCTGCAGTGCCAGAATCCCATATGGGTGCAAGTTTAAGTCCAGCTAATCTACTTCTGATCCAGCTCCCTGCTAATGTGCCTGAGAAAGCAATGGAATATTGTTCAAGTGCTTGGACCCCTGTATACACTTGGGAGACCTGGAAGAAGCTCCTAGGTCCTGGCTTCAGATGGGGCCAGCCTGTGGCCATGTGGGGAGTGAACCAGCAGATGGAAGACTCTCTCTCCCTCTGTGTGTGTGTGTGTGTGTGTGTGTGTGTGTCTTTACCTCTCTCTGTAACTCTTTTTTTTTTTTTTTTTGACAGTGAGAGAGAGAGAGACAGAGAGAAAGGTCTTCCTTTTGCCGTTGGTTGACCCCCCAATGGCCGCTGCAGCCGGCACATCGCGCTGATCCGAAGCCAAGAGCCAGGTGCTTCTCCTGGTCTCCCATGCGGGTGCAGGGCCCAAGCACCTGGGCCATACTCCACTGCACTGCCTGGCCACAGCAGAGAGCTGGCCTGGAAGAGGGGCAACCGGGACAGAATCTGGCGCCCAACTGGGACTAGAACCCGTTGTGCCGGCGCCGCAAGGCAGAGGATTAGCCTAGTGAGCCGCGGCGCCGACCTCTCTCTGTAACTCTTTCAAATAAATTAAATAAATCTTAAAAAAAATAATAATCCAATCACATTAGTGTTGCAACCAACCCAATACTCTGAAGAGGCCCATGATTAAAAGTCTCAGGGACCTGCTTTCCCTCTTCCCTCACTCCTTTAGAGAAGCAAAACAAAGAATGAAGCCCAAGCACTCCCTTTTCAGAGCTCTCCCCATGACATCACACTACCTCTGTGTCTCTGACTCATGACATAACTGAAACTTCAGGACAATGAGTCTTCTTGTGCCTCAACCAACAAGGTTAACATCATAACCTCTTTCAAGCCATTTGCTGCTCACCTCAAAACCCACACACTGAGGAAGACACCCTTCAACATAAACTGAACCCTTTCTCACATTTCTCTCATCATCATGTACGTTTAAGTTGTTGTATAGCATGAGGCAAAATTCAAGCAACATCTCCTCTAAGGCATACAACATACAAAGGGGAGTGTCATTGTGTTTTTCAAACAGTCAGAGATTACAACTCAAAAAGTCCTTTTAGATAAGTTTCCATATCCTCTCAGCCAGAGGGAAATAAACCATACCATTTAGAGATTTTCCCCTTAAAACCTAGTTAGATTTGACTTTGGTAGATTTATATTTTATTTTTAGAAATTTAATTTGGCCTGCACACCAAGTCTATGTCTTCATACACAAGTGAAACATAAATCTGGGGGGAAAAAAAAAGACAAAAACAAAGAAAAAAGCCTTAATCTGTGACCAACTCTAAGTTTATCTTTAAGATATCTTTAAGTTTTATTATTTGAAATCAGTGCAATCCTACAACATACAAAAATGAGGTTGGTTCCCACCATTAGCATTTTAGGAAAAATTGAGTTAATAGCACAGCCAATGTCCCCTACCATCATTACTCCACCAGGAGCCCCACGCCACTGCTTTGTGGATTTAGCTAAATCAAGCTGCTGGTTCAGTGAAACATAATATAATAGTACTAGGCCAAGTTAGTTGTTCAACTTGATTGCAGTTCACTGAATGAATTCAACTGGTCATCCCAATTACTGCATCTGTTATAAAAATATGATTGAATGGTTCTGATAGAGGGACAATGTGAGTTGGGAGTTTCTCCTAGCAGTTGATGTCTGCATCCCATATCAGAGTACCTGGGTTCAATATCCAACTCCAGTTACAGACTGCAGTTTTCTGCTAATGTGCAACTTGGGAGGAAGTAGTGATGGTTGGGGACAGATAGATTGGGCCTGTGCCTCTCAGCCCCCAGCTTTAGCCTGGGCCCAGCCCCAGCCATCTTAAGCATTAAAGCAGTGAACCAACAGATAGGAGCAATCACTTGCTTTCTTCATCTCTGTCTCTCCCTCTATTTCTCTCAAATCGATGGCTAAAACATTTTTTAAAAATGAATAAAGAGGAATATGAATGAGTATATTATGGCCTAGTTCACAGAAAGATGGTGGTCTTGAAGTCCATCAATATTGTTTAGTAAATAACATTTTCAGGGTTTTTTTTTATATGATACTAGCTTACTTAGCCTATGACAATCAAATTATGAAGCATTACAGTTTAAACAAAACATGGAAATTACCTAATTGATGATGAAACTAAGGTTTGGAGCAGAAATTAATTCCCTTGGACTCTCTGCAGATCAGTTTCTCCTGTTTCTTTCTGGGTTATAATTATCAAGGCCATCTAATTGGTCTTCCACCAAAATCCAATTTATAAAACTCATTGATGGAGACCGGCATTGTGGCAGGGTGGGTTAAGCTGCCACTTGTGAACCCAATATCCTAAATTGGAGTGCTAGTTTGAGTCCAGAGTGCTCTGCTACCAATCCAGCTCCCTGCTTCTGCACCTGGGAAGGCAGTGGATGGTAGCCAAAGTACTTGGGCCCCTGCCACCAACATAGAAGACCTGTGTGGTATTCCTGGCTCCTGGCTTTGGCCTGACCCAGCCCCAACCATGGTGGCAGTTTGGGAAGTGAATCAGCACAAGGAAGATCTCTCTTTGTGTGTCTTTCCTTCTCATTGTCACTAAAAACAAACAAATAAACAAAAATTTACTGCTGCTAAAACAGTGCTTCAATGCCTTATTGATGTTGCAAATCCTATCACTTATAATATTCAAGAACCTCCTTCCTCATCCATCCAAGCAAGTATATTTCCCAGAACTCCCACTCCTACCAGATATGTCAAGCAGAAGAGATTATTTGGTATTCCCCTCAATACATCTCACTCATTCCCATTCCACATTTGGTCCCACAACTGTAAGAGCAGATTTCCACATGGGACAGAGCAGGAGTGAAAAGCAACTGCAACCTCAATGTCTCGACTGTAAGAATCTTGGCAAAGTCCCTACATGTAAGGGAACCACTTTTTAATGCCTATTTTTAACTTTTGATGACTCTGCTGGATCATGGATCCATGAAGTCCATACAAGATTGTGTGTCTGTCTCCATGTCTTTTGATCCCTTTCTGGAACTCCAATCCTTGAACTTTCAATCCTTCCCAAAGCCTCTACCGATTTTCTTATCTTTGGATCAACTTGAGCTAATTGCTCACTGCTGTAGTTATAACTCAGTCCTGTACCTTTCAGGCCAGTTCAGTTTACTTCTATATTTAGATTCTGGAGTCTTACTTGCCTAGAACACTATACAATGCATAAAAACCACAGACACATGTTGGAATCTCCTGGGTAGCTTTTAAAAATACTGGTGCTTATGCTCTCTTCTAGAGACTCTGCTTAATTGATCTCAGGTACAGCCCTGGAATTGGGAGTCTTTAAATTTTCTCAGGTGATTCCAATGTGCAGCAAAGGTATCTCAAACTCAACATGTCACCAGTTTACACCCAGCTTCACCTAATCTGGACCCCAGAACTTCTGTCTTCTTTCCCAACCACCCACTCTCTCTCTGCAGTTGTTCAATCAGTATCACCTCAATAAATTCCAATCTGTCTCCCTTTCTAGCTTCTTGTCACAATTATATTTACTGCTGATCTCAAACTCTACCAAAGATTTTTAATTCAATTTTCTGTTAATTGTTTTGCACTCTCATGGCATAATCTTTTGTAACTTCTATTTACATTTTACTTATTGATGTGTCTATGATTACAAGAACAATCCCCATCCTCATAAGTCTTATTACTTAACAGGAACTCTTGTAAGTTTACAAACAAATACATCAGGAGTAGTTAAAATTAAATGTTATTAACAATTTATGTAGAAATGTGTCACAAAATTTAAGATCCTTGATCTCATACATTTACATGTATTTTCACCTTGAGTGATTAAATGCACAGAAACACAGAAAGATGAGGCAGACAATAGAAAGTCAACATTCTGATAGAAATGGTAACTCTGAAGAGAAATCCCAGAATGTGCAGAACTTACAGTGGCAGGTACCCCATCCAGTTGTCGAGCTCCATGATTGGACACCAAGATCCCATCCAAACCATGTTTAACTGCCTCTTTGGCATCGTCACCTAGAAATAGCAAGACAACAAATCTTGTGAAAATTGTAACTTAACAAAGGTTTGGGTTTAGAGGTTGCCACATCCCAGGCCAAAGGAGGCAGACCCCCTACTGGGATAAATGTTGGTAGGTAGGTGTCGCTCCCCCTCTTCGTGGAGGAGCAACACAGGACCCTGCGCTGTTCTTTTGTCTGCTCGGCCCTCCCCGGGTTTGCTGCTGGTTCTTCCCGGGTTGGCTACCATCCCTTCCACCTCCGTGGAAGGGCAGTTCCCCCTGGCTGCATTCCCCACTTCCGCAGGGGAGCGGCACATCGCCGGCCGGCTTTCTCGGGGGCTGCACGGGTTCCCTTAGATGTTCCCCATAGATGTTCCTGGTGCATGCCGTCTCTCTCCTCCTTTATAGTCCTCCTCCGCCAATCCTAACTCGGCTGCCCACACGCCGAGTACGCTGCTCTCCAATCAGGAGCAAGTCCTACAGTTTATTGGTTGAACTGGAGGCAGCTGTGCGGAGGCTGTTTACTTCTCTCCCAGCGCCATATTGTGGGAGAGCAGATGCATAGAATAAGTCTTAATTCCAGTAACTCAGTCCAGTCTGGGCTGCTCCCCACAGGTAGGAACTCAATTAAGTTCTCCCTCATGGGTGGCAGGGACCCAAGTACTTGAGCCATCACCTGTTTCCTCCCCAGGTATATTTTAGCAGGAAGCTGAAATCACAGCTGGGACTTGAACCTAGTCACTCTGATACGGGATACAAGATTCCAAGTGATATCTTAACCACTACATCAAATGCTTATTCCAATAATATTTTTCTTCTAAAATTATGGATTATATGAAAAAATGTTAAACCTGTATATTATGGACTGAATGTTTGTGTCCTGCCAAAATTCATACGTTAACACCATAATCCCCAAAATGATGAAATCTGGAAGTGATGTGTATGGAAGGTTATTAGCATTAGATAAGTTCATGAGGGTATAGCCCTGAAAATGGGACTCAAGCCCTCATAAAGAAGAGACACCACCACACAGCTTCCCTCTTTCTCCCTCTCTGTCTCTCATTAAAGAAGAGATTATGCAAACATACAGAGAAAGCAAATATTTTAATAATGACTTAATAACTGAAAAAATAAGTTCGTTTCTTAAGCCACTCAGTATATGTGTGATATTTTATTATGACAACCAGAATTGACTAATAATATTGATACTAGTTTTCAAGAATCCACCTGGATTAGAAGAGGAGCAGCTGAGACACTTATTTGGGCCAGACCAAAGCCAGGACTCAGGACCTTCTTTCAGGTCTCCTACATGGGTACCAGGGATCCAAGCACTAGGGCCATCTTCAGCTGCTTTCCTAGACCATTAGCAGGGAGCTGGATCAGAAGTGGAGCAGACTAGACATGAACCAGTGCCCATATGGGATGCCAATATTGCAGGCGGTGTCTTTACCTGCTATGCCACAATGTTAGTCCCTGTTTTCTTTCTTTATAATAGACAATTCTTCTAAAATTTCATAACAAATGTAATAAATTGTGATTTGTTTTCTCAGGTAAATGACTTATTTACCAGCATTCAAAAACATTCTGTCTTTAGTAACTTCCTTCCTGAATCTTTCTTAGTTTTCTATCTGAAATTCACTGACAGGTGAATATTGACATTTTAAAGTTGTCTTCATGTGTTTTACTCAATTTTTTTTTTTTTGCTTACCATTGTTCTACATTTTAAGGAAAGTCAACAATTACTGTTCAACCATTTCATTTTTAATATCAGAAGTCATATTTTTAAACTTTGAGAGCTTTTTTATACTCCATTTTACTTTAGAAAAGAAATTAGAGGCTGGCGCCGTGGCTCACTTTGCTATCCCTCCGCCTGCGGTGCCGGCACCCCGGGTTCTAGTCCCGGTTGGGGCGCCGGATTCTGTCCCAGTTGTTCCTCTTCCAGTCCAGCTCTCTGCTGTGGTCCGGGAGGACAGTGGAGGATGGCCCAAGTGCTTGGGCCCTGCACCCACATGGGAGACCAGGAGGAAGCACCTGGCTCCTGGCTTCAGATCTGCACAGCACACCAGCTATAGCGGCCATTTATGGGGTGAACCAACGGAAGGAAGACCTTTCTCTCTTTCTCTCTCTCTCTCTCTCTCACAAACACTGCCTGTCCAAAAAAAAAAAAAAAAAAAGGATTAGAAATCATATATTTAGTCGCAGGGAGCTGTTTCTTGTATTAGGGTTTTGTTTTCAGGAGGGACTCTTCTTATGTAGATATAATGTATTGTCAACTTCTCTGTCTTGGGCTGTTTTAAGTTCTTTTTCTTTTGCCCCTTTCCTCTGAGATTAGCTTTTCTACAGATTTATCTTGGTCTTCTATATTTTGGTCTTTCTGATATGCCTTGTGATGCTACAATTTTCATTTATATTTTAAAAAAGAAAGATTGAGGAGCTGCTATGGGATTCCTCAATTGTTTTGTAAATCAATTTCATTCTTGCCAAATCTTTGCCTGGAGTGGAAATTTCTTTCTTGGATCTGCATGTGGGAGAAGGCAAAAAATATCAACTAACAAGCTACTGGTCTATGAGCTCCTCATGTGTCAAAATGAGGTCAACATCATGTCATATTATATAAATGCTTCCACCCACATGTTGTCTCAGTCATCCATGTGTGTTTCTTTAGAAAGGACCATGCTACTGTCCTATTGAGAGGTGATTTCCAAGCTGTCCAGTTGTCACCACAAGAGGTGAACAGTAGGCAAAGTGCTGACTGGCACAATTGTTTTATAGAAAGATCCTTATTCAAGGCCGGTGCCGTGGCTCATTAGGCTAATCCTCCGCCTTGCGGCACCGGCACACCGGGTTCTAGTCCCGGTCGGGGCGCCGGATTCTGTCCCGGTTGCCCCTCTTCCAGGCCAGCTCTCTGCTGTGGCCCGGGAAGGCAGTGGAGGATGGCCCAAGTGCTTGGGCCCTGCATCCGCATGGGAGACCAGGATGAGTACCTGGCTCCTGCTTTTGGATCAGTGCGGTGCGCCGGCCGCGGTGGCCAATGGAGGGTGAACCAACGGCAAAGGAAGACCTTTCTCTCTGTCTCTCTCTCTCTGTCCATTCTGCCTGTCCAAAAAAAAAAAAAAAAAAAAAAAATCTTTATTTAATCTCTTGTATTCAGTATCCACTCCCCAGCTCTAGAACTTCTCAGGAATTCTATCACATAATTCACCACTGCCCCCTCCAGAATCCTTAAAAGCCTATCTTTAGGTAGCTTTGTTTGCATTTTCCTCCTTATCATCTTGCTCCCTTGTATTTTGTTTTTTCATAAATTTCTTGAATTTTCTCTGTTGTTTGTGCCCCTCACTTCCTTTGCTTTGCTGCCATTCATTTATATATATTTGGATTTCTGTAGTTTAATGTCAGTAGGGTCTTGGATTTGATGAGGGTTCTCATGTATTCAGTTTATCATTTAGAACAAGACGCTCAATCCATTATCACTTAAGACATACTTGGAAAATGGTTCTGTAAAGGCATGGCCATAATGTATTGCTATCTTACAGAAATTTCTTGATGACAGAAATGTCCTTGATATGTGAAATTCCATACAATACCCAGTAGCCACATGTAGCCATTGTGTAGTTTAATGTGCCAGTGTAATTCTAGAACTAGAATTTTACCTTTATTTAATTTTTTTAAAGATTTATTTATTTGAAAGTCAGACTTACACAGAGAGAGAAGGAGAGGCAGAGAGAGAGAAAGAAGTCTTCTCTTTTTTTAGAAAATATTTATTTAATTAATATAAATTTCAAGAGTTCAACTTTTGGATTATAGCAGCTTTCCCCCCATAACCACCCTCCCACCTGCAACCATCCCATCTCCTACTCCCTCTACCATTCTATTCTTAAGATTCATTCTTAATTATCTTTATATACAGAAGATCAATTTAGTATATACTAAGTAAAGATTTCAACAGTTTG
The DNA here is from genome assembly GCF_964237555.1 of Oryctolagus cuniculus. Classification (NCBI taxonomy): domain Eukaryota; kingdom Metazoa; phylum Chordata; class Mammalia; order Lagomorpha; family Leporidae; genus Oryctolagus; species Oryctolagus cuniculus. The sequence continues at coordinate 32,745,112 of NC_091442.1, forward strand.
CACCCACAAAGACACACAAAGTATAAAGTCCTGTTTGAAGACTAATTTTACTATTAATTCTCATAGTACAACACATTAAGGACAGAGATCCTACATGAGCAGTAAGTACACAGTGACTCCTATTGTTGACTTAACAATTTGACACTCTTGTTTATGATGTCAGTAATCACCCAAGGCTCTTGTCATGAGCTGCCAAAGCTATGGAAGCCTCCTGAGTTCACAAACTCCGACCTTATCATAATCAAAGTGGAAGTTTTCTTCTCCCTTCAGAGAAAGGTACCTCCTTCTTTGATGACCTGTTCTTTCCACTGGGATCTCACTCACAGAGATCTTTCATTTAGGTCATTTTTTGCCACAATGTCTTGGATTTCCATGCCTGAGGAAACTCTCATGGGCTTTTTAGCCAGATCTGAATGCCTGAAGGGCTCATTCTGAGGCCAGAGTGCTATTTAGGGCATTTGCCATTCTATGAGTCTGCTGTGTATCCCACTTCCCATGTTGGCTCGTTCTCTCCTTTTTATTCTATCAATTATTATTAGCAGACACTGGTCTTATTTATGCGATCTCTTTGACACTTAAACCTATCTTTATGATCAATTATGAACTTAAACTGATCACTTTAACTAGTAAGATGGCATTGGTACCTGCCAACTTAATGGGATTTGGAGTCCCATGGCATATTTCTAGCTTTACTCTTAGGGGTATGTCCGAGTGAGTGTGTGCCGAACTGTACATCTCCTCCTCCTCTTATTCCCACTCTTATTTTTAACAGGGATCAATTTTCAGTTGGATTTAAACTCCTAAGAATAATTGTGTGTTAAAGAGTTCAACCAGTGGTATTAAGCAGAAAAAGAAAATACTCAAAAGAATAAAATAGTAAGCTGTTTCTTGACAGTCAGGACAAGGGCTGATCAAGTCATTGTTTCTCATAGTGTCAGTTTCACTTCAACAGATTTTCTTTTAGGTGCTCAGTTAGTTGTCACAGATCAGGGAGAACATATGATATTAGTCCCTTTGGGACTGGCTTATTTCACTCAGCATGATGTTTTCCAGATTCCTCCATTTTGTTATGGGATATGTACTCTATAGAATACTACACAGTTGAAAAAAGAGATCTTCTGTCTTCTAGTTCACTCCCCAGTTGGCCGCAACAGCCAGAGCTGTGCTGATCCAAAGCCAGGAGCCAGGAGCCAGGAGCTTTTTCTGGGTTTCCCATGTGGGTGCAGGGGCCCAAGTACTTGGGCCATCTTCTACTGCTTTCTCAGGCCATAGCAGAGAGCTGGATTGAAGTGGAGCGGCTGGGACTTGAACCAGCACCCATATGGGATGCAGGCACTGCAGGCGGTGGCTTTACCTGCTATGCCACAGCACCTGGCCCCTTTAATTTTAATTAACTTAAAATAGTCACATGTGGCTAGTGATGACCATATCAGCTCAACTTTAATGTTTACATCTCTGTCCCAACAAAGAGATGCCATATGGTATTTTAAATCTAGATGCAGTATAAATAATCTTAAGAAGCAATGTAAGATTTTATTATGAAATGGTATGATCTCTTCTGGTTATCTAGTTATGTACATAATAGCAAATATCACATCAAAATAAAAACAAAATAAAAAAACATAAAATGATAGTCTATGAATGCCATCACTGAGCATGTATGTAGTCTTCCAATTTACAGCCAGTTGTTGCCACCACGTAGCCACACTCTGGTTTTTTAAGAAATAAGTTGTTAGCCTTAAAGAGATCTCATACACTATGAAGAAGTGATTAACTGCTTAGGCTAAGTCATTGGACAAATTGAATTGAAATCTCACATGCACTACTCTCTTGCTTTGAAAATGACAAGTTACTTAACTTCTCTGTTCATCATTGTCCTAAGTCATCAAATGAGGATACCATATAAGATCAGTTTATAGACTGAATGAAATGGATGAGTGTCTAGCAGGTGCCTAACACATGTTGGACACTTAGTTAAATATTAACTGTTATTGTTATTTTCATCTGGTGGATCAAGGAGTTTAAACTAAGAAGATGAGTAGGTGGATGAAGATGTGCTTGTTGGGTGCTTTTGGCAAGTCTCTTTGAGTTCTGTTTATAACAGCAAGGTTTTATCCTAGCCAGGATTACAACTATAAAGGGCAGTCCATTAGAGGCACATATTATTTAAGCAACAATTTGTTATCTTCCTTCATTGCAAGTGATTTTTCCATTTCTCCAGGCATATTGTGAATATAGCTGGAGATGACAAAATGGTTTGCTCAAAAGATGGTGTTATGAGTTTCTAGAGAAGAAAACACAATAAGAATAATTTATAGTCAGATATAAGCCTCTCTCTAAAGCTGCTTGGAAAACCTGTCCACAGTTCCACATTTTCAAAGTTTTGCTATTAACTCAAAAGTTATTTTAATTTTTGAAAAATATATTTATTTACTTATTGATATAAAGAGGACAAATTTCATGTTTTTATATTCACAGCTTTAAGAATATAACAAGGGGCCGGCCCTGTGGCCTAGTAGGTAAAGCCAATTCTTGCAGTGCCAGCATCCCACATGGGTGTCAGTTTGAGTCCCAGTTGCTATACTTCCGATTCAGCTCGCTACTATGGCCTGGGAAAGCAGCAAAAGAAGGTCCAAGTCCTTAGGCCCCTGCACCCGCATGGGAGGCCAGGAAGCAGCTTCTGGCTCCTGGCTTTGGATCGGCACAGCTCTTCTTGCCATTGCGGCCAATTGGGGAGTGAACCAGTGAATGGAAAACCTCTCTCACTCTCTCTCTCTCTCTCTCTCTCTTTCTCTCTGCCTCTCCTCCCTCTGTGTAACTCTTTCAAATAAATAAGTAAATCTTAAAAAAAGAGAATATAACAATACTTCCTTCCCTCCCTCATTCCTACATTCCTTCCTTCTTCCTTTAATATTCTTTTTATTTTTTGTGATAATATACTTTCAATTTACTTTATAGTCAGAAGCTTAATCTTTCACCAAATAAAGGATTCAACAAGTAGAAAGTGTAAAGACCACTGTTCCTCAGGAATATAGATGGGGGCTATAAATAATAATCAAATCTGAAGATGTCAGTTTCACATATATTGCTTTCTTTGTCTTAAGGAGAAAGTCAAAATGTTATGACTTGACAAAATATTCATGCATTTTTTCTTTTCATTAATCCTTAGAGTTTACTAGTGTGACATTCTATATTTGTTAATCTGAGAAGGCACTGATTGTTTGGGAAACACAATAGGCAATAACACTATTTGCTACTTTATTAATACATTACTCCCATAGTTGATCTAAAAATATCAAGGCCAAATGTAAGTATTCAAGATTTACCCTTATGCTCTGGGATCTTTCAACTCAGGGCTCTCTCAAAAGTACTGGCTTATGCCAGTGCCACAGCTCACTAGGCTAATCCTCCGCCTTGTGGTGCCGGCACACTGGGTTCTAGTACCGGTCGGGGCGCTGGATTCTGTCCCGGCTGCCCCTCTTCCAGGCCAGCTCTCTGCTGTGGCCAGGGAAGGCAGTGGAGGATGGCCCAAGTGCTTGGGTCCTGCACCCCATGGGAGACCAGGATAAGTACCTGGCTCCTGCCATCGGATCAGCGCGGTGTGCCAGCCACAGCGCGCCGGCTGCGGCGGCCATTGGAGGGTGAACCAACGGCAAAGGAAGACCTTTCTCTCTGTCTCTCTCTCTCTCTCACTGTCCTCTCTGCCTGTCAAAAAATAAAAAAATAAAATAAAATAAAATAAAATAAAAAAGTACTGGCTTAGAGGTGTTTAGTAACTATACCCTAACTATGAGGGATTTTCAAAGAGTTTATGAGAACATATATTCTGAAATAGCTAGGCATGGATTTCGATATTTTACATCAAAATAAATCTATCTTTTAGATCCATTTTCCATGAGCTTTTTGAAGTCTTCTCCACATGGTGGCAATTTTGAACATAATTCACAAACTATGAGTAAATATTCTTTGAGAATGTTTGAAGAAATGTGTATATGAAAAGAACTAATTAGAAAACAGTTTCTCTGAAACAAAAAATCATAATGGATATAAGACAGCTTCAGGAGAAAAAAGGAAGGAGGAAGGGAGGGAGGGAGGGAAGGAGGGAAGAGAAGAGAAGAAAGAGGGAAGGGAAGGGAAGGGAAGGGAAGGGAAGGGAAGGGAAGGGAAGGGAAGGGAAGGGGAGGGGAGGGGAGGGGAGGGGAGGGGAGGGGAGGGGAGGGGAGGGGAGGGGAGGGGAGGGGAGGGGAGGAAAAGGAAAAAGGAAACTTTAACAAGCATTATTCTTTAATGCATGAAACTTATCTGTTCATTAGCATGAGTTATGACAACGACCAAATTCTGTCTGAAGGACATGTTTGGAGCTTGTGTTGACATTCTCCTAGGGCAGAGCCTAACCACACCAAGAGATTACATATTGCATTCCAGTTTGCATTCATTAAAATGTAAGTCTTAAAATGGTTGTAAGGGTGGGATGTTTCATCTAGACCTTTCCAGTTGCTCATGATTTCATGGTCCTGCAAACATAATCTGCACTTTCTGGTAAAAGGAAAATGAAAGAGGATAGATGCCTTTCATTCAATCCATGTGACTTCTGAATGAAGACTTGTGAAATATTAAGAACTGAATTTCCCACCACTTCCCCCCATCCAGATTGAGCATATGTGCTACTTGAGTGAGTTGTTGTCATAGAGATGATTCTTGTTTGTTAAATAAATAAAACAGATAGTTACAGAAAGCTGGTCAATGTAAACTGCACATGAATAAATAAGTCAGTTCCTTTCAAATGTCAAATGCCCTAACCCTCTTTTGCTTTTGGAGCTCTCTTTAATTATATAGACTCATATAATTTTCACTGAGGATTTTGCCCAACAAACATTGGAGTTATTCTCTATGTGCTAAACTTTATGAAAACATGTAGAAACAAGGCATATTATACATATGACTCAGAAATAAAGAAAAGCGGTGGTGACAGAGTACAAGGTCAAATTATTACAGATTGAAAATCTAGAAGCCACTGGATTTTTCAGTATCACATATGCTTATTTATACATTTTCACACATGATAACAAATCTAATTAAGTGGATTTGCATCATAACCTAGGTGATGAAATTGCAGAAAATGATATGAATTGGGAATCCTAAATCAAAAAGTTGGTTTACAAATGATATAATCTCATTCTTCTATTAGTTCCCTATTTAACTGAGAAAATTTGAGACTAGATTAGAATTTTATTTTTCCTTAGTGTTTTCAAGCTAGCTGCCCTGGGCCATGACCATGGTTAACTGTACTTTAGTCATATCTTCTCAGTCCCCTCTCTGTCATTACTCTGGCAGGAGTATGGAACGTCTGCTCCACAAGCCATATGAGGCCCAGGAAATCATCTGGTCTGGCCCTCCCAAGGCAACTGCAGGTGGGACTCAAAATTCAGTAACTCTATAGCAGGCTAATTTTTAAGTGAATAATTCAGTATGGCCTGTGAATTATTTTATAAATATCCAAATGGCCGTGGGCAGTAAAAAAAAGCTTCCCAACACCTGTCACCTACACTCATCTCTTACCTGGGTAAACAGTTCCACAACATCCTCTCCAATAACACTTTTGCCACCACTATATATATTATGTCCATTGTATAAAATATGATTTTCTTTTTTATAAAATATGATTTTCTAAAATGCTAATGTGATGAGACTGCTGACATGATCAAGATACATCAGCAGTTATTTTATTTATTTATTTATTTATTTGTCAGGTAGAATTATAGATGACAGTGAGAGAGACAGGGAAAAAGGTCTTCCTTCCATTGGTTCACTCCCCAAATGGCCACTACTGCCAGCGCTGAGCCGATCTGAAGCCAAGAGCCAGGTGCTTCCTCCTGGTCTCCCATGCAGGTGCAGGCACCCAAGCCTTGGGCCATCCTCCACTGCCCTCCTGGGCCACAGCAGAGAGCTGGACTGGAAGAGGAGCAACCGGGACTAGACCCCGGTGCCCATATGGGACGCTGGTGCCTCAGGCGGAGGATTAACCAAGTGAGCCACAGCGCCGGCCCACATCAGCAGTTCTTAACCACCTTAACATCTACATTCTCTACCATAGTTTACATATTGTAGAAATCATTACTCATAGCTGGTTCATTCTATCGGGATTTCAGTTTGAAATGTAGTCTATTGACTTGATATCATCATAAAACTCAAGCATCATATTTTATTCTGGAATAAAACCTTTTCTACTTTTTGTTTTTTGTCATTGCTAACCCATTTTCTAACCTACGCTTTTATATGACATAGATTTCTATCTCAACATCATTGATATTTTATTGTACTGAAATTGCTTGTCTATATGTCTGTCTCCTATAGGAGCAGGCTGCTCTTTGGAAAGGACCGTAAGTTACTTTTTATAACAATTTCATAACACAGTAAGCAGAATAAATGTCTTTGAAATGCAGGAGTGACTGAGTGAATAAGAGAATGGATGGATGAATGAATGAGTGAATGAATGGCACAGAACCTTCAGGTTAACGATCTTTTGTAGAGACATTTGCATGTGGCCACAGGCAGCTGCACTGACAATCATGGAATAGGATGTGGATGCAAGTAAGGTGAGTGAAACGTGTTTAAAAGTATGTGTAAATCAGGATATGTTCACTGAACTACAGTTTTCAGTAGTTTTCCACTAGGATGATGGTTAATAGGAAATAGTATATAATATTTTTCAAAAGCACAGATTATGACTCATGTACATTCGACTAAAACCTGTAAAGAAGCCTTGATTCTAAGTCATTGTTGGACTTCAGATAAATTATAGATTCTCTCCTGCCAGAGAGAATTACTCAAACATTTCAGTTTAAAAAATGTTTTTGGCAGTTACTTATATAACCATACTTAAGAAAATATATTTTCAAAGGCAGGAAAACATTTTTGTGGGTGAACACATTTACACTCCAAAATTATTATAGTCATTGGTATCTCCCTGTGGGATTCGAGGACAGGCAGATGCCGAGGAAAAGTTCTGTAATACTCACAGCTTGGTAGTTGAGGATTTTACTGTCCTAGTCAACCATTCTCTACAGAGATACGATGTGGGTTTTACCAAACTAAAGACATTAGTCATAACAATTTGTACTTGGAAGGAATAACAGTAAAAGAGAAAATGCTCTAAAAACCAGTCTGACTCTTATATTACCATTCTTTGAGGTTTTCTTTGCTCTGAGAGCAACTGTTTGTAGCTTTCCAGCAAAACAGTGAATTAATGATGTTCTACCAAGATTTTGCTAAGCTCCATGTGTTAGTAACAGCTCCAAAATAAGGCAATGATATCCCAGTACTTTGAAAAAGATTACTCTCTACTTATGAGAGCATGCTTCTACTTCAGTATATTACCTGAGAATGAGAAGAAAGTTACTCACTAACATCAAAAGAGAGAATTGAGGGTTAGGATGTCTTATTTCCATGTTAATTTTTCCTGATTAGCTAGCTGCTTTCCCTTAAGAATGTCATGACCAAGAGTGAGTATTTGGTATGGTGGTTAAGATGCCTACCTTCTATGTTGGAGAACTTGGGTTCACATCCTTGTTCTGCTGCTGATTCCAGTTTCAAGCTAATATGCATTCTGGAAGGTGTTAGACCATGGCTCCAGTAGTTGTCTCCCTGCCACCCACGTGAGATACCTGCATTGAGCTCCCAGGTCCCAATTTTGGTCCCAGCCAGGGAACCACTGCAGACACCGTGGAATGAACCAGCATATGGGAGCTCTTTGCCTGTCTCGGTGTATGTATGTATGTATGTGTGTGTTTGTGTGTGTGTGTGTCTATCTGTCTGTCCTCGTCCTCTCAAATAAATATGTTAAAATTATAATGCGATGGGGACTGGCACTGTGGTGGAGTAGGCTAAGCCCCAACTTGTGATGTGGGCATCCCATATGGGCACTGGTTCATACCCCAGCTGCTCCTTTTCTGATCCAGCTCTATGCTATGGCCTAAGATATCAGTGGAAGATGGCCCAAGTGCTTGGGTTCCTGCACCTGTGTGGGAGAACTGGACGAAGTTCCTGGCTCCTGGCTTCAGATCAGCCCAGCTCTGGCCATTAGGACCATTTGGGTTGTTAACAAGCAGATGCAAAGATCTTTCTCTCTGTCTCTCCCTCTCTCTATCTGTAACTCTACCTCTTAAATAAATAAATAAAATTAAATAAGACTATATCATGACCCTATTTACAAATGATAATAAAATCCATATGGACACAAGTAAAGAAATGAACAAACCTCTCAAAATGCCCTTCGCAACAATTGGCAGTGATGTCAGTCCTCTCAGCCATTTGATATCTTCCCAGCTGATAGATGGATCTATTGCTTTAGCCACATATGCAGCAAGTCCATTGGTATCTCCAAAATTTTCCTTAGGAGAAAATGCTAAATCATTGGTTTCAAAATTTTTCAGTCTGAAACAATAAGATACATAAAATGAGAAATTTCTCAGTTAGACATATCTTTACAATGATTGATTAGATGAGAAAAGTTACCCTTTTGATAATAATTGGCACTTCTCTCCTCAACCATCTATAGGTTGGTTACATGCACATATCCAATGTTTTAATGTAGGGTTTCAGGCTAAATGTGACAGCCTTATGATTTTAATTGACCACTAATGTTTAGTTTACATCTTAGACTGTGTTTATAAAAAAACAAATGCATTTCAAGGAAAATATGTGGGCATGTTAGAATATCTTCTTTTTAAGCTAGTTTCTGGATTTGGACAATAGACTTGATGCTATTTTAGGCCATCAATGAGAATGAAATATAACAAAAAACATTTCCATGGCAATTAATAATTTAAACGGGCTTTCCAATGCCAATATTATCATAATTTTTCCTTAAATATCTTTTAGAAAGTAATTTTTTTTTATTTATTTAAAAGACAGAGTTACAGAGAGAGGTAGAGACAGAGAGAGAGGTCTTCCATCTGCTAGTTCACTCCCCAATTGGCCGAAATGGCCAGAGCTGTGCCAATCCAAAGCCAGGAGCCAGGAGCTTCTTTCAAGTCTCCCACATGGATGCAGGGGCCCAAGGACTTGGGCTGTCTTCTACTGCTTTCCCAGGCCATAGCAAAGAGCTGGATAGGAAGAGGAGCAGCTGGGACTAGAACCGGCGCCCATATGGGACTCTGGCGCTTCAGGCCAGGGCTTTAACCTGCTGTACCACAGAGCCAGCCCCAAGAAAGTAAAATTAATATGCCATGATTCTCATTTTACTTAGAAATTTAAAACAGAAGTATAGAACAAGATGTCCCACCATGGGGAAAAAACTGGTTCATGGTAACATTTGGGCTCCAACCTGAGTCTCTTAACTTCTAATTATATTCTCACTATGCAGATATCATTTCTTTTTCTTTTCTTTTCTTTCTTTCTTTTTTTTTTTTTTTTTTTTTTTTTTTGACAGGCAGAGTGGATAGTGAGAGAGAGAGACAGAGAGAAACGTCTTCCTTTGCCGTTGGTTCACCCTCCAATGGCCGCCGCAGCCGGTGCACCGCGTTGATCCGAAGCCAGGAGCCAGGTGCTTCTCCTGGTCTCCCATGGGGTGCAGGGCCCAAGCACTTGGGCCATCTTCCACTGCCTTCCCGGGCCACAGCAGAGGGCTGGCCTGGAAGAGGGGCAACCGGGACAGAATCCGGCGCCCTGACCAGGACTAGAAACTGGTGTGCCGGCGCCGTTAGGTGGAGGATTAGCCTATTGAGCCATGGCGGCGGCCCAGATATCATTTCCATTCAGACTATCCTAACTGACCTCAGGAAGCCTTCCAATGTTCTTGGATAAAATTCTAAAGCAGGTTGGAACTGCAATAACATGTGTTAACACCTTCTGTCTAATGTCACTATAGACTCTCTTTCCCGCCCTGTTATTATAGCAATGGTGTTAGCAAGCAAGGGAAGAAATGGGAAGTGTTCCCTAGCAGCTAAACCATCAACTCCTGCCTTTACCTCCTCCATGGAGTTGTTCTGTCTGCTTTGTGTACTTACTCGAATTTCCCTAATCTTCCAGATGACTTTTACAAGGGTATGAGCTTTCCACTTATCAATCCTTCATCTCTTTGCCTGTTGGTCTTTCTTGATCTTGGGGTCTGTGTCACCACCCACATAAGCAGCACAGCAGACTTGGAAGTGTCAGGGATGTTGAAGTATAAATATCCCAGCACCTCGCCTCTAGCTAAACTGTGAGATGAATTCAACATAAGCTCTAAGATTTTCCAAGCAGCATTAAGTTTCATTTGCCTATAATTGTAGTTGTCTTAAAAAACCTGCATTTTATTTGCTGCATTTTCTGCCTTGTACCATGTCCCTACTTCTACTACCAATGCTTCCTTCACTTACCAAATGAACTTCTCACCCTTAAATAACTGGCTCATGGTCTGATTCTAGATGAATCCAAACTGAGACAAAACACCACTAAGTTGCTGCCTTCTCCTATGTCTAATTGTATTGTCCCCATTTAGACCAGTATTTCTCTAACTCACTGCCAAGATTTTGCTGCTGGATCACCCTAGGCTTGAAATCTTTTCTTTTGTACTAATTTCCTAATATGCTTACTAGATTTTGGCAGTTTCCCCAAATAAAGGCAAAGTCTTTTATGATTGCATCTCTGAGCACTAGCTGCAAGGATGGCCATTTTGATACAAAATGGCACCATCCATGTGACTCTGTGGCCCACCTCCCAAAATCCAGCTGTGAATGTCATTTCCTAAAAGGCTGTTTTGGAATCATGACAGTGATCTAGATTCACCTTGCAATTCCACATACATTATAAATGACCCTGCCTGCCAATCTTCCTTTGGGGCAAAAGTTCAGCTTTATATTGATCTCTCTGGCTTATTGCTAGCTCTTTCTTCCCTTCTACAAGCTCTGCAACTGAACATAGAAGAGACCTTGGACCTATGACTATAAAAGACATTTATATAGGCCCAGAAGCCTCTTATCACACTATTTTTATTTTTAACAAAATTACACTTTCCCTTAATACAAAACTATGTTTAAAGCTTTTTACATTATAGTGTATTTCAGTTAAGATGATTGGTTGTATAACTTAAGTGGCAAACATTATCATAAGGCCATGAACATTCATATTCCATGTAACTTGATTCAATCCCTTGGCAAAGTTTTCTCAACAATGATTGGATAGTGAGTCCTACAGTCTCATGGACTCAGATGCCCATTAAAGATCATAGAAATTCCAGCACCATGAAAGTTATATAGGTACTTACATCATTATTGGACTTAGGTAGAGATTTAAGCTGAAATGCTGGAGTATTTTGATTTTATCAAATCACTTATGGCTCTACATTTTATCATAGAATTTGTCCTTTCATGGTTACTCTAACTTGAATGAATGAAGCCAAACTTTTGTTAAATAAACATATCCTTATTATGGAGACCTACTCTATTTCTAATAAATGATATCAAATTCCAAACTTTTAAGTAAGAATAATAATAAGAAAAAGTCTAGTCTTTCTATCCCTCGCAAAACCTGGGTGGGGTATGGGTGGGGGGGAAACAGGAAAAAGAAAAACATCTGTATGCATCTATACCCTACATGGCACCCACCCCCATCCCAAACAAGCCACAGTGTTTCAGCAGGGGTGAGGTGAAAGGGTGAAATGGATAGGAAAAAACAGAAACATGGATAAAATTATATAAATAACTGTTGTTATTCTTGGACGGCGAAATGCAGATCAACACTTGAATGAATGTTGCCTTACAGAAACTTCAGTGCACAATGAAGCCTTGTTGTTACTCTAAAACTTTGTTCACAACCAGAAGCCAAGAAAAAGTTTTCAGATATCTTGACAGAGACCCACGATGGAGTGTTTTACCAGTGGCTCCGAAAGAAACCTCCTTGAATGCTATTTTTATTCAGATTATGACATTTATACAAAAAACACTTAAAGAAACTTCTGATAACCAAAGATTTCCATTTCGTAAGGAAGAAAAAAAGGGCAGCATCAAAATAATAACATTATTACTTAGGACTTAATTATTAGAATCTCAATCTGTTTAATGACTAAAAGGAAAGAGAACTTCTTCATTACAAGGTACTCATGCCTAGAATGGCCCTTTATAATCTAATACAGAATTGATTTAGTTTTTAGGAAGTCAGCAACATAAAAATAGTAATAACTACTAAATAAAGCAAAACATTATTAAATAAAGAATAGTAACACTAAAAATGTTATTAATATTTAATATTTTTGCTATAAATATTTATAATTTTATAATAAAGATAGTCAGTTACCTACACTGGGAAATAAAATAAAATAAAAACAACTAGTACAACACAATATGAAGAGAAAAAGATTGAGAGAGACGTTTAGAGTCTATATAGGGATTAGTATATGGATAACCAGCCTTCAATTCTTTGTTTAGGAAAACACTTAAGTTGAGATCAAACATGACAATTTCTTCATCAATGTATCCAGTCAGTAAGAACAAAGGTTCAGACAATGAATTTTAAGTTTCAGTTCAAATCCTGGTTCAACTTCTTACTAGTCACCTTACATTGAGAAGATCTCACAGGTTGTGGTGAATTTTTATTGATTAATTCAACAATTACAGATTGAGCACTTACTATTTGCCAAGGTTTTAGATATTTAGGATATACCAGAAAATGAAACAAAATATCTGCCCAGGATAATTATAATCAATAAGAAAATTGGAGTTGTTAAAAATAAGAACTATATAAAATAAAGAAAACAGTGGAGCAGATCAGAGGGAAGTGAACTGGCAGAAGCTGAAACTGAAATTGTAAATATTGTAATCAGGGTTGGCCTCAATGAGAAGCTATGTTAAGGAGGAATTAGTAGAGCAACGTTATTATCTCCGTTTCTTTTTTTGCTGTTATAACAAATAACCACAAATGTGGAGGTTTAAAATCAAAAATACGTATATTATATCATAGTTCTTAAGGCCAGAAGCCCAACATGAGTCTTCCTGAACTAAACTCAGGGTGTCTACAAGGCTGAATTCCATTTGGAGTTGCTAAGGGAGGATCAATTTCTTTCCCTTTTCCAACCTCTGAAGACTGTCAATTTCTCAGGCTCCTGGCTTTGTCTCTCCAACCTCTGTTTCTATCATCTGATCTGCCCTGATTCTGACATTCCTGCTTCTCTCTTTTAAAGGCATTTTTAATTTAATTAAACCTTGTGGAATAAAACAGGATAATTTCCCCCACCTCTGGATCGTTAGCTTAATCATATCTACAAAGCCTATTTTGCCATGCAAAGTATCCAGACATTAGTACATGGACAATCTTGACCTACCACACTTCTCAATGTGGAACTTTACCTGATTAAAAATTGAGATGCTACTGGATCATGTGCCAAGTCTTCCATCAATCTCCCCGCTTTCCTCCCCCTTGATCAAAGGTATATTTATCCTATTCTCTACCATCAATTTTTATTGTGCTTTCCCAATGTGGAGACATGTAGATTAATCCCTAATGAAAAGTAGTTAGTGGTGTATTGATTTGGGGAGGGGGGAGGAATATCATGGTCAGAGGAAACAGCAGGTGTTAAGTCTCTGTGGTTTCACCATGCCTGGCAGGGAAGCAGAGTGGCCAGGCAGAATAGGGAGATTGTGAGTGCTTGGATGTGAGGCAGAGAAGTAGTGGAGGTCAGCTCACATAGAGTCCAACAGGCCACTTTCATCAAGAGAGACCTAGGAAGATGGTGAAGGTCTACTCTGTCTTTGTATGACCTCTTCTATATGCTGTGACTAATCACTTTGCGGTTTATAACATCACTAGGCAAATCACAGAAAGGCTAGATAACATGATATACTTTGATCTTAGTCAAGATCAGAAATTGCTTTTTCTCTCTTTAAACTTCCCTGGCACTGCACTAAAGATGAGAATCTGAACAGGGTATGTGAGCATCTCTATGGAGTTATAAAGAAAGCAAAAGTTCTCTGGAGCCAGGTTTATAGCCACTACCTGCAACACCATCATCTTGTATCAAGCAGTGGTTCAAGTCCTGGCTATTCCATTTGCTATCCAGCTCCCTGATAATGCACCTGGGAAGGCAGCAGACAATGGCCCAAGTATTTGAGCCCCTGCCATCCATATAAGGGACCCAGTAGGGGTTCTGGGCACCTTGTTTGGCCTGTCTCAACCCTGGTGGTTACATCCATTTGGGGAGTGAATCAATGAATGGAAGACCTCTCTCTCTCTCCCCCCTTCTCTCTCTGTCACTCTACCTTTAAAAATCAATCAATAAATTTATCTTAGGAATAAAAGAAAAAAAGCCACGCCTAAAAGCCTTGGGAGTCAGTCTGATTAACTGTCTTCATTCCTTGCTTCTTTCTAGAGCAGATAAGTATTTGCCTTACTTCTCTCAGTTTCAGGAACTTCTATGCCATTTTTTATGCACAAACATACATGTGTTTTGCATATAGACCAAGCAGAGATTACCAAAGCCTTGAACTCTTGCTGCTCCCAGATGCCAAGAGTGGGACCCTCCCCCCAGCCAGGCAGAGGAAGTAGCAAGGGCTGGAAGGAGCCACTGCTTTACCGACTCATTCTCCTCTGGATTTCCTGTCTCCCCTGCCTGCCAAACCTCACTTTTGAAAAGCCAGGCTTCACCTTCCATGAGTCAGGTCAGTTGCGGAAAGAAAACGATTTCCTATCAGGCTTTAACAGATGAGCTTTTGGGGCACATGTGGCCTCAAGGGGAAGTCTGGACCTCCTATTTGAGTACCCTGCCTGCAAGAGCTGAATGTGGGCTGCAGAAGAGATGACCAGAAGGCACTGACTACCTTGACGTTCCCTAGGACAAACAATGACAGTTTCTTTGCACCCAGCTGGGGATGTTACTAGGGTTCCCTCTAACCTGGTTATATTGCTCATTTTGTGATCATCTTCAGCCCAGAGATGTGACAAACTGGGGAACTGTGGCCACTCCTGTGTACAACAGCAGCTGAAAGGGGTCTTTGTTTCATGGTCGTTCACGTCATCTGGGCAGGAGCCCAGGAGCAAAGAAAGGAAAAAGGGGGAAAGAAAATCAACCTTCCAGCTCCTCCCTGAGTGGCCCCAGTGCTGGAGGAGCATAAGGTACCAGCCAGAATTAACAACAGTGCCATCTCCCCCATCTGTTTCCATGCCTCTGTGAAATGTATTTTGCTTTCCAAAGCAAGAAAGTGTTTCTTAAAATGTGAAAAACAAACAAAAACCCTTACTGTAATATTTATTATTATTATTATTATTTGTTATTATTAGTAGAGGTAGAATTAAGATGTGAAGGAAAAGGAATAGAAAACTCCTTTTCAAATGGCCAAGGAGAAATAATGAAGAATGTTTCTTGTAAGGAGTCTAGATGATGGGAAACTATTTCAGGAAGTCTACAAAAAAGGTGGGTATTTGGCACAGCAGTTAAAACTTAAGACCCTGCCTGGGATGTCTGTATCCCATATCGGAGTGCCTGGATTTGAGTCCTGGCTCCACTCCCAACTCCGGCTTCTTGTTAATGCACATTCTGGGAGGCAGTAGGTGATGGCTCAAGTTGCTTTATCCCTGCCACCCATGTAGGAAACCCAGATAGAGTTCTAGGTTCCTGGCTTCCTCCTGGCCCAGCCCTGGCCGTTGCAGACATTTGGAGAGTCAATCAGAGGATGGGAGATCTCTCTAAATCTCTCTCTCTCTCTTTCTCTCTCTCTGCTTTTCAAATGAATAAAAGTAATGATATAAAAATTTTTAAATAAAAGGAGTCAAAGGAGAGAGACAATGTAAACAATTGTACAAATTCCCTTTAAGGGAAATTTAAAATCATCTGTTTCTGATGTATTTGGCAAGGCATAAGACTATGTCAGGGACTTTTCCTTATTATTATTATTATTATTATTATTTCTTTTTAAAGACAGAGTGCTTGGTAACTCTGCGTCTGGTATATGTGGGGTAATTTTATTGGCAGGTCTGGCCTGGAGAACACTTTCTCCTTCTGTAATTAATCTACTGCTGGTACATGGACAGTACAACATCCTCAGTTTGCCTGGCAGAATCAGGAGGTGACATCCCAGAGCTATCATACATATGGCTCAATAGCGATATTTCATGTGCAATAGTTTCTAATCACATTAGGCATATGCACAGCCAAATCACATGATGATTATGTGACACTTATGCAAGATTGTATATGGACATATGCGGTGGTTGGGATACACTCCAGTGTGAATTATTATATATGAAACCTCTGGCTTCCAATAGTCTTTTTGTTCTACATGGAATGCTGGTTTGGTTCTGATTCTTTTACTTCTTTAATCTTTTAGAAGAGTAAGCAGAATGTGTTTACTTGTGGTTTCTTTCATCTCTACCCTTTTGTCTTTATTCAAATTTCCTAGCTCTAGTTGCTTCAAAACAATTAAAGGATAGGCAGAGGAAACAATGGCTCATGTGGAATGAGATCCAGGCTCCCGAAAAGGCATCCCTCATCATCTCACCTACTCTGTTGGATGCTTTAGGATTCCCTCATCAAAATGTCCTTTAAGATTTTTTTTAATTTTATTTATTTTATAGAGAGGGAGAAGCAGAGAGAGAGAGAGAGAGAGAGAGAGAGAGAGAGAAAGTCTTCCATCCACTTGTTCACTCCCATGATGGCTGACAATGGCTGGAGCTGGAATGATCCGAAGCCAGGAACCAGGAGCTTCTTCCAGATCTCACATGTGGGCACAGGGGCCCGTGGACTTAGATCATCTTCCACTGCTTTCCCAATCCATAGCAGAGAGTTGGATCAGAAGTGGAGCAGCAGAGTCTTGAACCAGTGCCCATACAGGATGCCAGCACTACAAGCAGTGGCTTTAACCATTATGCCAGTGCTGGCTCCTAAAGTTAAGATTTTGATCCCTGTTCCAATCTTTTAGCCCTGAGGGTTATCCCACATCTGTCATACATGGTATGAAAAGCCCAAGAAAATATTGCAGTGGTAACTGGAAGAAGGAAAAACAATGGAAAAATAAGTCTATAGTATAGAGAGATTGGATTTTCTCTCAGTAAACTCCACTGTGCTCCCAACTTTGCCTCAACAGGATCCAAAGGTAAGGGAAAACAATTCCCTTCTAAAGGACAAGCTGAGAGCTCTGATAAAATCATAGTTGTTGAATTTAAGATTATTTGATATATTGCTTTTGCTAAGAAGAATGAGAGACTAAATGAATGAATCGATCACAGATGAATCTCAACAAATGAGGACTATTATGGAAAGAAGTAGAAGACAAGGGATCAAAGAGGTTTGTTTTTTTTTTTTTTTCTTTTTGGCCAGGCAGAGTTAGACAGAGAGAGAGTTATAGACAGTGAGAGAGAGAGACAGAGAGAAAGGTCTTCCTTCCATTGTTCACCCCCCCAAATGGCTATTATGGTCGGCGTGCTGCGCCGATCCAAAGCCAGGAGCCAGATGCTTTCTCCTGGTCTCCCATGGGGGTGCAGGGCCCAAGGACATGGGCCATCCTCCACTGCCCTCCCGGGCCACATCAGAGAGCTGGACTGGAAGAGGAGCAACTGGGATAGAATCCAGCGCCCCAACTGGGACTAGAACCCCGGGGTGCCAGCGCTGCAGGCAGAGGATTAGCCTCGTGAGCCGCGGCACTGGCCAAAGTAGTGGTTTCTTTCATCTTTACTTTCTTTTCTCTTTTTTCAACCTTCCCAGCCCTTCTTGTTCCAATACAATTAAAAGTAAAATTTATATGGGCACTAGTCCATGTCCTGGCTACTCCACATCCAAGCCAGCCCCCTGCTAATGCACCTGGGAAAGCAGCAGAAGATGGCCCAAGTGCTTGGGCCCCTACTTCCCAAATCCCTTAATACATTCTGGTACATAAATGTTCCTGACTTTGATAAGTATACAGGCAATTCCTATACCATTTTATAGCTCAATAAATGATGCTCACAAAAAAAGGTGCCCTTGCTAGAGATTATGTGGGTATTTAACAATGCACTATCTCTAGAACCCTACCTAGAACTTCTAGGTTGAGCTTATCAAGATTCCTTTAAACTACACCTTGGGAACAATGTTTTGGTATAGCTATAACTAACTACCCAGGGCACTCACTTGCAAATGAGAAAGTCTTTGGAACTGGCTCACAGAAAATCAGAGAGAATTAGCAAACCAGTATAGTGCCCCAATGATCATTGTTACCTGAGTTGTGGTGGCAGCTTGAACCTGTTACGCACATCATCGAAGCGGTTGCCCAGGTAAGGGGTGTCCACTGTCACAAAGATGGCCTTATAGCCCATCTGTTCAGCCCGCCGCACTAGCTGCTTAGTGACTTCTCGGTCCTTGTAGATGTACAACTGCATCCAGCGAAGTGCATCAGGACCAGCTTCTGCCACTTCTTCAATTGAGGAGGTGGCCCAGGAACTCAGCATCATACCTGTCCCCAAGGACTGACAGGCTGCGAAAGAAACGAGATGATAAAGGCAGGCCTGACATTTCTACCTCCCAAGCCTTCAGGTTGTATTTCAAGATGTAATGATGTCTACATGGGCAATTTGGCAATACGAATGTTTTAAAAGTTATAAATATGTGCTCTTTTCCCCTCTGAATATTGGTCTTAAAGAAAAAAATGAGCCAGCGCCACGGCTCACTAGGCTAATCCTCCGCCTGTAGTGCCGGCACCCAGGTTCTAGTCCTGGTCGGGGCACCGGATTCTGTCCCGGTTGCTCCTCTTCCAGTCCGCTCTCTGTTGTGTCCCGGGAGGGCAATGGAGGATGGACCAAGTCATTGGGCCCTGAACCCACATGGGAGACCAGAAAAAGCACTTGGCTCCTGGCTTCGGATCATCACGGTGCGCCAGCCACAGCGCACTGGCCGCAGCGGCCATTGGGGAGTGAACCAACGGAAAAAGGAAGACCTTTCTCTCTCTCTCTCTCACTGTCCACTCTGCCTGTCAAAAAAAAATTTAAAAAAAATTAAAAAATGACGTCAAATAGCCAAAGATGTGTAGTACAACAGTGAAAGAATTGGGTACAGCTGGATGTCTATTCTTACAGGTTTAGTTAAACTATAGCTCATCTATGAAATGAAGTGTTGACCCTCATAATATTTTTGTGATGGCTAATTTTATGTGTTAACTCAGCTAAGTCATGACATCCAAATATTTAGTCAAATATACCTAGTTGCTGCTATGAATATATTTTTGGATGAGATTAATATTTAAATCAGGAGGTTTGAATAAAGCAAATCACCTAACAAAATATGAATGCATCTCATCTGATCCATGAAAGTCCTTAAAAAAAAAAAAAAAAAAGACTGATCTTCCCCAAGGAAATGGAAGAATTTTGCCAGCAGGCTAGCTTTAGACTGTTTGCTATTATGCAGGTTTAGAACATAGCAGTTTCTACAATTACATGAGGCAATTCCTTAAAATAAATCTGTACCTAGGGGGTAGATGATATGAGTCTATCTGTATCTATTTCTAGATAGATAATACATATATATATATATATATACACATACAGATCCTATAGGCCCTGTTCTCTGGAGAACCATGAAGATTGTAAGTATAAAAGAAAATTCACACACATAGAAAGATATCCAAGATATACAAATATATTAAGGAAAGAATAAAGTCTACAAAACATTTTGCATGCATGATTCCACAATTGTACAAATGTTATTATTGACATTTGAATCTAAACAAACTAAATGCTAAGCATGGGTGGGAAAATTGTGGTTAAGTTTAATTTATTCTTCCTTTTAGTTTTAAAAATTTTATTTTAAAAATTTGATAATGACTTATTCCATCATTTGCATTATCTTTTAAGTTTTTGTTCAATATCTTATGTATGCTCCATCTTTTTTAGCAAGCTGGCAATAAATAAAATATTGAGTGAAAAAATTAGATAGAATCATCAAAGAAATTTTCTTAGTGGATGAAAAAAGTATGATGATAGGTTTTCCTCCAAGAATAGATAGCAAATTGATACTATGCTTGTGTACCATATATAGAATCAAGAGTGAATTATAAATATATAAAACTGACAGTTTGACTAAAGGTCCTAGACTTCCGAGTATCTAGCATGTATCAAATGGGAAGAAACATAGCTGTTTGAGGCACACTAATGGGATGATGATGAGATCAAATCAGATGCTCTTTTTAAAGCTACCCAGTGAGGATAAAAAGTATCTGTGCTTCTCAAGCATTAGCAGATGGCCAAAATCACCTGAAGACTTGTTAAAAACAGAGTTCTGGGTCCTACCCAGAGTTTCTGACTCAGCAGATATCAGTAGGGGACAAAGAATCTTCCTTTCCAACCAGTTCCCAGATGATGCTGCTATCAGTGTAGGATCATACTCTGACATGTAAATAATATTAAACACATTGGATAAAGTCTAATTCAAGTGGCAGAAGATGGGTTTTGTTTTTGAGAAATGCTACCTCACTATGACTTTGACGGTATTTTTCATCCATGTTCTCTAGGTTGCTTTCCAAATACAGAAGACTTAGCTAGTAATCATGTCTATGGGTCACTGATTCATTCATTTGAGAATGTCTATCCTAAGTTCTCATGACTTGCCAAATAGTACCCCAAATATTCCCGTATTTTTATAAGTAAGAACACATACCAACATCTGGACTTCCGTATGACTTATCTCAAAATCTAAAATATGGAAAATAACCCCATATCACCCACTTCTATTTGGGAGAAAAACCAGGAGACATAGGCATTCTTTGCTTGCGTCAAAATCCTTTAAACATCAAAATAGCAGAAAAGAATTATTTCCTCAAGAGGATGTGGTATAAATAAGGTAACACAGAGATGGGCCCCAAAGTAAGTGAAAACCCAACATGTCTGATCATTTTCCCAAGACAAGGATCTTCTAGAACTCACAGAAGCCATAAAGGTTCTTGGACACCAAGCATAGATAAATGTACTCCCTCAAGATTTCAGGGCCATGACACCCAAGGGAGTAGGTTTTCCATGTGCCTGAGAGATGTCAGGCCAACAACTCTGGGAAGACATGGAGATTTCAAATCTCACTGGAAGTTCTGCCACATAGTATCAATGCAGTGTGACTGTAGAAAGGGGTCTAGCCAGGAGGATCCATCAGATTACAGAGCTTCTTTTTTGTAATTTGCAGAAAGGTATCATGTAGACTTGGTTGCAGCTCTGCCTATAGGAACACCCAACTCCTTGATTCATAATAAATATCTAGAGACATTCTACATTGAATGTCAAAATACTACAAGTAGGGCCTGCGCTGTGGCTGACTTGGTTAATACTCCACCTGTGGCCCCGGCATCCAATATGGGCACTGGGTTCTAGTCCCGCTTGCTCCTCTTCCAGTCCAGCTCTCTGCTATGGCCCAGGAAGGCAGTGGAGGATGGCCCAGGTGTTTGGGCCCCTGCACCCGCATGGGAGACCAGGAAGAAGCAACTGGCTCCTGTCTTCGGGTCGGCCTAGCACCACTTGTAGTGACCATTTGGGGAGTGAACCGACAGAAGGAAGACCTTTCTCTCTGTCTCTCTCTCACTGTCTCTAACTCTATCTGTCAAAAACAAAAACAAAAACAAAAACAAAACAAAAAAAAAACACAACCACGATAAGTATTATCCACTTTAACTTGCAGATGGTGTCAGCACTTGTAAATATTTTACCCAAATCACTTGGGATTTATGTCTCGTAAGAAGCAAGACCAGTCCACAACATTTATTTCCTAAATCTGCCTGCTTTTATATGAACGTCTTCTGGAATTATTGTTGTTTGATGTTTATTTTCCAATGATTCAGTTATATAGGGCTGAAATTTAGTTGGAATGCCCAAAATTCTAAGTTGCCATTGTTTCCAATTATAATTATTCAATTATTACTTAGTGATTTAATAAACCACTTTAAGAGAATCTTCTGGATGTAGGATAGAGTATTAGACTCTGTGTTAACCATCAGGTGAGGTTAAGAAATGACTTCTAGGAGGAAAGAGAGGAGCAAAATTTAGAAGGTTTCATGCTCCTTGGGACAAACATTAGTGATCATTATGAATCTGATTAAACTGTGACTATTTTCTGTGTCAATGTATTAATGAATTACATCAATTATTTCCAACACAGTTTTTTGTGAGGATGAGTAAAGGGAGACAGGTATCTTACAAAAAACAACCATTTAGAGAGGCAATGAAATTTTTGCTCAGTCCAATAAGGACAAATTGGAGATTAAGTTCATTCACATCCAGATGACAATTATGTTTGTTAAATTATTAATATACTTCATGTTAGTGTGTAATGGCCATCACCCTGAAATAAATACCCCCTGCCTATAAGTCCCTTGATGTGCTTCAATATATCATCACTTCATTCTCTTCCCACAAGGAACTACTGGACCTCCCCAAAATTTAGCAACTTAAATATTAATACCTAGTAGGGCTCAGACACCCAACCCTGTTACAGGATTAAAGATCAGCATCTAAGCATCTCTTCTAATTAGCCAAATCCTTTGTAGTACTGGTTGCTAGATATTCCAAATATCAGTGTTGGCAGAGAGTTCAGGATAAACTCTTCTGGCTTACACCACTATTTTTTTAGGGATTTATTTATTTACTTGGAAGGTAGAGTTAAAGAAAAGCAGAAGCAGAGAGAGAGAGAGGTCTTCCATTGGCTGGTTCACTCAGAAAAGGGCTGCACCAATCTGAAACCAGGAGCTTCTTCTGGGTCTCCCAAGCAGGTGCAGGGGCCCAAGGACTTGGGCCATCTTCCACAGCTTTCCCAGGACACAGTAGAGAGCTGGATTGGAAGTGAAGCAGCCGGGACTCGAACCAGCGTCCATATGGGATGCTGCACTGCAGGTGGTGGCTTTACCCGCTACACCACAGCACTGGCCCTGCTCACATTACTATTTGAGGGACAACCATTTTAAGTTTCAAGATTGTATAAATGATGCAGCATGATAAGATTTTGTTTAAAAGTTCCAGTTAAAGTTATCTTAATTTACTGCTTGAAATCACAAATGTTTTTGAAGATCTTTTACTCTCCCTATACATTTTCACAATGAAATTCTCACCTCCCATTCTCAAAAGCAAGAGATGTCAGATTTAATTTTACAAATGACAGGGGACAGCTTTCAATATTCTTCTCAACTTGTGATTCCTTGCTATATTGTAACTGCAGATTCCAACATGTGTTGCATTTTCACAACACCTGGGAAATTGGAGCTCACTGCTGAAACTGATATGATTATAAATTGGCCTCTCGTCAATGACAAAAGTTCCTAACATTGTTTTAAGTCATCACATCTTATAAGTAAAATATTCAGGTGCCTACGTCGTTGATCCCATGTGACATCCCAGGATTCTATTTCCTTACTTTCAATCACCACTTCCTTTGGCATCTGTACAATAGATCTTAGAGGATCAACATCCAAACTTTTGATGACACTCAAGAAGATATATTCAGAATTCATTTATAAAAAAGGGGGCTCCATGATGAACAACTTAATATGTTATCCCTCTTAGTATTTTTTTGTTTGTTTGTTCTACTTAATACTTTCGGTTGAATACTGCAGTAAATACACAATTATTCTAAAGTGTTGAAACTTAACTGAAAAGTGATCGCTGTTAAATATAAGAGCGGGAATAAAAGAGGGAAAAGACGTGCAATTCGGGACATGCTCAAGCTGACTTACCTCAAACAATAGAGTTAGAAACATACCAGGGGATTCCAATTCAATCCCATCAAGGTGGCATGTACCAATGCCATCTCACTAGTCCCGGTGATCAATTTCTGTTCACAATTGATCGTAATGATAGGACTAAGAGCCAAAGGGAGCATATAAACAAGACTAGTGTCTGCAAATACTAGCTGATAGAATAAAAAAGGGAGAGAACGATCCAACATGGGAAGCGAGATACACAGCAGACCCATAGAATGACAGATGTCCTAAACAGCACTCTGGCCTCAGAATCAGCCCTTAAGGCACACAAATCTGGCTGAAAAGCCCATGAGAGTATTTCAGGCATGGAAAGCCAAGACACTCTGGAAAAAAAAAACTAAATGAAGGATCTCTGCGAGTGAGATCCCAGTGAAAAGAACAGGTCATCAAAGAAGGAGGTACCTTTCTCTGAAGGGAGGAGAGAACTTCCACTTTGACTATGACCTTGTCTAAATATGATCAGAGTTGGTGAACTCAAAAGGCTTCCATAGCCTTGGCGACTCATGACAAGAGCCTAGGGTGATTACTGATGCCATAAACAAGAGTGTCAATTTGTTAAGTCAACAACAGGAGTCACTGTGCACTTACTCCTCATGTAGGATCTCTGTCCTTAATGTGCTGTACATTGTGATTTAATGCTATAACTAGTACTCAAACAGTATTTTTCACTTTGTGTTTCTGTTGAAATCTTTACTTAATGTATGCTAAACTGATCTTCTGTATATAAAGAGAATCGAAAATGAATCTTGATGTGAATGGAAGGGGGGAGGGAGAGGGAAAGGGGAGGGTTGCGGGTTGGAGGGAAGTTATGGAGGGGGGGAAGCCATTGTAATCCATAAGCTGTACCTTGGAAATTTATATTCATTAAATAAAAGTTTAAAAAAATTAAAAAATATATTATTAAAAAAGGGGGGGCTCCAGATTCTGGCCAGATCAACTATAAGTAAACATAGAATCTAATGAAAATGTTTAACAAATGGTGAGATCAACATACTGAAGCATTTTTTGGCTGAGAAATGCAATTGTGCCTTAAATTTGGCAGTTTTTTTTTTTTTTTTTTCTATCAAACCTTACTGAAGATAAGGTAATCTGTGTGTGAAGAAAAGAAAGGAAAACTATTTTGTCCTTAAATTTTAGGGGCCAGGCTAATGTTTGCCTGTTCCAGTTCTTTTATTAAGAACTCAAAAGGCTTCCATAGCCTTGGCAACTCATGACAAGAGCCTTGGGTGATTACTGACACCATAAACAAGAGTGTCAATTGTTAAATCAACAACAGGAGTCACTGTGTACTTTCTCCCCATGCAGGATCTCTGTTCTTAATGTGTTGTACTATGTGAATCAATGGTATAACTAGTAATCAAACAGTACTTTACACTTTGTGTTTCTGTGCGAGTGCAAAGTGTTGAAATCCTTACATAATATATACTAAATTGATCTTCTGTATATAAAGATAATTGAAAATGAATCTTTATGTGAATGGAATGGGAGAGGGAGCGGGAGATGGGAGGGTTGTGGGTGGAAGGGAAGTTATGGGGGGAAAAAAGCCACTGTAATCCAAAAGCTATACTTTGGAAATTAATATTTATTAAATAAAAGTTAAAAAAATTAAAAGAAAGAATAAGAAAGGAAGGAGATGGGAAGGTTACAGTGTGGGTAGGAGGGAGGGTAAGGTGGGAAGTATCACCATGCTCCTAAATCTGTATGTATGAAATACATGAAATTTGTTTACTTTATATAAATAAAAAATTGAAAAATAAAATCACAAATCAGAAAAAAAAGAACTACTTTGAATACATTTATCTCAATTATCTAGTCTGTTTCATCTTTCCAATTCATTTCAGGCCATCATCCTGAAATCTACAGGCGGTTAGAAGACTTTAAAGTGTTTTCAGAAGAAAATTATATTCTTACTACATCTAGTACCGTTTTATGTCTGAGGATATAAATTATGCCTTTGGACAAGAATCATTGAGAACTTTCACATGAGTGTCTGTCCAGTGTTTCGCAAGTTTTGGTATATATAGAAATCATATGGAATATTAGTAAAATTCATAATGTGACCTAGTAGGAATGCAGTGAGACCAGAGATCTGCATTTCTAATAAGCTTTCATGTGATGTGGATGCTGATGCTGTTCAGAATAACAAGGTAAATTCTTTCACAGGTTCTCATCCAAGTCAGTGGGATGTGTGTCCTGGCCTTAGCAAAAAGAAAGTCCCTGACAAAAAACAAGAAGGGGGGAAACTGGCCAGTGGTAGTAAGGTGGGTAGTGTCTGTCAGTTCTGCTGATAAATCTTCCTTCTTTAGTGACACCTCCCTGGAGAAGCACACAGGTACCTTTGCCACATTTTCTTATATATTCATCTCTTACTAGTGTTAAAATCAACAAATTAAATAGGAGTGGCAACATCTCGGCACACTTGATCATCATCAGATGCATTTTCTAAGCTTCTTATCTAAGGTTTTCCCAGCATCCTAGATTTCTAAATAAAAAGAAATAAATTTTAAAAAGCAAAATAAGTGGCAAAACAAAATTAAAATGTCAAAAGGTCAGGAAAAAGAGACAGAAATTATCCAAACCTAAGAAGGCACTTTTTTACAAAGTATAAAAGAGCTTTCAAATGTTCACTGCCAGGTCCAACAATCTGAGACAAACAAGTAAGATCCCAAATCATCAAATAAAACTAAAATCCATCAGATTTAGCTTGACTTAGAGCTGAATTAGAATATATTTCAGGATGATGTTCATACAACAGAGGAAAATCTAAAATATTAGTTATCTATGGGAGGAAATGTCTGTTACTTGGAATGTTAATTCATATAGGATAAATCATACAACTGAACTAGAACAGAACAATTCAGCAATTTGCTACTTTAGGTTCAAATGATTTCTATGAAAATAACTATTGTATATGGAAAAGGAGAGTTGAATGTCCAAAATTATAGTTTCAAAGAGTAGGGGGAAAGGAGAGAAGTAAAAAGAGTACAATGTTCAAAGGGTTTGTTTTGTTTTGTTTTGTTTTGTTTGTTAGGTGCCTTTGATTAAAAAGCTCCTGCAAAACTTAGTCATCAAAACAGCTGCTTGCACGGAAAATAATTTTGTTGAGAAAAACGAATTTTGTCATCTGCACAGGAAGTCATGTAATGGGAAAAATATGCAATGACAAAGTACCAAGTAGCTGTGTGGTTCTAAACCTGGATCTGACATACTGAAGCGTTTGCATAAATGTGCACCATAACGTCCCATGAATGTGTCAGCCTTTCTTCACA
Organism: Oryctolagus cuniculus; assembly: GCF_964237555.1. Classification (NCBI taxonomy): domain Eukaryota; kingdom Metazoa; phylum Chordata; class Mammalia; order Lagomorpha; family Leporidae; genus Oryctolagus; species Oryctolagus cuniculus. The sequence goes on from NC_091442.1 coordinate 32,772,044, forward strand.
CAGGAACTCTGCTTACACAGATTTGCTAAAGATAACACAATCATTGTTATATGAATTTCTAAAATAATGATTGAGATTACCCAGAAAAATAAAGTTGTGAAGTCAGTGATCAATAAAGGAACAAAGCCTGTCCTTCAGTTATGCTTGAAATACTTAGAAGTAGACACACAAAGCTTAATTTATGATTTAGAGAACTTAAACAATTTAAGGTACTGCCAAGAAAAGCCAGGAAACCCGGTTTAATCTTTTGTGTGTTTTCATGATGGTCCATCGTCTGAAGCAATATGAGCCTGAGTGATCACATCGTCATTACACCTCTAGACTTCTTTTTTACCATATGGGTATATTTGAAGGAACAATTAGTCCTGGTGACATCCTGGCCCTCCCGTCTTTGACTCCACTTTATCTCAGGAGCTGAACTTGGTTTCAGACTAAACATTAGCTCTATTGTAATGATTCTCAAGTTAATACTCTGTCCAGGCATTGAGTTACTAGGTCCTGGTTTAACTAGCAAATGGCATGGAGACTACACCACAGTAAGATGCATTTCAAGGATGGCTTTGAGGAATATCAAGTTTGCACACCACAACTTCAATCAGCCACCCACAGTTCAACAACCTCAGCGTTGGAGTGCACATGTGAGTTTCAGATTTCTCATGTTTCTAATTTTCTCACATTTTAATAGCATCAAGAATACTTATAGGCCGGTGCCGCGGCTGAATAGGCTAATCCTCTGCCTAGCGGCACTGGCACCCTGGGTTCTAGTCCCAGTCAGAGCGCCGGATTCTGTCCCGGTTGCCCCTCTTCCAGGCCAGCTCTCTGCTGTGGCCCGGGAAGGCAGTGGAGGATAGCCTAAATGCTTGGGCCCTGCACCCCATGGGAGACCAGGAGAAGCACCTGGCTCCTGCCTTTGGATCAGCACACTGCGCCGGCTGCAGCGCGCTGGCCACGGTGGCCATTGGAGGGTGAACCAACGGCAAAGGAAGACCTTTCTCTCTGTCTCTCTGTCTCTCTCACTGTCCACTCTGGCTGTAAAAAAAAAAAAAAAAAAAAAACTTCTAATTCAGAAAAGAAGAAATTTCAACCTCTCAGAAAACCTACCCAATAGTTCAAATTTTCGTGCAAAATCCTAGAAATTGGGTCTTTAGCATGGATGTTTTTTAATTTTTTTTCAAAGATTTATTTATTTTATTTGAAAGTCAGAGTTACACAGAAAGGAGAGGCAGAGAGAGAGAGGTCTTCCATCCGCTGGTTCACTCCCCAATTGATCGCAATGGCCAGAGCTGTGCCAATCCAAAGCCAGGAACTAGGAGCTTCTTCCAGGTCTCCCATGCAGGTGCAGGGGCCCAAGGACTTGGGCCTTCTTCCACTGCTTTCCCAGGCCATAGCAGAGAGATAGATTGGAAGTGGAGCAGCCAGGACTAGAACCAGCACCCATATGTGATGCCAGCGCTTCAGGCCAGGGTGTTAACTCCCTGCACCACAGCGCTGGCCCCGGATGTTTTTAATTTTATAATTGTGATTCATAAAGTTTGCCTCCATGGAGTTATTTTAACTAAGAATCCACCATTTTATGAAACTGGAAATTTCATGTTCATGAAAAAAAAATTTTTTTTTACAGGCAGAGTAGACAGTGAGAGAAAGACAGAGAGAAATGTCTTCCTTTGCCATTGGTTCACCCTCCAATGGTTACCGCAGCTGGTGCTCTACGGCTGGCGCACCGCGCTGATCCGATGGCAGGATCTGATCCTGGTCTCCTATGGGGTGCAGGGCCCAAGGACTTGGGCCATCCTCCGCTGCACTCCCTGGCCACAGCAGAGAGCTGGCCTGGAAGAGGGGCAACCGGGACAGAATCCGGCGCCCCGACCGGGACTAGAACCCAGGGTGCCGGTGCTGCTAGGCGGAGGATTAAGCCTATTGAGCAGTGGCGCCGGCCCATGAAAAATTTTATAAATAAATTATACATTTTATGGATAGATAAAATATATGCATGCAAGTATAAGTATATGCATATGAGTGAGGCCTAAAATATTTTAATATATGTATGTTATATGTACATGTAACATTTATGGAGTGTTGTATATTTGTGTTTATTTGTGCACACACAAAAGACCATGTACACTAATTGCAATTTTTGGAAAAGAAAGTAAAAAACATAAAATTGGGCTGAAATTGGTAGAAATGAACATTAAAAAGGGTGCAAACTGATCTTTTTACTCAAATGACAGACAGAGGTAAGGCATTCCTTTCCAAATGCTTAGCTAATGTAATCTGGATAAAGCTACAGTGAATCCTTTGTCTTTTATTCCCTTCTTTTGTTTATTCTTTTTAAAAAATTGATGAAGGGGCTGATGCTGTGGCATAGTAGGCTAAGCCTCTACCTGTAGCATTGGCATCCTATATGGGCTCAGGTTTGTATCCTGGCTATTACACTTCTGATCCAGCTCTCTGCTATGGCTTGGGAAAGCAGCAGAAGATGGCTCAAGTCATCGGGCTCCAGCACTCATGTGGGGAACCCAGAGGGAGCTCCTGGATCCTGGCTTCAGATCAGACCAGGTCTAGCCATTGCAGCCACTTGGTGAGTGAACCAGCAGATGGAAGACCTTTCTTTCTCTCTGTCCCTCACTCTCTGTCCATAACTCTACCTCTCAAGTAAATATTAAAAAAAAAAAAAAAAGATGAAATAATGGACAAACTAAGACAAAACTGATCAGATTTTAGAGTGAAATAGAATTAGGTTCAAAACACATCCCCAGTGTCCAGACATTGGCCAAAGGCTTCCTAATCTTCCACTGCCCAAAGTGAGTTGTAATTACCCCAGCAGGGCCATTGTGAGGATTATTTACAGCAACGCAAAGCCCTAGCATTGTACTGAATGAATAAAAGGCATTTTGCTCCAGAAAGAGTAAAAGTTGCCTTTAAAGCAAAGCCAGTGCTTTGCCTGGATTAGGCCAAATTTAGAATAATGAGAATATTTTCCTAGTAGGTATGCTGAAATGTATATCTACTTGGTCACCTAGTGCAACACATAAATATATAAATCAATAAAGCTTTCAAAACATATCATTTAGGTTTGGAGGAAAGGAAATGACAGTTTTTCCTGTTGAATGGTCTTTGACTTCAATGTTAAGGTTGATCACTTAATCTTGGAAAATCCAGAAAATTCGACAGCTAAAGCTCTCACCTACATCCTAATTCAGTTCTCTGGGGTCTGTATGGCTCTTTGTTACTCTGCAGCCTGTTCCACCTGCACCTTAATAGGTGGTCAAGTCATAGCTGAGTCCCAAAACTTCACTTTGGAATGTTCTGGCCTTTTAGTCTCAAAAAGAAAGTCTTTAGGTTTAATGGTTTTATGGTCCATCAAATCCTGTGTGGTAGCCTCTAATTGCATCCAGGGGCAGGAATTTGTTTTAAACCTTTTTTTTTTTTTTTGACAGTTTAATAAGAATTTGCTAATATGCTGAGCATTCCTGGAACGCATTAAGTGACTTTTTTCTCCATATGAGGTCCCAGCACTCCCTCATGTGGCACTTATCCATATAACAGGTCAGAATCAAAAGGATAAATGTATTTATTCTATCCTTTTTTTTTCTTGTTCATTTTGATTTTCCACAGTCAATAGAGAGAAAAAAGAGCTCATTTCCATGAAAGATGAAGTGAAATTTTATTATAGCCACTATATGTAAAACAAGACAAATTTCCATGATAATGTTCTTAAAACATCAAGTGGCAGAGTCAGCATTGTATTGATTCTTTGAGAAGTCAGAGATGTTCAACTTGCCCTACAAGATCATCATTGAACCCAATGATAACACCATATGCTGCCAGCATTTATGCTCAGTGCTATTTATTCAATGTTTTTTTTTTCCTGATTAACAATAAAATTTTTAAAAAGAAAAACCTGCTAGAGTTTCACGTGGATATACTATTATAAGTAGAGGCATTCGTAAGACTGCTCAAATATTCTAACAATTGCAGATTATTGAAAGATTGATGGGGCCGGTGCTGTGGAACAGTGGGTTAAAGCCCTGGCCTGAAGCACTGGCATCCCATATGGGCGCCGGTTCTCGTCCTGGCTGCTCCTCTTCCAAACCAGCTCTCTGCTATGGCCTGGGAAAGCAGTAGAGGATGGCCCAAGTCCTTGGGCCCCTGCACCCACGCGGGAGACCTGGAGGAAGCTCTTGGCTCCTGGCGCAGCTCCGGCCGTTGCAGCCATCTGGGGAGTGAACCAGAGGATGGAAGACCTCTCTCTCTGTCTCTACCTCTCTCTGTAACTCCATCTTTCAAATAAATAAATCTTTAAAAAAAAAAAAAAGAAAGAAAGATTGATTAAATAATGTACTGCAAGCAGTACTCCCACTCTGGAGTTTCTAGTTATTTTTCTATTATTTAAAAGAATTTCAGAAATTTTATTTTTGTTTATAATTCTAGATTCTTTATATAAACTCCAAATTTTAAGTTAAGATTTATATTTCCTGAGAAGTTTTATATTTTATGGCTTATTCCACTTTCTGAAAGTTAAAAGGATAAAATTATAAAACAGAATGTATCCAGTTGTTATCCCAAGACTACAGAGGAGGGTGTGGAGTTCTTGCTTCAGTGAATGGTGTTTGGAAATAGCAGTGACTGACTGAGACATAATGGATGACAATGCCTACCTGCTCAGTAACCATGAGCAAGGTATTCAACCTCTCCAAGCCTCAGTTTTCACATCCACAGGAGTTAGAGGAGGATCCTTAGGACTTTGGGGTCACAGATGTTAAGATGGTGGTAGGCAGAAAAGATACATTCAAATTACCTGGCACTCATTAATTACTCAAAAAATGTTAGGTATCATTTTTTCACCAGACTGTAAATTTTGTGTAATATTTATTAAATGGCTTCATGTAATATTTATTAAATGCCTACATGTGTTTTCAGCAAGCTCCAAAGGTAAATACATACCTGCTTCCGCTCCTATGTCCCAATAACACATACAGTATGAGAAACAGAAATCAAATGTGTGCAAATATGCATTCCCCCATCTAAGCTCTCAGGGATTAGCATAAAATGCAGTGGTAAGAGGTGAGATTTCAGGAAAATGAGGAAAGCAGCTCTATAGTTTGAATTTTCTCTCTTTTCATTTTCAATGACTTTTAAATGGAGAAAATATCATTTATTTATATACCAGAAAAAAAAAGGTGTAAAGATCATCTATGTCTATTGGGAATTTTCTGGTTTTGTTTTTGGAGTTCCCTCATGGTGCTGTTTTGTTTTATTTCTTTGTAGCCTCAGCAGAGGAACTGTATCTCTAAGAACACTTGTTGGAAATGCCAACATGCAGCACAAGTAGCTGCATGCCCAGAGACACAGTCAAGTTCCCTCAAATCCCTGTAGAGCAATCTCAGCCTCCTTGGGACTTGCTATGCACACCAGCGGTCTTGTTTAAGCAGCTCACTTTATCAGTGAGGGCATGTAATCCTAGAGAGTGAAAATGACCTGCCACAAGAAGTGAAACTAGTTAGTGGTGAATTCACACATAAATCAGATGTCCCAGTCCAACAGCCCAGGGGACAGTTGTAGCCCACAAACGTATTTGCTTTGGCCCACACATTGTTGCCCCAAACCGTGTTTTAGAGAATTTTGATTTATTTGCTAACATATAAAACCAGGAGATTGTACATAAAAATCGAGATTTCTGGCTTCTCTTAAAATATTTGAAGATTTGGCAACTCCACATCCTCACTCCCTTGGGAGAACGTGCAGCTACAGCTGAGACAGGGCTGCCCCCTTTGGGAGGCAGCTCACAGCCTTGGGATGGGTGGGAAGGAATGAGCAATCTCAGGGCCGCACCACTGAGCTCGTACACATGCTTTCTTCTCTTTATCTTTCTTTGTACATTTATGTTGCAAGCATGGCCCCTAGAGCAGTATTTAAAGTCCCTGCATAAAGCTTATGACTGAAGTATTTTTAACGAAGAAAAACAGCAATTTTCATTCCCACGAAGGAGGAAATGGTGTGCACCTTTCTCAAAGTGAGGGTTTATGTATGAAATAAAGAGTTGGGGGATTTGGGGCTCTGAGAGGCAAATAAGAAGTGCTTCTGAAAGCTTTTCTAGAATTTATTTCACGAATCCTCCAAGAAACCCTGGAGATAAAAGGTCTTACCCATCCAGTGTTGCTAGATATATACCCACACAGGACACTAAGTTATAAATAATTTATTTTTCTGAATCCTAAACAAAAATGCCCCTCTGTATTTATCTGGCAATCATCATCATTTTGAAATGAGCACCTAATTATAACTTTATCTGCTTTTTAATAATAAATTATAATGTCTATTTCATTATCCTCTTTCTAAAATATTTTTAAAATTTTATCCCACATTTTAAGACATTGCATCTTTTGCAAACTCTAATAATGGGAATTTTTTTCCAACTTTTCTCTTATTAAAAATACAAGAGCCAGCACTGCGGCATAGCGGGTAAAGCTGCCGCCTGCAGTGCTGGCATCTCACATGGGCACATGTTCATGTTCCCACTGTTCCACTTCCAATCCAGCTCTCTGCTATGACCTGGGAAAGCAGTGGAAGATGGCCCAAGTTCTTGGGCCCCTGCACCCACGCAGGAGACCCAGAGGAAACTCCAGGCTCCTGGCTTTGGATTAGTCCAGCTCCAGCCGCTGGGGCCATTTGGGCAGTAAGCTAGCAGATGGAAGACTTCTCTCTCTCTCTCTCTCTCTCTCTCTCTCTCTCCCTTTCTCTCTCTGCCTCTAACACTCTGTAACACTCTGTTTTCAAATAAATAAATAAATCTTTAAAAAAAAAAAAAACAACCAAAGGCGGGAGAGGGCAATTAGCCTGATGGCTAAGATGTCTGCATCTCACATCAGAGTACTGGGATTCAGTTCCCAGCTCCAAGTTTTGAATCTAGCTTCCCACTGGTACAAGCTATGGGAGGTAACTGGGATGGTTTAAAGTAGTTGGGATCCTGCCACCAACATGGAAGATTTGAACTCAGTCCCTGGCTCCAGCCCAGCTCAACCATTGTGGACATTTGGGAAGTAAAACAGTGAATAGAGGCCGGCGCCGTGGCTCAATAGGCTAATCCTCCACCTTGCGGCGCCGGCACACCGGGTTCTAGTCCCGGTTGGGGCGCCGGATTCTGTCCCGGTTGCCCCTCTTCCAGGCCAGCTCTCTGCTATGGCCAGGGAGTGCAGTGGAGGATGGCCCAGGTGCTTGGGCCCTGCACCCCATGGGAGACCAGGAAAAGCACCTGGATCCTGGCTCCTGCCATCGGATCAGCGCGGTGCGCCGGCTGCAGCGGCGGCCATTGGAGGGTGAACCAACGGCAAAAGGAAGACCTTTCTCTCTCTGTCTCTCTCTCTCACTGTCCACTCTGCCTGTCAAAAATAAAAAATAAAAAAATAAAAAAAAAATAAGTAAAACAGTGAATAGGAGTTTTCACTTTCTGTCTCTCTGCTTCTCAAATGATATAAATAAATAAACAAACAAACAATATTTTAAAAAGCAACAAAGGCAATAAAATCCTCACAGAAGTTTCTTTCTTCAAAATTACACACATTTCCATGGAATTTACAGTATCACATTGAATTTACATTTTTAGAGAAGGGACGCACAGGGTCAAATTATTTCCTAGAAAGATTTCTCCACCTTCTACACTCCCATCAATGTTAGGAAATGCACAGTTTCCTACTAACCTCATCATACTATGTAATCTTAGAATAATGATTTGATATCTACAGAAGAAAATATCTGGTTATAATTTACATTTCTTTGCTTATTGGTGAAATTGAATATTTTACAGTTTATTGGCCATTTTTGTCCATTTGTGAATTTCCTATTTATATCTTTTTTCCATTTACATTTACATCTTTTTGTCCCTCTTTTTTGTAGTGTGTTTGTTTTTCTCAAATACAAGGGCTTTTCACATAGATGGGACATTATCACTTTGCAGCCTTATTTTTTTTCTATTTTTTTTCCAGTTTGCCATGTGCTTTAAATGTAGAAATGTGAGAGCACAGGAGTTTAAGGTTTTCTTATTTGTTAATTTTTCCTTTAATAGTTGTTGCCTATGGCATCATGCTTGGAAAGTCCTTTCTATCCCAAACTTTAAGAAACATATACTATTTAATAGTTCACCTCCAGCCTATGATCTATGTCTGTTCAGAAAAGCCTCATTGTGCCATTCTGATCTCCCTGGAAGAATTTTGTGGCAGGGATTACAAGGAGATACGAGAATCCACAAGATCCTAATTCCTAGAACTTAAGTACTTTAAAATGGTTTCAGTTCATGCTCTTTTGGCATGCATTTTCTGCCCTGCTTAGCAAAAAAAAAAAAAAAAAATAGACTCCAAGTAGAATGCACCATCAACTTTGATATGAATTTCTGAAGCATATTTTGGGAGGACTTATTGGCATGCACAGCCTCTCAAATGTTCCCATTTACTAGAGAAATGAGAAGTTAATAAATTAGACCTAATAAGAAATTTCTTTGCATTGTATTTCATTTTCTTATCATTCCCACCTAAGGCAGTTGGAAGTGCTCTTTTGGAAATGCAACCCATCAATAAAAAAGATTCATGATCCAAATCATGTAAAAAACACAAATAACCAGATTGCTGCATTATGATAATCATATTGGTTTGGGGGAAGAAGGAGGGCTTTGAAATAAGATGGAAACAAGGTTGAATCTGACCTCTGCCAATATCTAGCTGTCACTCTAAGCAAGTCATTCCCAGACCTCCTTATTCTAAGATGTTAATGTTAATACTCACAATAAAATTAATGGTTATTGAGCTACTACGCCGTGCCAGGCACTTCCTACATGTGAACTCATTCAGTCCCCCACAGAAACCCATTGAGGCAGATACTGTTTTTATCCCCATTTTCCTATTGAGGAAACTGAGGCATAGACAGAGTATCTTGGTTAGTGTCACCCAGAAGAAGAGGGATGTGCAAGACCAGGTGGATTGGAGGTAGAGCCAATGAGCTAATTTTTTTCTGAGCGTAAGATATCAAGTGAAATATAGAAAACCCAGACAGAAAAATATCAAAAGTTCTCTCTCATATGTGGGAGCAAATAAATAAATAACTGTCTTTAAAAAAAAAAAACATGAGGTCTATCTGAATGCAAAACAGTGATTATTAGTGGTTGGGAAGTGTGGCAGTGAGGGGAGAGGTTAGATGGCAGGTACCAAAATACAGTCAGATAAAAAGAACAAGTTTGAGTGTTCCTTAGCATAGTGGGGAAACTAGTTCACAATAACCTATCATATATTTTAGGAAAAAAAATAAGAGAGTAGCTCAAGGTTCAAAAAGAAAGTAATACCAAGGAGAAGGAAATATTAATTATACTGATTTTATCACTACTCTTTATACATTTATTCAAATATCACACTACCACATAGACACATATAATTTAATCAATTTTTAAAAATTTATTTATGTTACTTGAATGGTGAGGGACAGAGAGAAAGAGAGAGAGAGAGACAAAAGGATACCCATTTGCTGGTTCACTCCCTAAAGGCCCCAATAGCTAGAGTTAGGTCCCCCAGCAAAAACCAAGAGCCAGAAACACCATCCTATCCCCCAGGTAGTTGGTAGTGACCCAAACACTTGAGCTGTCATCCACTGACACCCATGTGCATTAGCAGGAAGTTGGATTGAAAGCATACAGAACCCATGCTCTGATATGGGATATGGTCATCCCAAGTAACAGCTTAACCCACTATGTACTACACCCACCCCAATC